>NC_069503.1:259561739-259919239 GCF_027579735.1 Bombina bombina
GTGGATATTTTCTATTTTAACATAAAAAATTAATAACACTATTATTTTTATTTCAGATCTGCAGCTGGTATTGCCATGCATTCAAATATGCATTAGAAATATTAAATACATTGCATTCCTATTGAGATACAATACCAGGATAGTGAATGCTATTTTAAATGAATTTTAAGCTAATAGTTAGCAGTATAAATTCTTTATTAATATGATTATTAAAAAAATATGCTTATGTCTGATATTTAAGCGATCAGAGAAAATAGCACTATATGACCTATGAATATTAAACACAAGCGGCTAGATTTAGAGTTTGGCGTTAGCCGTCAAAACCAGCGTTAGAGGCTCCTAACGCTGGTTTTGGGCTACCACTGGTATTTAGAGTCAGTCAGGAAAGGGTCTAACGCTCACTTTGCAGCCGCGACTTTTCTATACCGCAGATCCCCTTACGTCAATTGCGTATCCTATCTTTTTTTTTTTTTTTTTATTTTAAACTTTTATTATTTAATTATATTAACAGTACAAAATTCCAATACATATTTGCTTTTACATATCACCATAAAAGAAAGCATTTTAAAACGGACAAAGAACAATTTAACAGCATAGTCATTCTTTCTTGAGTAAAATGTATTTATCCTTAGTCCTAATATTGACCAAGGAGATACTTCATAAATGAGTTGTTTGTCACTTTATCTAGGGAAGTGCTCAAAAAAAAAAAACCCCTAGCAACCTACTACTATCTACAAATTAACCCCAGAAACAAAGTTCCTCTCAGTCCCCTTTCCCCTCCTCTCCAACGAGAAATTCACGGCTTGGGGATACTGATAATCCGATTAATATGATTCGTATAGTCCTTACCCATAGATTTAATAAATGGACCCCAGACGTTAAAGAATTTGTCTACTTTATAAGGGCTAAACTTTTTATAGTCATATGCTTCAAGAAAAACTTCTTTCATCATTGCTTTCCTTAACTGATTAACATTTGGAGATTTCCTATTGGTCCAACACGAAAAAATCAGTGATCTTGTTTTCACTATCACTTTATGTACAAATCCATTATTTCCCTCCCATAAAGATGAATGGGTAAGGAAAAATACATTTACTGCTGATAGTCTGATATCTAATTTTAGAATACTAGAAAGCCAGAAACCCACTTTCAACCACAACTGAGATTGTTTAGGGCATTCATATATCAAGTGGAGCAGATCCGGATTGTTTCTTGAACATTTAATACACTTATTCTCCACCTCTTTATTCCACTTACGAACTCTATTGGGAGTTAAATAATCTTGGTGCATAAGTCTAAGATGCGATTCCCTCACTACCATTGAGTTCTCCAATTTGTGTATTGTCCCCAAGCTAATTTGTATGGTTTTATCTTCTCTGCAGATGGGTATACTATTTTCCCATTTGCTATAAAGATCTTCTAACTGCCCTAACTTAAACCCATTTAAAAGTGTTTCATAAATAATTGAGAGTGGTCTCTGCCTGATTTTTGGATGGTCTAAAAGAGGATGTGGCTGGAAGAATAAATCAGGGTCCTGGTAAAGAAATGACTTTAGGTAATGTTTTGCTTGTATAAAATAAAACCTATCCTTACCAGGAATTTGATAAAGCCCTTGAATTTCCTCAAATTTGAGTATTTGTTTAGTCTTCCAGTTACATAATTTCCCTAAATTGGATAAACCACAATCTTCCCATCGTAGAAATGTTGAGTAGTTTAGGCCTGGTATAAATTGGGAATTCCCCACCAATGGTACCCATCTAGAATGCATTTTCTTTTTTATTGATATAATTTTCATAGCTGCACCCCAAGCAAAGAGAATATCTTTCAGCATGGGGTGTTGATATATTTCCCTCCCTTGTTCTTTATTAGATGCATACAAAACAAATTCTAATGCCAGTGATTTACACAATCTTTTGTCTAATGAACAATTTGTATAAGTATTAGAGTGAAAAATCCAGTCCAATGGGAACTGCAGCAAAGTAGCATAATTATATAGTAACAAATTGGGCAAAGCTAAGCCCCCACTAATAAAGGGTAGGTATAGTTTGTCAATCTTAATTCTAGGTTTCCTACCTTGCCAGATATAGTATCGGAGTGCTTTCGTAAAGTTATTCAAATCCTGATATTTAATTAATAAGGGAAACATACGTAAAGTATAAAGTATCTTCGGGAGGATAAACATCTTATAAGCTGCCACTCTCCCTGAAAGGGAGAGTGGCAGGTTTACCCAGTTTTTAAACTTATCTATACATTGGTTTAAGACATACACTATGTTATCCTTATACCAGTTTTGGGGGGAGGAAGATAAATATATACCTAAATACTTTAATGTATCCGTTTCTACAAATGGGTAAGCCACATTAATTTTTGTGTTTTTTAAGCGTATCCTATCTTTTCAATGGGATCTTTCTAACGCCGATATTTAGAGTCGTGGCTGAAGTGAGCGTTAGAAATCTAACGACAAAACTCCAGCCGCAGAAAAAAGTCAGTAGTTAAGAGCTTTCTGGGCTAATGCCGGTTTATAAACCTCTTACTCTTAACTACTGTGCTCTAAAGTACACTAACACCCATAAACTACCTATGTACCCCTAAACCGAGGCCCCCCCACATCGCCGCCACTCTATTAAAATTTTTTAACCCCTAATCTGCAGACCGCACACCGCCGCCACCTACGTTATCCCTATGTACCCCTAATCTGCTGACCCTAAAACCACCGACACCTACATAATATTTATTAACCCCTAATCTGCCGCCCCCGCTATCGCTGACACCTGCATATTTTTTTTAACCCCAAATCTGCCGCTCCGTACACCGCCGCAACCTACATTATACCTATGTACCCCTAATCTGCTGCCCCTAACACAGCCGACCCCTATATTATATTTATTAACCCCTAATCTGCCGCCCCCAATGTCGCCTCCACCTACCTACAATTATTAACCCCTAATCTGCCGACCGGACCACACCGCTACTATAATAAATGTATTAACCCCTAAAGCTAAGTCTAACCCTAACACTAACACCCCCCTAAGTTAAATAAATTGACTCTTATTAAATAAATTATTCCTATTTAAAGCTAAATACTTACCTGTAAAATAAACCCTAAAATAGCTACAATATAAATTATAATTATATTGTAGCTATTTTAGGATTAATATTTATTTTACAGGCAACTTTGTATTTATTTTAACCAGGTACAATAGCTATTAAATAGTTATTTACTAGTTAAAATAATTAAAAAATTACCTGTAAAATAAATGCTAACCTAAGTTACAATTAAACACTACACTATCAATAAATTAATTAAATACAATACCTACAATTATATACAATTAAACCTAACACTACACTATCAATAAATTAATTAAATACAATACCTACAAATAAATACAATTAAATAAACTAACTAAAGTACAAAAAATAAAAAATCAGCCAATCAGATTGAGCTCGCATTCTATTGGCTGTTCCGATCAGCCAATAGAATGCAAGCTCAATCTGATTGGCTGATCCAATCAGCCAATCGGATTGAACTTGAATCTGATTGGCTGATTCCATCAGCCAATCAGAATTTTCCTACCTTAATTCCGATTGGCTGATAGAATCCTATCAGCCAATCGGAATTCGAGGGACGCCATCTTGGATGACGTCCCTTAAAGGAACCTTCATTCTTCAGTTGGACGAAAAGGATGGATCCGCGCCGGAGGTCTTCAAGATCAGCCGCTCGTCATCGGATGGAACAACTTAGAAGATGCGGCTTGGATGAAGATGTTTGCCGGTCCGGATGTCCTCTTCTGCCCGGATAGGATGAAGATTTCTTCCCGAAGATGGACTTCTTCATTTGCCGCTTGGATCAAGACTTCAGCCGGAGGATGGACGTCACTCTTCAGCCCCCGCTTGGGCTTGGATGAAGATATCGGAGGCTCTTCTGGACCGATCGGTGAACCCGGTGTGGTGAATACAAGGTAGGGAGATCTTCAGGGGCTTAGTGTTAGCTTTATTTAAGGGGGGTTTGGGTTAGATTAGGGGTATGTGGGTGGTGGGTTGTAATATTGGGGGGGTATTGTATGTGTTTTTTTTACAGGCAAAAGAGCTGAATTCTTTGGGGCATGCCCCGCAAATGGCCCTTTTCAGGGCTGGTAAGGTAAAAGAGCTTTGAACTTTTTTAATTTAGAATAGGGTAGGGCATTTTTTTATTTTGGGGGTCTTTGTTATTTTATTAGGGGGCTTAGAGTAGGTGTAATTAGTTTAAAATTGTTGTAATATTTTTCTAATGTTTGTAAATATTTTTTTATTTTTTGTAACTTAGTTCTTTTTTATTTTTTGTACTTTAGTTAGTTTATTTCATTGTATTTATTTGTAGGTATTATATTTAATTAATTTATTGATAGTGTAGTGTTAGGTTTAATTGTAGATAATTGTAGGTAGTTTATTTAATTTATTTATTGATAGTGTAGTGTTAGGTTTAATTGTAACTTAGGTTAGGATTTATTTTACAGGTAATTTTGTAATTATTTTAACTAGGTAGCTATTAAATAGTTATTAACTATTTAATAGCTATTGTACCTGGTTAAAATAAATACAAAGTTGCCTGTAAAATAAATATTAATCCTAAAATAGCTACAATATAATTATAATTTATATTGTAGCTATATTAGGATTTATTTTACAGGTAAGTATTTAGCTTTAAATAGGAATAATTTATTTAATAAGAGTTAATTTATTTAGTTAGATTTAAATTATATTTAACTTAGGGGGGTGTTAGTGTTAGGGTTAGACTTAGCTTTAGGGGTTAATACATTTATTAGAGTAGCGGTGTGGTCCAGTCGGCAGATTAGGGGTTAATTATTGTAGGTAGGTGGAGGCGACGTTGGGGGCGGCAGATTAGGGGTTAATAAATATAATATAGGGGTCGGCGGTGTTAGGGGCAGCAGATTAGGGGTACATAGGGATAACGTAGGTTGCGGCGGTGTACGGAGCGGCAGATTAGGGGTTAATAATAATATGCAGGGATCAGCGATAGCGGGGTCGGTAGATTAGGGGTTAATAAGTGTAAGGTTAGGGGTGTTTAGACTCGGGGTACACGTTAGGGTGTTAGGTGCAGACTTAGAAACTGTTTCCCCATAGGAAACAATGGGGCTGCGTTAGGAGCTGAACGCTGCTTTTTTGCAGGTTTTTTTTTCAGCTCAAACAGCCCCATTGTTTCCTATGGGGGAATCATGCACAAGCACGTTTTTGAAGCTGGCCGCGTCCGTAAGCACCGCTGGTATTGAGAGTTGCAGTGGCGTTAAATTATGCTCTACGCTCCCTTTTTTGGAGCCTAACGCAGCCCTTCTGTGAACTCTAAATACCAGCAGTATTTAAAAGGTGCGGGGAAAAAAAAGCATGCGTAGCTAACGCACCCCTTTGGCCGCAGAACTCTAAATCTTGCCGACTGTTAATTATTATCAAATTATAGTGTACATATTAAAAATATACAATCTGTAATTTTCTGTTAGCATTATAAACTGAAACTGTTTGTCTGTCTGCTGCCCCCGATGGCCAATATTACAGCCAAAAAGCCTTTGGCTGTTAAAAATGAAATTTCCCAGGGCCAATCCGATAAGACCTCCCAGGTGTCCAATGAGATGTTCAGCTAGAAGGGCCTCCCAAACCAATTCACCAATGATGGTACATAACAAAAGGGGTGGGGTTATATGACATGATTTAACCCCAAGCATAGAGAGAAAAAAGAATAACTTTGGCTAACTTTTGCTAAGAACTTTTGCTGCATAAACTTTGGCTGCTGGCTGGTTTTTATCTTGCTAACTTGTAACTGATAACTGCTGCGGGGACACAGTTACTCTAAGCAAATTGGGCTATTTTTATTCTCCACATGCAAAATACTCCCCTTTTGTATTCTGAGGTGAACTGGACTTACATTGGAAATTCTGGAAACAGGAAAATATTCTTTGATCCCCTGGTGATGTATGATTGTTCTAATTTTTTATATTTAAATCAAGGGTATTAGTAACTATAGTCAAATAGCAGATTTAAAAGAACAATTGTATTTTAACGTTGTGTTTCATAGTCCTATACAGTGTTAAGCTTGTCTGTTGTATGCTAAATAATTCATCTTTGCAAATAATATATACAATTTTTGATGTTTTAAATTGGAATTATATAGGATAAATTGTGGCTAAATAACTTAATTGTACCAGTTTGAATGTTAGTGGTCTCATTTTGGTAATTTAATACAATTCAATTGTGAATAAATAAGGTAAACTTTTATGATCTTTGCATAGCATATTTTAATAAATTAAACGTGTATAGTATTGATTCATATCTGGCTTCCTACAAATATATTTCAATGTGTTTATAAATATTAACTAATAAAAATAACTTAGGAATTTATATTAATTTTATGGTTTTGTATATGCATTTTATTGGGGTTTAATTTAAAGAATAATTATTAAATTTATTGTGTTATAACCCAGCCATATACTGACAAAATGTAGTGATGCTTAAAATGCTCTGGTCTTTTGGGGAAGTTTTAGTTGGAACTGCCCAGTCTTTAAGGGGTTAATGTCCCTCAAACATCCAAGTTTTTATTAGCCTGAACTAGAAAGGTAACTTGCAAAAACACTTCATATTAATTTAAATGGATATTCTAGGAGACAAAGGTTCTACTTTAAAATCATATACAACTTTTCATATAATAAACTAGTGTTTTGTAGATTTCAAATACTATATTAACTTAATTCAGATTTTTAACTGAAAGTTTCATCCAAGGAACAGCAGGTGCAACCTTCTCTGCTGCTGAATTCAAGAACATGCTATTTTCTGTAGCAGGTTCTTTTTTTTATAAATTATAAGTGTTGCTCCACTTCACGTCTGACAGTTAAAGTGCAGGGCACTGCTGCTGCCTAGATTTGTTAGGATAGAAAAAAGTGAGTAGAGATTTCCTTACAAATAGGCTTTTACCTTTCCATCAAGGCACAGTACATTTTATTTTTCAATCCTTTAATGCCAATATATCATGAATGTAGGAAGACCAAGTGCATTAACTTCTAAGGAGGAAGGGAGACAAGATGTGCTATTTGTGGAGCAAGGTTTGTCAAAATCCAGATTGTAAAGTCTGTTTAATCACTTACTATTGTAGGGTATATTATATTTCTTAACACACACATAATATAAGTATTTCCTTTGTAGCTTATGGTCTTTTTTTCATTTAGTATTCAACATTTAGCTTGCTACAAACTTATTCGAGATGCACTGCTTGAAAATGTAAAAAATATATTTTTCACCTAAACATATAAAAGCAATGACTTTTGAAAGACTGTTAAATCGGGGTTTCTTTTATCCATAAAGATAAGCTTTTATATGATGTTTCTTAGGTCCTTATTTATTTTGTCTTTATCATAGAGTAAAACACATATACATACAAAGAGACACAACTGAGTCAAATATCTTATATTACACTTTGTGTGTGGATACACAAACACTTTACAATAATGTTTCAAAACTATCACTACTAGTAGTGGGTTGCTGACCATCAACAAATGGCTCAAGCAGTGCACAAGCTCTCATGTATAAGCAGCAGCTATAAGTTTTAATGAGAGCCACAATGACATAATAGTATCTAGGACTATCACTATCATGCATGCCAGCATCTAAAATGGTTGCTGTGGTCCCCTGTGCTGATTTAGCTATTTTTAAAAAGATAGATAATCCCTTTATTACCTATTCCCCAGTTTTGCATAACCAACACAGTTATATTAATTTACTTTTTACCTCTATGATTACCTTGTATTTAAGACTCTGCAAACTGACCCCTTAATTCAGTTCTTTTGACATTTTAGTCAATCAGTGCTGGCTCCTAGGTAACTCCACGTGTTTGTAAGCACAATGTTATCTATATGACACACATGAAATGCATTCAGATAAGAGGTGGCCTTCAAGGTTTAAGAGACTTCTGGCTGGGGGCGGAGAGAGCAGGTAGATGCAGCTGTGTGTCTCTCCTTGTTGGAGACCTGTACCACTCTCCCGCTTTGTAGCAATCCTTGGCCTGCCTATGTGTGCTTGACCTGAATACCTGATCCTCGGATCCACGATTTGGAAGTCCCTTTTTTGGCTACATACTGCTTGGTGGCTAAAGCACCTCCTTGCCTTTGTACTTGCCTGGATGGTCTTTTACATTGCCTTCCATGGTACTCGACCTGCTGATATTACAGCTCTGGGAAGTCAAACACTCTTGGCATCCAAGGTCCAAGTTCTATAACTTATACTCAGAGTCTTGTTTGCAGCCATGCAGACTTTCTTTGAAATTTTAATAGAGGGACGGCAAATCCCGCGGCCCACTGTTATCCAGACTTCCAGAACTTAGACTCTTGCCTTTAAGGTTTTTTTCTAGCAGACTCTCCATGACATCTAGACTCCCCACCGGACGGTCCCTATCTGGTTCTATATGACATTGGACCTGCTGTCACCTAATCTTTGGGGATCAACCACCCACGATTCCCAGGATCAAGAGCAGACACCGGGAGACCTGTTACAAAGCCCTTGAGAGAATACAGCATACTAACAGAGGGACGGGCAAATCCTGTGGCCCTCTGCCACTCTGACCTACAGGCTCTAGATGCTTGGTCTCCTTACCTTTTTACCTGATCCTTGGTGACAACTGGACTGCCACCGTGCTTCGATAGGCCCTGGCGGTGGGCCTCTGAAGCCAGGACGTAAGCTAACTGTGGCTGGAGCCTATTAGTGATGGCTTGCCTTGCATCGTAGGTTAGGTCCTGGTTTCCCAGAGGTGAGGTGTACCGGAGGCGACACACATGACGAGACAATGTAATTCCAAGTGCTCTTGGAGAGACTAACTTCACCCTGCTCGCTTGAACAGCTTTTCACTGGAAACCTACATGGCTACTTTTACTCTAGCCTGGGAGATGGCTATAACCCGTGGCTCCCATAAGACCTCCCCTGACTCATGGGTAACTAGTTAAAATAACTGCCTAAACTACAACCCAAATTGCCTGTACTCCTCCTTAGGCTACTCTGGTATCCTAGCACGGCAGACGGATAAAACCTTTGGCTCCCATGAGGAGCTACTTTGACGCCTCAGCAGTATAAAGGTACTGCAATATACATCTATTTTTGCTGGCAACTGACTCTCATTAAGGTACAATACATAATAAAGATCTGGACAGTTTATACAAGCATGCTTTTTGTGGTATAAAAGACTGACCATCTCTGCAAACCATCCATTAGGCTTATATTTCACTTATTTCAACTGATGTGTGTTAATATTTGTATAGCCTATGATATACTATACACTATGTACCTGTAATGTTTTGCTTTTTGTGGCTTGCTGCTATTCTCTACTATGCAATATATCATATTTAGCATTAAACTGTGAATAGCCCCACAGCACTGATATCAGATAAAACCAGCTCTGTACATTAATGTCATAAAAGTTTTGACTGTTTTGGGGGGTAGTGCTTTTTCCCCTATTTTCTGTTTCCGCTCTTCACATCTCTAGTTGTGGACATATTTATCTGGTGGTATATATAGTATACTTGGCTCTACACTAAACTAAAAGTTCTATTTGTTTCATCAATTTTCTCACTCACAAGATAGGTCTTGACCCAAATTAAAATAAGATATTATTTGTAATATTGATGCGCTATATGAACGGTCTTGTACTATATTTGGTTTGTATTCACTAGATCACTAGGGTCTCTTTGATATTAAGAGACCAACTGATTTGTTTTTCTATACTTTATTATTGTAGCTTGTTTTACATAGTTAAGAATTCACTACACTATATCACTATCTTATTGTCGTGATGATTTGTCGCTCTATCCACTCATATACACTTCTTAAGATAGGGTTAATGGACAGATATATATCCTATACAAAAGGTACCTCCCCCAATATGCCTCCTAAACAGAGGGCAAAAAAAGGTAACAAAAATTCTGAATCTTGTCCTGACACCTCACATGATCGGGGGGCTTCTAAAATCCTGTCAGGACTCTCAACTTAGCGCATCCCACTTTACCTTTAAAGCCATCTGTGCACCTGCAAACAGGTGCTTAGTATTTTGTTAGATGAACCTAATCACTAGCTCTGCACTGAGCATCTCCCCTTGGAGTGTTTGCTGCCAAGAACGACTTTATCAAGGATTACATTGTTTGCTGTTATATTTCCTACCTCAGGACTAACAAAGCTTTCCTGCTACGGAGTCAATTCAAAACTCACCCACCAAGAAAACTTAAAGCTCCAGCTATATAGCTAGTTGTTTTCAAGCATCAGCTCTAACATACAGACTGGATTCCTCCAACTGCATTTACACTGCGCTGCTATGTAAACTAAGTCTCTGCAAATTGTCATCCAGCTAAGACTCACCATACTAAATCAGCTATTGCTGATATTCTCTTAGCATCTACCGGAGGCATAACTATTTGATCTTGTACCGCACTGTCTCTCTTGTTTTCCAGCAGTGTATGCTGTATCGTAGGTCGGTGATGAGCCCCTCCCACTCCTACGAAGCCAACCACTTGGCAAGTCTTTCCCACGGACTTATCCTCAGGTTCAAGGCAGCAGTCTCCCCAGAGAACATCTTGCTCCGGTGAGCATCGGTTTAGTAACCTGTGTATACTAGCCTGTCACTGCCTTCTCCGTTTTGCCTCAGAGAAACCACCAGCTCCTATAAACAGCTTCGGTTGGTAACTGTTGATACATTGCAGTAACTCACTCACTGACTATTGAATTCTGCTTTAGTTATGATCAATATTTCACATCCTCTTTAGTCTCTTATACACTGTTTACATATGGGAGAATCACCCATATATACTAAGGTATCTTTATATCATCACTATCTGTTGGCCGATATTTATGAATGTTGCATTTTGTCTATATACAATCATAGACCATACCTGGCAAAGAAGGGGGAATTTTGGGGGAATATTCATTTACCTAAACTTCAAACAGAAATAATGTCAGAAATTAATAGGCCCATTTCTGTGTCGGAAAGCTCAGAAGGCATTAAGTCAGCAAAGTCAAGTAAAGCAGCTGGACCAGATCTTCTTCCCATAGCATTTTATAGAGTTCTTCAGGAACAAATCATTACAACTTTACAAAAATTGTTTAATTTTTATTTCTTATATAACACACAATGATCCCCCTACTTTGCCGTGTCTAACATTTCCTTAATTTTAAAATAAATAAAGATCCAGAACGTCCGTCATCATATAGGCCAATTTCACTCATGAATTCTGACTACAAACATCTTACATCCATCATTGCAAACAGATTAAAACCCCATTTAGGCAGTGTAATACAGGAAATCCAAACAGGATCCATGCCCAGGAGAAACCCGGTCAAAAATATGCGTAAGGTGATGTTAGCATTAGATTTTTTTTGGAACAAATTTAATTCCTTTAAACGCAGAATTTAAGCTGACTTGGCCATATTGACAGTTGAAGCAGAGAAAGCCTTTGACCGTATCAGTTGGGATCACCTTTTTTTACTTTAGAACATTTCGGTCTGACAGGTCATCTTAATAATTTTATTAATTTAATTTACAGCTCTCCAATATCTTACTTACAGCTAGATTACGAGTTTTGCGTTATGAGAGGTGCGGTGCTAACTTGCACGTTATTACACCGCTCACTTCCCTACAGCGCAGGTATTACAGGTTTTCATAAACCTGGCGTTATCAGGCAAAAAGTAAGCGTGGAGCAAAGTTGAGCTCCATACCGCACTCCAATACCAGTGCTGCTGAAAGCTGCGGTGAGCTGGTTTTACACCTGCAAAAAAGCAGCGTAAAGCTCCGTAATGCAGCCCCATTGATTCCTATGGGGAAACTAAATTTATGTTTACACCTACCACCCTAACATGAACCCCGAGTCTAAACACCCCTAATCTTACACTTATTAACCCCTAATCTGCCACCCCGACATCACGACACCTACATTATACTTATTAACCACTAATCTGCCGCTCTGGACATCACCGCCACTATAAAAAACATATTAACCCCTAAACCGCCGCATCACAAACACTAGTTAAATATTATTAACCCCTAATCTGCCGCCCCTAACATTGCCGTCACCTACCTACATTTATTAACCCCTTATCTGCCTCCCCGAACGTCGCCGCCACTATACTAAATTTATTAACCCCTAAAACTAAGTCTAACCCTAACCCTAACACCTCCTAACTTAAATATAATTAAAATAAATCTAAATAAAACCTACTACCATTACCTAAATAATTCCTATTTAAAACTAAACACTTACCTGTAAAATAAACCCTAAGCTAGCTACAATATAACTAATAGTTACATTGCATCTATCTTAGGTTTTATTTTTATTTTACAGGCAAGTTTTTATTTATTTTAACTAGGTAGACTAGTTAGTAAATAGTTATTAACTATTTACTAGCTACCTAGCTAATATAAATACAAATTTACCTGTAAAATAAAACCTAACCTGAGTTACACTAACACCTAACCTTACACTACAATTAAATAAATTACCTAAATAAAATAACCTAAATTACAAAAAAAAAACCCACTAAATTACACAAAATAAAAAAAGACATTATCAGATATTTAAACTAATTACACCTAATCTAATAGCCCTATCAAAATAAAAAAGCCCCCCCAAAATAAAAAAAAACCCTAGCCTAAACTAAACTACCAATAGCACTTAAAAGGGCCTTTTGCGGGGTATTGCCCCAAAGAAATCAGCTCTTTTACCTGTAAAAATAAAAATACAAACACCCCCCAACAGTAAAACCCACCACCCACACAACCAACCCCCCAAATAAATCCTAACTAAAAAAACCTAAGCTCCCCATTGTCCTGAAAGAGGCATTTGGATGGGCATTGTCCTTAAAAGGGCATTTAGCTCTTTTTCAGTGCCCAAACCCTAACCTATAAACAAAATTGCGTAAGTTAATTTGCGTTAAGGCCAGAAAAGTGTGCGGTGCCCCTAAACCTGCAAGACTCGTAATACCAGCGTTAGTGAAAAAGCAGCGTTATGAGCCTTAACGCTGCTTTTTCCCCCATACCGCAAAACTCGTAATCTAGCCATTATTTAGGCAAGTACTCTTGTAATATTGTGTTTTATGTATCTCACTGTTTCCTTATGCAAGTGCTGCTGTAATACTGTGGGGCCTATTTATCAAAGCGTCAACTGAAAATATGCTGGAATTCCGCATCATAATTGTCGCGAGATTGATCCGCCGTAGTTATCAAAGCGTCAAGATCGGCAAATGTTGAAATTTGTGATGTAACATACGATCCTGCGATCACACATCGATGCGAGTTGAAAATCAGTGGAAAATTTCTACAGTTACGCTTGCTTCTTTTCCGACTCAGCGTACTTGGTTTTCAATCCGCCACCCTTCAGGTCGCAGATGCCATAGAACTAAATGGGAGTCTGAAAACACAGAAAGCTTATGTTTGATGCTGCAAGAGAATGAAGTATATTACAAAATAAAAGTAAATTAAAAACTTTACAAAAATTGTATACCCTTTCTAAATCAAATAATAGTATTGCTATACATTTGGTGCACTAGTAGATATAGGAAAAAAGGAAAAATACATTACTACTGATGGATTATGCTACAACTTTGGCTCTCATTACAAATCAAGGGGACAATATTATTTCTACATATTTGGTGCAAAGTTTTGCCCCAAAAGTGTCGCACTAATAGATATAGAGATACAAATGAAATAAATACACAGCATAATATAGCTAACTTCCTTTTTATTCCTGTAAAAATCTATGTGCACCATGTTTAAGCCATGTAATACACTCTCCACTTCGTGCCATATTTGATGCAATACTTTTCACACCAATTATGACGCAAACTCCTAAATAACTTTTTCCACCATTTTTGATTGGAATATGCATAATCACATGATTTATGACATGACAGCCAATCTGATTCAAATACACATTATAAACTATCACTAACGTATCAAATTGCTCAATAATTGCGTCATTGATCACTCATCAGAACTTGTAAGTGCCATTTGTTACATTGTGTATTATACTTTGAAAGTATGTATATGTGAAATTAGTATTAAAGATAAACATTGATGCTGACATTAGGACACACAGTGTAATATTTTAGACAAAGTATTTTAACATTCGAATTGATGTTCGATTCAATATAATCTTAAACTGATAACTCAAAGGGATAGCCCACCTAACTTTAAACTGTCATGAATCAGATACAGCAGAAATTAAAATCACCTCTTTACTGGCATGCTATTTTCAGTGTATTTCTTCCCTCTCTTGAATTTCTTTTTCAGTAAGAAATGTCATTTTATATGCCAGCCTATTTTATAACACCTGTGAAGGGGTGTTTTTTAAAAGTAGATTGCAATCAGGAGGGGTTAGACAGGTGCAGAGAGAAACCTGGCCTAGCTCTTAAAGGGACAAGAAACCCCAAAATATTCTTTCATGATTTGGGTAGAACATACAATTTTAAACAATTTTACAATTTACTTCTATTCTCAAATTTGCTTCATTCTCTTAGCCAATCACAAGAGACAAATGTGTGCAGGCACCAATTAGCAGCTAGCTTTTACCTTAACTTAAATTTTTACTTTCCTATCCCTTTAAAATATCCATAGATTGCAAATAAATAAATTTTGATACTCTGATTACATGTTATATTTGCAATTATTCCTGCTAAGAATAATAAAACATTTACAATATATACATATAGTGTTATAAATAAACACAGAGATATGACAGACAACATCGTTTAGAACAAAAAAAGGAACTTAGGGACATGTAAATATGTTTGCAAAAGATTTCTGACATAACACACACACACACACACACACACACACACATATATATATATATATATATATATATATATATATATATATATATATATATATATATGTGTGTGTGTGTGTGTGTGTGTGTGTGTATACATACTAAAATAAGTATGTCCAATAATAAAAAGAATTCTAATAATTCACTCTCCACTTTGCACCAAATATGTTGCTACTTGCTATATTCACAATTTGTCCTGCTCAGAAAAAGAATACATTTACACTATATACAATAATGTGCTAAAGAGAAATGTGCTTGTTTGTGGACACTAATAAAATGGTATAAGTAAAGTTGGGAAAAACCTGAATAGCATTGACATCAATGACTGTTAGTTAACACCAGTCCAATGCTCTTCGCACCGTACTTGACGTGCGTGTTTTTGACGGCTTTTTTGATAAATAAGGAGATCGTATTCAGATATGAGGCAGCAATGTTTGGCAATGTTTGGCGAGCGTATTGAAGCCCACGAATGCAACATAGTTGACGCTTTGATAAATATCCCTTACCCCGCTGCCCAACGTCTTGGGGTTACATTTGACTCAGATCTTTCTTTCACTCCTCACATTCAGTCCTTGGCTAAATCCTGCTGCTTCCACTATCTCATCCTTTTCCGCCTCAATTACTGCAACTCTGTCCTCTCTGGTCTCCTCAGCTGCCGCCTAGCTCCTTTACAATCCATAATGAATGCCTCTGCCAGGCTCATCTTCCTTACACATCGCTCTTCATCTGCTGCACCTCTCTGCCAATCTCTTCACTGGCTTCCTCTTGCCTCCAGAATTAAACACAAAATCCTCACTCTGACATACAAAGTGCTCAACTGCACTGCTCACTCCTATATCTCAGACCTTGTCTCCAGATACTCTCCCTCCTGTCCCCTTCACTCTGCTCATGATCTCCTCCTCTCCTCCTCTTTTGTTACCTCCTCACACTCCTGCTTACAGGACTTCTCCAGATTGTCTCCCATCTTGTGGAACTCTCTGCCTCTCTCCACAAGACACTGCCCTAGTTTTGAAAACTTCAAGCGCTCCATAAACACTCTACTGTTCAGGGATGCATACAACCTACACTAATCTTTTTTCATACTGTTTCATCTCCTCCATTGATATCCCCTTGAACCCCCTTAGAATGTAAGCCCAAGAGCCATGCTGTTGTAGATCACCTTCTTAAGAGCTGACTACAACAGTGTGACTCTTGGCAGGGCCCTCTACCCGTCTGATCCCTATAAATATTTCCTTGTATTCCGACTATGTTTATAGCACTGCAGATTCTGTTGGTGCTCTACAAATAACTGATAATAATAAAAATAATTCCATTTCCCAACGCTTCGCTCTGCAAAGGGGCACCAGGCAAGGTTGTCTGCTTTTCCCACTGCTTTTAATATTTCGTTAGAGTCACTGGCAATTCTACTTTGCAAAAATCTTGAAGGAATTCTATTAGGTTGGCAAAAGCTAGTACTTTCACTTTACGCAGATAACCTACTATTGTTCTTAAGTAATTTAAAGGTGAATCTGCTTCGGCTGTTAAATGATATCCATTTGTTTGGTACAATCTCAAGGTATAGGATAAACCTGTCAAAATCAGAACTCTTATGGCTACATAAAATAACTGACAATACCATCAATAACCCATTCATGGAGGCTTCCCAGATTACTTATCTAGGTATAAGATTAAGTGCCAATCCTCACAATAGGTATAGGTTACATTTTCCTAAAAAAGAAAATAGACGACTGGTTTAATTTACCTATATCCCTTTCAGCTCACACTATGTTGATTAAAACCATACTGTTTTCCAACTTGTTATACTTAATCCAAAACATTCCGGTATTTTTACACAAATCTGATATTCAAATGTTTAATAAATCTTGCTCCAGGTTTATCTGGAAAGGTGCCAGAGCTTGGATAGCTCTTCATCGATTTATGAATACCAAGCTTGTGGCAGGATTGGCCTTACCAAATATTAAATATTCCAATTTAGCTGCTCTTACTAAAATAGCAATAGATTGGATTACTGAAAAGGAACAGGTCACCTTTCTGTTTTGTGAATCTAATCTTATTGCGCTTTTTCATCTGAATGCATTATTGCACTGTTTGTTAACAGCTCTTCCTTGTGTTTAATTTATTAACCTTTAAAAACATTATTGTAGCATGGCAGAAATATTGTTCAGAATCAAGTTGTTCTCCGTATGTTTCGCAATTCCTCCCAATTATGGGAAATCTGAACAAGCCTATCAAACATAGTTTTCAGACAATGGCAAAGTAAAGGTTTAAGATGGGTTAACCAAATATTAAGAACGGATCTAGTCCCCGAAACATTCTGTTTTATCTGTAATAAATTTGGACTATCAAAAACAGATCTCTATGCATTTCTACAATTAGGTCACTATATCTCTGAATTGAAACAAAACGTTGGCTTAGATTGGTCTTTTGGAACTCTGCTTAGTAGAATTCACTTATACCAGACTGGCATATATTCCATCACTTCCCTTTACTCACTATTGAATCAACGTCCCTCTACCAAACAATTAGAATATATAGTAACTAAGTGGCTACAATATTTTCCAGACATTAATACACAGGAAGTCTCAGATAGTTTTAAAATAACAGACAAAGCCTGGGTTTTGACAGCTTGGCGAGAGTCTCATATAAAATACATTTTTGCAGTTTACTTAACACCAGAGACTTTGTCTAGATGGTATAAGTCAAATATTTTATGCTCAAAATGTAGTACTAACCATGCAGACACTTTTCACTGTTTTTGGGGTTGCCCCAAAATTGCGCAGTTTTGGGCAAAAATTACATATTGGATGAATTCAGTACTAAATTTAGATTTCTCGATTCGTCCATATAAAGTGTTTTTTTTTAGCTAAATTTCAAGGTTTATATAAAAACTTTAATTTAATCAACACAATTGTGTTTATAGCCCGTAATTTAATAATAAGATCATGGAAAACACACTCAGCTCCTAAGTTTTCAGAGCTTAAGCAAGCCTTGATTACACAATGTACGGTAGAGCAGTACAACTTACAGAACCCTACTGATATGCAACTAGCTGTATTTTTAAAAAATGGACAGAGTTTATCCTCAATCTGCCAGAGACAACACAAATGTTGGCAGGGCACAACTTAATGTAGATGCTGGGCATTTTCCCAGTTCGTGGCTGGACCATTAGAGTGGCTGAGAGAGGGGAGCGGCCTCTTGGTCCTTTTTCCATTTTTTTTCCATCTCTTCTTATTTTTTGTCTTGTTAATGATAGATCCCATATTGTGAAGGAACAATAGGTATTTCTCATCATGGGAAGATCATAATTTACTTACCATGAAGTTATAATTCTTATTATATAATTTAAAAAACTCCAACTTTGTAGACAGACAGACTATATGCACGATCTGCTCTTTATATATTTTGTGCAATGTGATTTGTGTTTGGGTCCTGCGTGACGTGATATTATTGTGTTTCTAAGCCTCTTATGTTGGCGTTAAATAAAGTTTATTAAAAAAAAAAAGATCTAAGAAATTAGCATATGAGCCTACCTAGGTTTAGATTTAAACTAAGAATACCAAGAGAACAAAGCAAAATTGGTAATACAAGTAAATTGGAAAGTTGTTTAAAATTACATGCCCTATCTGAATCATGAAAGTTTATTTTGGACTAGACTGTCTGTTTAAATTTTTAAAATAATTAAATAATTTTAACAATCGTTATAAACTAATTTCTCTTCTCTTGTATAAGCATGTGTGTGGGGTGTATATATATATATATATATATATATATATATATATATATATAACATTTTGCAACAGAAGCTTAATAATAATAACATAGCATTAAGATTTAAATATTGTGGCTGTAATTATATTATACTATAAAATATAAGCAAAACCATGTTAATATATATATATGACAAAGTATATCTGAGTAGCTTAATTTTCTTACTATAAATAGATATTTATATTGGATGTATCATGTTGTGTATATGAAAATGCTACATGTAACGTTATTAAAGTTAAATATATTTTGAAAAGATTTTCTCAGATTTATCTAGCAAACATAACAAATGTTAAGAAACAAACTGTTTGCAGGGCCATTGCAAGGATTTTTAGTTCCGGAGGCAAAGTACATTTAGCTTCCCACTCAACAGATCACATCCCACCTTTGACCCTGATGCTTCACAACAAAATGTGTTAAATGTGACAAAAACAGTCTACAGATATAATTCTGTAGCTCCAGAGAATTTGTTTTATTACCACAAAAAGCAAATGATTTTAAATATATTTATTTAAGAAAAAATCACTAGACAATGACACTGAAAAAGTCAGCCCTGCTATTGTTCAAATTTTTGTGCAAGAGAAAATTTACATGCATAGTAGGGATATACAAATCCCTACTCAAGGTCAGGAGCATACATATCTTAAGCTTAGAAATATACTACCCTCCCGGTTAACATCTCATTTACTTCCCTTACCCTCTAAATACATACTGACATTCTTGCAGCCAATCTGGAGCAGATATGGGAGTCATTCACTTACTTGCACATTCTTGATGTCAGTGAAAGCGTTGGCTAAGTTTATAGGGGAGGTAAATATTATCTTTATGCTATTTTAAAGGTGTTTAGGCTTTAACAAAGAGTTTAATATTTTAGCTATACAATTTATAATTAGTTTGATTAAATGCAGCACCAGTCGATGCAGATATTAAAAGAGAGTTATTTTTTATTGCTCAAGCAAAAGTCTAGGGTATGCTAACATATGCGTGTTGGATACATTAGTTCTCTAAATCCTTTACATAACAGACTTCTATCGAGCATGCAGTAAAATGTGGGATATTGCTTGAACACTAAGCAAAGGGTTAACTAAGCTGATGGTTTGCAAATAATTGAGTTCTTCGTGTAGTTCTGCGCTATACTATTAATAATAATAGTAACCTCAATACCTAATCAAGCTGCAAGAATTTATACTAAAAAACGTACTCTGCTGTAGTTTCCTTATTTCAGCTTTCGAACAACAGACTGCCTCGCCCTTCTGTAATTCATCTTGCTCATCTACAACCTCCTCTATACCAGGACTGCTTAAGTACAACTTCAATATAATGGCATCACTATAACTCATATCACAGTACAATTAGGAAGCTCCTGTAACCGCATGTTTCACCTCTGAACTTGTGACGTCATCAGCGTTGCCGATATCGGAACAGATCGTGTATCCTGAGGTTGAGCCTCAGCTATCCACTTCACTGTGTGAATTTCGTGAAAGAATCCACTCCAGTAACTGCTAGTTGTGGCAGCTTGTTGTATATATAGACTTTTATCCAGCAACTATCTTTTTTACTGGCTACCGCTATTTGCTGCACATATTTCACAGTCACTATCTCAAACTACATTTATACAGAGACTGATTCAGTTTACTTATCCTCAATTCAAAAATCATAAGCCACAGTCAGGTTTACTCCAGTAAGCTGTTTATCTCATGGCAAACTCCTCTCCACTTCCAGGAGTTATGCAAAGATATTAAACAAACCATCTAAGTACCTGATTTTACGGTTTATTAAAATGAACTTTGGTGCTTTTACTCAATCCAGAAGTAACTTGTTTTTTCAAATTGTCATTTAATAGAATTTATCATTTCTGCTGCTTACTAATTCTGCTCTTAAAGGAACACATTCACCTATTATTGTGCTGCAGTTGTGATCCACAAGAACCTTATTTGCTCAAGCACGTCAGGCAAATCATAACATCTTGTGACTAAAACAAATAATTCTAAATGAATAGTTCTACCTTGTTAATGATCTGAAGGTATCAATGTGATTCTAATGGTCACTAAGAGTGTGATCATGCATTTGTCAACAAAAATAATAATAAAAAACATGTCTGTACAACACTCACAACCATAAATATGAACTCTCCAAAGGCAGTCTTGCTGCAGAATAGCAATTATAAAGTACCATTATAACAGTTTCATATAATGTATGTTGCCTTCAGGTATACCAAAGGAGCTTTGACATTTAATGTGTACCGCTAAGAGATTATCTGGAATATGATCACACAAGCACAATAAAACTGGCATTTACCTGAAGACGTATTGAGTACTCAATACTCCTTAATTAGATTTAGAATAAAAGATTGGATTCTATTCTGTTTTCATTTACTGATTTGCAAGATGACTGCCTTATGATGTAAAGTTAAACATGCAATCCAACTTACAGTTTAGTAGAATCCAGCAGAGTAGCTTAACTCAGACAAATTCCACAGCAGAGATTTATGAATCCTTCATGCTTTATTGTTGCAAAACAAGAATTCTGAGGTTCCAGAAGTGGTAATTGCCAGGTAAAAAGAATTTGCCTCTACAAAGCTATTAGCAGAGTTCTAGCAAACTTACACATTGAAAGTGAAACTAATTTACACACACAAGTGAAACAAAATGGAGGCAGGAAGTGACCTCAAAAAGGTCAGAGGTAGAACAGAGAATATACATTAAATTGAATACAATAATAAAACATAACACTAGAGGGAGCACAAGAACTAAAATAGCATTTAAAGATGTACATATGAATATATGGACAGAACACTCCCCGTCTGGTATCTGTAGATACCACCATATAAATCAAACAATAAACAATAAACATAAAAATGTTGATTGAAGTCTCTTTGTCCATGAGACCTGCAAGACAAAGAATGAGAGAAAAATATACAAAATGCAATTGCAAACATAAGTCCATGTTGTTTTAACATGATAATTCTTGAAGAGAAGCAGGGCTGGCACTGTCCCCTGTAGTCATCTCTCTATTGTAATCCTTACAAATTGTCAACCAGTGTCTATGTTTATAATCACAGTCCATGTGAAATAGAAGAAGTACAACTTCTGTAATCCAAGACCAGGTACACTGGTAAGAAGTGTAGTAGCTTGAAGATGGTTCTCTTTATCAGGTCCCACAAACTGAAATGTAGTACTGGTTGATGTTGTATCTGTAGCGTTTAACAAGAATGCGGGTCCTGTCAACCATGTCAATTTCATGAATTGTGCTGAAGTTAATGACCTGGTTGCAAGATCTGCAGTATTTTGATTAGTAAGTACATAATACCATTGCTCTGGTTTTGTAGATCTCCTGATGTGTTCTACTCGGTTGCTGATAAATCCTTCAGGTGGTTTTTCTTCAATGTCAGTCACTTTTAGGTAGGCCACAGCTGCATTGGCTTCTGTAGATGCATCTGAGAAGATGTAGATCTCTGTAGCTGTTGATAGAGATGTAAAAGCATAACACCGTGGAATACAGAGCTTTTCAAGAGCCTTCAAAGAATCCGTCCACTTTTCCCAGGTCTGATGTTTCTCTGTAGGTAGTAAAGTATCCCAGGATTTTGACTCAGATGAAAGCTGTCTAAGCAGAGACTTTCCTGGTATAGTCACTGGAGCTACAAACCCCAGTGGGTCATAAAGACTGTTAATAATTGATAAAACACCACGTCTAGTGTATGGCTTTTCATCAGTAGAAACTTTGAAAACAAATTCATCAGTTGATATGTTCCAATGTAGACCAATACTTCGTTGTACTGGTGGTGTATCTGTACCTAGATCTAAGTCTTTGAGATCCGTTGCATGGTCTGCTGGAGGAAAGGCTTTAAACACCTTGCTGCTGTTTGAGACTATTTTATGAAGCCTTAGGTTTGCTACAGATAGCATCTTTTGTGTTCTTTTAAGCAGATCAATGGCTTCTTCATCTGTCGGTACAGACTTGATTCCATCATCCACATAAAAGTCTCTTTCTACATATTGTCTGGCATCTGTTCCATATTCCATTTCACCTTCTTGAGCTGTTCTTCTTAGTCCATATATTGCCACTGCAGGTGATGGACTGTTGCCGAAGACATGCACTCTCATGCGATAATCTATTATCTCAGCACTAGTATCATTGTTGTGATGCCACAAAAACCTGAGGTAATTCCTATTGTCTTCTCTAACAATGAAACAATAGAACATCTGTTGTATGTCAGCCATGAATGCTACAGGTTCTTTCCTGAACCTGATCAATACTCCTAAGAGACTGTTAGTAAGGTTAGGTCCAGTAAGAAGAACACTATTGAGTGACATGCCTTCATACTGTGCACTTGAATCAAACACAACCCTTATTTGACCTGGTTTGCGTGGATGATAGACGCCAAATGAAGGAAGATACCAACATTCTTCACCTTCTTTTAGTGGAGGAGCTGGCTCTGCATGCTTATTTTCAAATATCTTCTGCATAAATGATACAAAGTGTTCTTTTATCTTCGGATCTTTCTTTAGAGTACGTTGTAAGGAAGAAAGTCTAGAAAGTGCTTGAACTCTGTTGTTGGGTAACCTTTGTCTTGGATTGCGAAATGGCAGAGGGGCTACCCAACTGTTTGAGTCATCCTTGTAAAACTTTTTGTCCATTAACTTGAGAAATTCTTTATCTTCGATAGAAGGAGCTAGTTTATTGTCATGCTGTGTTGTGTGGAACACTGTACTTCCAATGTTGTCATCATCTGGTAAGGGAGTAACTATATCATCTTGACTGGCATAGTATGAATGTTCATAGATTCCAGGTTTCTCCTTTACATGGTAGTGATTTGGGCATGGCTCAAAGTAAGATGGGCGTCCATTAATTAACACATTAGTTTTCAAGGAGTTAGTAATATCTGTTCTGTAGATTTTTCCTATACAGGCATCTCCAACTATTACCCAGCCAAGGTCAAGTCTCTGAGCGTATGGAGAATTATGAGGTCCATTACATTGCTGGCGTACCTTGTGTATTCTTAGAATGTCTCTACCAAGTAAAAGCAATATCTGGGCATTCTTCTCTAGAGCTGGTATGCAACTAGCTATGTGTTTCATGTGAGGATGGTAATGTGCTATTTCTGGCGTAGGAATCTCATCCCTGTTATCTGGAATTTGATTGCATTCAATAAGTGTAGGTAAAGGCAACTGTATACCATCTGTAATAGAAGCTATTATGAAATCACTAGCTCTTCTTCCTTTTGTTTCAAACTGACCTGCACATGTACCAAGGGTGTAAGATGAAGGATTACCATTTACGTTGAATATGTTGAAGAATTCAGTTCTAGCCAGTGATCGATTGCTTTGATCATCCAGAATTGCATACATTCTTACTGATTTATCAGGCTCTCCCTTAGGATACACTTTAACAAGACATATTTTAGAGCAGGACCTTCCACTAAGTCCTTCACCGCATATTTCAGTACATTTTGAAGCAACAGATGTTTTGTTTGTTGTCTCTTCTGCTTTCTCCCCGCCATGCTTTTCAGTAGGGGCAATACTTTCAAGTGGAAGGGAACTTGAAGACTCTGGGTGGAGAGCAAACACATGTCTGTCACTATTGCATTCTGAACATCTAATATTGGCTTTACAGTTTCTAGAAAGATGATCTGTTGAAGCACAGCACCTGAAGCATAGTCCATAATTTTTAAGAAGCTCTATGCGTTCTTGCAAAGGTTTTTCTCTAAAGCTACGACATTTCTTAAGTGGGTGAGGCTTCTTGTGCAATGGGCATTCTTGAATTAAATTCTTTAATTTCTCACTTTGCATTTCCTGTCTGGAAGGTGCTACATCTGTCTTTTGGACAAATACTGATTTCTTTGAGTTCTTGAATCTTGAAGTTTCTTTCTCATGTTCTGGAGAAGTCACCGCCCACTGATTTAATTCGGTCAAAGAGAAACTTGGATCATTTCTTGTCCTTGCTATGTCTTGGATGAACTTACTGAAAAAGGAAAAGGGAGGGAATGATACATTATTCTCTTGCTTGTATCTTGATCCTTGTGTTGCCCATTTATCTTGAAGAGCATGAGGTAACTTCGCCACAATTGGATTTACACCTTGTGCAGTATCAAGATAACACAGTCCTGATAGACATGGATCTGCTTTAGCTGCTTCTAGTTCCAGCAGAAGATCACTTAACTCTTGTAGCTTGCGATTGTCCCTAACTGTGACTTTTGGAAATGTTTGTATTTTCTTTAAAAGGGCATTTTCAATTACTTCTGGACTACCATAAGTCTGATCCAAACGTTCCCAAATCATTTTTAAACCTGCAACTGGGTTGTCTACATGGACAGCTCTGAGCCTCTTGACACGTTCTGCAGATTCAGCACCTAACCACTTTACCAGCAGATCAAGCTCTTCTCTAGCAGATATACCTAAATCTTCAACAGCAGTCTTGAATGTAGACTTCCAAGACCTGTAGTTCTCTGGCAGATCATCAAATTTTGTAAGACTTGTATTAGTAAGCTCACGTCGAATCATATACCTTGCAAACTCAGACATCTCTAACCTTTCAGTCTTTGTTACTGGAGGTGCCTGAAGATCACTTGGGTAATAGGAATTGAATGCTGAGGGATAGTATGGGTTCGCTGATACATTTAATCCAGCTGAAGCCTTTTCTTTCACTGATCTTAATGGAGGTGACTGTGATGGACCCCATACTTGTTTGTTTACAAGAGGTTGTGTGATTTGTGCATTGACACCTGAGCTGCTTATCCGCTGAATTGCATCTGTTCTGGCTGGAGCAATTGGATCGCTATTGAGATGTAAATCATTTGTGGTAGTGTGCACATCATTCCAACCTCTGTCTTTATGAGCATTGCCTCCTTCTTCCTCTTCAAAGGAGTTGTAGTGTTTTCCACTCTGGTTAAGAACATAATCACATGTTCTCTTCTCTGGGTAGTCTGATCCCACCAGACTGACAGAATATTCTAGGAGCTCTTCTGTATTGGCTGCCTCAAGTACCTTTAATCTTGCCATGGCAACAGCTACTTCTTTTACATTTTGCAGTATTTCTAAATCTGTTTCTTTTTTCGCTGCTTCTAATTCTTTTTCCTTCTCCTGTTTTGCTGCCTCCATTTTCAGTGTTGCTTCTTTTTTGCTAAAAGAGGCGCGCACCATTGCAGCTTCTGCTTCTGCACGTGCTTTGATAATGGCGGAGCTTATAGATGAAGAGGAAGTACTTCTAGATTTAGCAGAGCGAATTGTTGAGGCAGCACGCTGTGATCTGGATTCTAGCAAGTCTGCAATCCTGCTTTCAACTGTTGCTAATGTGCTTTGCACTAGTTTCTTGCGCTGTAGATTAGATTCATTAAACTGGGTTTGAATTTGCACAGTTTCCTCAACATTAGTTTTTGATAGCAGATTAAAATATTTGCGTGACAACCTTTCATAATTTTCATAACAAGCATTAAGTCTGTCAGCAATCTTGTTTAACTGTTCTTTATCATTAATAGTTTCATTTGCTAAAGATACACATTTTCTAAGCTTCTCCCACATTTGATCCAATGCATCCACTAATTCATCTTTCTCAGCTTGATAACTTTGTATGACTTTCTCAGTGGGTTTTATTGTACGCTGTGGTCTAATGCTCTGCTCTTTCTCCTGTGACAGTGTATCTTGTATTGCAAGTTCTTTTTCAGACATTTTAAGTAACTAGATTAGAGCTATTTTAACTGCAGTCATAAATTTCTCTGAGGAAACTGACAGTTTATACAAAAGTTCAGTGTACACAGATGCTTAATGGAATCTTCCTTGTTAAATGCAGAAACATTTACTGAGCTGAGTGCAGCAAGCAATGCAGCTTCTCATTTATATTATATAAAGTCCTTAGTTACACAATGAGCTGTGTACAGTTTGCCAAACATGAGTCTTTCTATTGAAGATTAATAACTCTGCAGGTATTCTTTTTACTATTCTGTTTTCATTTACTGATTTGCAAGATGACTGCCTTATGATGTAAAGTTAAACATGCAATCCAACTTACAGTTTAGTAGAATCCAGCAGAGTAGCTTAACTCAGACAAATTCCACAGCAGAGATTTATGAATCCTTCATGCTTTATTGTTGCAAAACAAGAATTCTGAGGTTCCAGAAGTGGTAATTGCCAGGTAAAAAGAATTTGCCTCTACAAAGCTATTAGCAGAGTTCTAGCAAACTTACACATTGAAAGTGAAACTAATTTACACACACAAGTGAAACAAAATGGAGGCAGGAAGTGACCTCAAAAAGGTCAGAGGTAGAACAGAGAATATACATTAAATTGAATACAATAATAAAACATAACACTAGAGGGAGCACAAGAACTAAAATAGCATTTAAAGATGTACATATGAATATATGGACAGAACAGATTCTTTCCCAGATTGCAGGCTATTAAACCCCATAGCCAGGAGACATGGGCAAACAAATGCCCTGAAAAAAATGCCTTTCAATAGATCTGGAAATACCTACAAAATCAATAGGAAAATGGGATAGAAATTTCCAGTCTGTGAGACAAGGGATTTAACAGTGCACAATAACAAAAATATTAAACTGTATAGACTTATTGAATACTCAACAATGTATATTAATTAAATGGACATTAAATACCTCAAGATATTAATATAAATTGTTTAAATGCATGTAGTAAAACAGCTTTGCAATATACTTTCATTATTTATTTTGTTCTTCTTTCCTGTAATTTGATTCTGAATATGTTAAACATGGAAGTGCAGACACAGCTATATTCCACACAGTCATTGGTTGCAAACTCTAGTAAGCTTTTTATAATCATTTCTTATTGGCCTCAGCAGAAAAGGTAACATAAGTTACAATATGGTGGCCAACTGCTTTATGGACATTGACTTTACCCTTATTTTATCAATAGTTAAACAACTAATATTTTTTTTTTTTTTTTAAACATGTACAAAATATTCTCAGACTAATCTTTGCCTCGAATACACTATTCAAACAATGATTTATTTAGGGCGATATTACAAGTGGAGCACTAAGTTATCAGGCCTGCAAACGGGCAAATTTGCCATTTGCAGGCATGCAATAAATTACCAGCCATTACAAGTGGCTGGTTATTGCTACCGTAAGCTCACGGTAGCTATTAGCACTTATAAAATTAATCAAATGCCCCCAAAATACAGTGTAGTGCATTTTAATAGAAAATAAAAATTGTAGCATGTTTATAATGAATTTAACCAGAACAATAGCATAGGCCTATGGCTAAGATTTCTAGATGACATTCTAGTTATCTGGGAGAATACGGAAGAAAATTTAATTCAATTTATGAATAAATTGAATTCTAATAAATGGAATCTGAAATTTACATTTTCATAAGATAAATCGGTTATTTCATTTCTAGATTTAAATGTGATGATACTTCAAAATAAGATAGAAACATCCACATATAGGAAACTAACAGCAGGAAATACACTGCTAGCCTATAATAGTCATCATCCGCAAGCTTTAATAAATAATATACCTTATGGTCAATACATAAGACTAAAAAGAAATTGTTCTGAAGATGAGAAATTTAGACTGGAAGCCAGAGATCTTAAAAATAGATTCAGAGACAGAGGATATCCGGATAAAACCCTAAAATTAGCCTATAATCGTTCAAAACTTAAAACCAGGGAGGACCTACTATACATGAGCAATGAGAATAAATCATTAAATTCAGGCCCTGTAAGATTTATGACAAATTACCATAATAAATGGCAAGCAGTAAGAAGAATTTTAGAAAGACACTGGCACATTTTACAAGCAGAACCATCTTTATCTGATATTATAGGAGATAAACCATCCCTAACAGCAAGGAAAGCAAACAATTTAAAGGATAAATTAGTAAGAAGCCATCTTACCCATAAATCCAAATCATCTTGGTTGGAAAAATTGAGGAACACAGATGGTAATTACAAATGTAGCCATTGCTCAGTTTACCAGAATATGGCAACAGATACAAATACAAAAAATCAAAGGGCATATATCTTGTGGCAGTGAGGGAATTGTATGCATGCTATTCTGCAAATGTCCAATGTATTACATAGGCAAAACCTACAGGGAATTACGAGAACGCATTAAGGAACACAAAAGAGATATTAAAAATGTGAATATAAAAACAAGTGCAGTAGCAAGACACTTCTTAGAATGCCACCAAAGTGATAAAAAACAATTAGAAATATAATGGCACTCTAGGCAAATCATATTATTAATGTGAACTGTAATACCTTAGGTTTTTGCTAAATCCCATAGTAAAATTGGGGCAATATGATGATTTACGCTTGCAAGAATAATAAGTAATAAAGATATACTAATAAACTCCACTTAAAATTTCTTTATATATTATTTGGAAATAATATAATCATCTTGTATATATATATAGGATGTATTTACTGTGAGGTATAACCTGTTTTTGGAAATATTGTATCTATTTTGGTAAATATAGCATTATAGTAACGATTGTGGCAACATAGTATTTGAATGTGAATACAATTATACACCTGGCAATTAAAGTAAGAAAAAGGAGGAGTTTTTAGGCAGACTTAAGGCAACACAGGTCTGCAAGTGATTACAAACTCAGCCGGAAGAAGCCCAATGCTTTGTGAGTGAAACGCACGTAGCTGTTTTGGAATGCCGGTGGAGTAACAGCTGATCTCTACCGAGCACATGCTGAAGCCCTGATCAGATTGTGGAGTCGTAAGGAGCCAAAAAGTACAGCGTCCTGCAAACAAGTAAGGCGTGGAATTTACCACTAAGTGCCTTTCACACTTTGGATATGCTTGAGACAGAAGGGATACAAAGAACAGGTAAAAATATTCCTTAAATAATAGAAGCGGATAAACATTGACACTGGTATACTGGGTCTTAAGTCAATCTTAAGGTAACCTCCAAGACCGCTACACTAGCTGCTGTGAAAATTGTGATAAAATAGCACAACTGTTTAATTTACCTGTCTCTCCATTGGTATATTTGATTCTAAGTCGATCTTAGGTTAACTTTCAATACCGCTATACCTGCTGTTGTGGAAATTGTGATAAAACAGCGGAACTGTTCCCTTTACCTGTCTTTCAAAATAGACTTTCATAAATTGCAGGATGCTTTATACTCTTGGAGACCTACTAATGGAACTTGATTGTTTCGATAAGCAAACCAGGAATAAGCTTTCAATTTATACCCTGGAATAGAGGCCTCTATATAGGGTTTATTAATACGACTCACTTTATAACATGGGACCTTCAGATGTTTAGTTATAATTTGTTGCCACATAGAATTCATAATATTTACACTGTTTTTTTGCTATAATTTTGATTGCAGATAAATTGTTAAAACATCACAACCTGTTATCTGTCTTTGTTTCTCTAGGGAAGTACTAACCCTGGTAATTTTATTTTCATCTATCCCAATGTGCTGGATTAAGAGTTACTATTTTCTCTTAGATATATATATATATATATACATATATATATATATATATATATATATATATATATATGTTTATATATTTATATGTGTATATATGTATTTACAAACATATATACACATATAAACACATAAATACATATGTATACATATATAGACATATATATTAGTGCATTGGAGCCCTTTGCAGTTAAGTAGATGAAAACGGGTTAAAGCATATTTATGCAATATTCATATTTAATAAAGTGTTATAGTGTGTATTTACTGTACATATTTCATATTCCAATGTTCTGCACATAGCAGAATTGTTCTAAGTATTTTTAAATAGATATTCCTATATATATCTGTATATATCTATGCCTATAAGTAATCATGTAGGTATAAATATATATTGTACCAAAATATTATCAAATATATATAGAAATATGTATTCTGCTATGTGAAGAACATTGGAATGTGAAATATTCATATTTTCATGTCGGGTTAGCGCATATGAGAATATGGGATCAGGTTTGCGCATGTGTGGGGTGTAAGGTTATTTCCTTTTTTTTGCTCTATTGACTTCTATGGGGAAATAGGTTAATAGGCGTGCAATATTCTAAGTTTGGCTTTTTGCACGTGTTTGGTTAGGGCGAGAGTTATAACTTTTTACTTTCAACTCATAATACGAGTGATAGCGCCAAGTGTGCTCCACTGGTAATCTGTCTCTATATGTATAACATTGTTAAATTACACTGCTGCCACATAGTGATCAAGTCACATGCACACTCTAAATGGGACCCACATGCTAAATCCCTTGAAAAGGGATGCAACATCTGTAAAAAGTTGTCTTAAAAATATCACATAACCATATCTACTCCAAACTTAAAGTGAAAGTCAATTTTCATGTGAAAGTGCCCGATTTTTAAAAAACTATTAAAAACAGGGGCACTTTCATTCATGAAAATTGACATTGCACCGTATTTTAAAAATACCTTTTTCTTCTGTAACGCCGGATCGCCGTTCTCAAATGATGCCCCGCCTGCTTCTTCCTGGTTTACTTACCCAGCAATGACGAAACTGTCTTCCTCCAGTCACGGCGTTGCCTCAGGCAATGATTCCCCCGGGGGGGGGGGGGAGCCATGATTGGAGGATGCCGGAATCGTCATTACTTATGTATGTAGAGGCTTGCGATGGGCTGGTGAAGCACTGGAGCGGCTTCAAGAAGAAAAGGTAAGTATATAGGGTGAAATGTCAATTTTCAAGAATGAAAGTGCCCCTGTTTTTAATAGTTTTTTTTTAAAAACTGGGCACTTTCACATGAAAATTGACCTTCCCTTTAAAAAAAAAAAAAGAATATATTATTTCAAAATGTCCTCAGTAATCACTTCACATTTTAAAGGGGCATCAAACAGCCAATGAGGATGCTAAGTCCAGTGACTTAAAAGGGATTGTGGATCTGGCATGTGCAGGCGCAGTCACTTTTCATCCCTTCTCAGTTTAAGGAAGCTTATGGTGACATCCCACAACATCACAGTAAAGCAAAGTTTTGGGCCAAATTACGAGTGAAGCACTAACAGTTACTCGTGAGCAATAAGTGAGTTATTGTGGGTCTTTGCACGCATCAGGTTTTTTGCTTGTATTACAAGTTGAAAGTAAACGCGATCATTTGACGTTAGGGTGCATCGGGTTAGTGTTATAATGTGCATTTACAGTAAATATTTCACATTCCAATGCTTTGCACATAACAGAATATGTTCTATGTATTTAAAAATAGATATATACCTATAGATATATTGTACCAAAATACCATAACATATATATATCTAGAAATATGTATTTATGAATAAACAGAACATTTTCTGCTATGTGAAGAACATTGGAATGTGAAATATTCATATTTTTATGTCGGGTTAGCGCACTTAAAGGGATACTAAACCCAAATTTTCTTTCATGATTCAGATAGCGCATGCAATTTTTAGCAACTTTCTAATTTACTCCTATAATTTTTTCTTTGTTCTTTGCTATCTTTATTTGAAAAGCAACAATGTAAGTTTAGGAGCCGGACCATTTTTGGTTCATCACCTGGGTTGCGCTTGCTGATTAGTGGCCCATCCAGCAAGCACTATCTGGGGTGTTGAAGCAAAAATTGACCAGCTCCTTAGCTTAGATTCCTGCTTTTTCAAATAAAGATAGTAAGAGACTGAAGAAAAATTTATAATAGGAGAAAATTAGAAAGTTGCTTAAAATTGCATGCGCTATCTGAATCATGAAAGAAAGAAAAATTGGGTTTAGTGTCCCTTTAAGAATATGCGATCATGTTTGCATGTGAGTAGGGTGTTGTGCTCCACCTGTAATCAGGCCCTATGTGTTGTTTTTTTTGTTTTTTTATTTGTTATTTTAACATGCAATAAAAAAGTATCTAAAAGAAGCATTTACTCTGGTGAGCTGAGGGAATTTTCTTGTAAAATATCTTCATTTTAAACAGATGTTCATCTTTCTAGACCGATATGCCGCATTACTTTCAAGTGATTTTGCATTTGGGTAACATGTCACTTTAAGCCTATTTAGGTATGCTCTTAATCAAAGGAGCCAAGTATTAACAACAGATACCAAGAGAAAGAAATACATGTGATAATGGAAGTTTTTTCTTACTTACACTCTGAATCAGGAATGTAGGCAATGGGGTAAAACCTTGTTGGTGTATGCAAGCTACTCATCCAACAATATTTTTATCCTGATACAATATTTACTACAGCTATACAATGAGCATATAGATTAGATGTTAGGTGAAAACTGTAATACTGAAGAGTCGTTCTTTTTATCATTTGTATAATTGTGTATGAAATATACTGCACAAATAAATGTATTAAATTCTTCAAAAATGTGTTTTGTGGACTATTTTCCTTTTAAGTTTTTAAAAGTACTGTGAGTAAAAGACCTTGTGGTGGATGCATTCATTTTCTTCAAATACAAAGATCTGTAAACAGCAAAACAAACATATGACAAAGCACATGATAAACAAGTTAGCAAAAAAATGGAGCAATGGTAGCTTTGGTTTAATTTGTAAAACGACATAACTCAATGCGCCAAAAACAAAATCCAGACTTTACAAATTATGATGTTTTACAGAAGAAGAGCAACAGGGCATTTTATTATATTTTTTTAAATAAAGGGCATGAAACCCAAAATGTTGCTTTTGTGATTCAAATAGAGCATAGCATTTAAAAAAGATCCAATTCACTTCTGTTATTTCATTTAATTTCATTCTTATAGTATTCTTTGTAGAAGAGCTTATGTAGGTAGGTAGCAAGCACGTGCCTGGACCATAACATGGCACATCTATCATCTAGCACTCTTGCAAAAGTATAATTCTGTTAAAAGTATTTTGGCAGATTTGCTGCCATAAAGTGTTCCAGGCACATGTATGCTCCTGTGCCGACCTATCTGCATTTCAACAAAAGATACCAAGAGAATGCAGTAAATATAATAGAAGGAAATTGGGACATTTCAAAAAATCGTATGCTCTATCTGAATCATAAAAGAAACATTGTGACATTCATGTCTCTGTAAAGGTTAGTAAGCAGTTTAGCAAATCAGTAGAAAACGTAAGTAGACTATATACAGTTCTATGAATAGACATAGAAGCAGGCATTTTTGAATAATTATATTTTTAAGATGTCCATTAAATTTAATCTTTAAGGGTCTCTAAAAGAAGTTTAAAAAAAGACAAGGCTGAGAGAACATGATGATAATGAACTTAGCAAATTTCAGGAGAAAAAATATTTAAAGAAGCAGAAATGCTAGAAGAAAATATTCGTGTAGCAAATCTAACCATCTTCATACTATAATATAGTATTTCACTATCTATATCACTATGTAATATTTTAACCCAATGATCCTCATAGTAGGCAACATCTCTAACCATTTTTCGCTTCATTATTTTTTTCTAGATTATAGATAATGAAAATGTATCTTCTATATGGTGATTTATGGCCTATCGAAATGATGAAAAATCTTAAAGTGAATGTTAACTTTCAAGAATGAGTGCTGGTTTTTAAATACTATTAAAAACAGGGGCACTTTCATTCATGAAAGTTAACATTTCACTGGTTTTGATAAAATACTTACCTTTTCTTCTTGAAGCCGGAGAAGCGATTCCCCCTCCTGCTGCTTGTCACTTCATACGTCAGCAATGACGAATACGGCATCCTCCAATAATGGCTTCCCCCCCAGGGGAATCATTGCCTGAGGCAACGCCGTGATTGGAGGAAGCCAGATTCGAGGGAATCGCTTCTCAGGCTTCAAGAAGAAATGGTAAGTATTTTAACAAAACGGGTTAAATGTAAACTTTCATGAATGAAAGTGCCCTTGTTTTTAACATTTTTTTTTTTTTTAAATGAGCACTCATTCTTGAAAGTTAACATTCACTTTAAATGGTGCATGTGTGATATTGAGATTATCAGTTGGTATGAACCATATCCAACCTGTTGTTGTTATGTGCACATTGCATTTTGTGCGTGTGTGTGTAGCATACTTAATAAAGTTTACAGTTATGAAGACCTGTGCTTAATCTCCTTGCATAAACTAAGATAAAGCAGTGCAGGCCCCATAAGAGCCTTCTCTCTACACCACTAACAATGAAAGATGAATACTTCTGTCCCTGGACACTTTGTCATTGCATATAATGTCATCAGGCAGAGCACAATGCAATCACACTGGGGATGAGGAGGGTTTTTGATCCTTTCTTAGTATCATTCACTTAACAAGGGCAGTTAGGCATGCAAGGGATAGGAAAATGTCTTCCTTCACAGAGAGATGGGAAGGCGAGGATATCACCAGTGTCATATTTTGCATTCAAGTTCTTAAAGGGATACTAAACCAAATGTTTTACTTTCATGATTCAGATAGAGCATGCAATTTTAAGCAACTTTCTCGTTTGCTCCTATTAACAAATGTTATTTGTTCTCTTGTTGTCTTTATTGGAAATAGCAGTAATATAAGGTTAGGAGCCGGCCCATTTTTGCTTCAGCATCTGGTTAGCGCTTGCTAATTGGTTTGCTACATTTAGTCATCAATCAGCAAGCGCTACCCAGGTGCTGAACCAAAAATGGGATGGCTCTTAAGCTTACAGTCTAGCTTTTCAAAATCAAGATAGCATGTGAATGAGGAAAAATTGATAATAGGAGTGAATTAGAAAGTTGCTTCAAATTGCATGCTGTACCTGAATCATGATACACAAAATTTGGGTTTAGTATCCCTTTAAAGCGTAAAAGAGGAGAGATGGAAGTATACTCAGAGAAGATGGTTCAGTCATAAAAAAGACTGACATGTATAATCAATATAATTTTGTATCCACATACAATTCATAAAATCAAGAGCAGAAGGAGAATAGCATAGCCCCTTGCTAAACATTTTAATATGCTGGAGTTTGAGCTCTGATTACAATGTGATAAGGCATGAAAGTCATCACAGTACCTATTACAGACAAAATTACTTTAATCAGTGGTTTGTAGTCTAAGGAAAATCCAAGTTTATTTAAGCAGAAGTGACTATAGCAACCAGTCTTTTATGGCTTAATAGCATTTGAGGGAAATTTGCATTCTGTACAATATGAAGAGACACATTACATAGACAAATACATTTTACTTTAATGCACTTTCAAACAGTTTAATAGGAATATGGAATATAAAGTCATTCAGATTAATGACCATGAATTATGTAGCACAGTAACTTTTATCCCATTCTGTGTATGTGTTTGTGCTCACAGATTTAAAGATACTATATTGTATTGTTGATCATATCATGTTATCAGTATAGCTATAGTGCATTCATGGGCTTTGCTGGCTTGTAATCAAAACTAACTGAGCTTTTCTTAAAGGGACAATTTGAGATTTCGATATAAAATATTTAGTTATGCTTCATAAAACATATTTGCAATATACTTTCATGATTTATTTAGACCCTTTTTATGGTTTTTTTTTATATATTGTTTCTTTATTTTCCAAACAACAGGTTACATCATTTACGTTAGTGTTACAAAAGGATTGGAACCACATCTACAGGCTTCATTACACCCTCAGAGACAGCACACATCTATAAAGTGATCGTCCAATTGTGATAAGTCCAGTTGCCTCTGGGGTGAAGTTAAACATAAAGTTTATATATAGTCCACATTAAGCCTTTGTAGTGTTTTGAACAGAAATAATGTAAAAACAAATAACAATAGAACACAACAACAATGTTACAATCAGGGATAAACAACACATATATCTCATATTGAGCAGTATTGAAACAAAAAATGCCAGAGACTCAACATCTGTACTAATCTTACCTAGAAGAGAAAGTGTATAAAACCTCTCACAAAATAGCCCTGTTCAAGCCAGTTCTAGAATTTTATTTATTATAAACATATTGATCCCATAAAAACACCATCTCTTGAAAGAACTCCATACCTCCTATCTTAAAATAATATCTTTTTAGTACTAGAGTATTTTTGACTAGGTCTACCCAATGAGAGACAGTGGGTATCAAGGGGCTCCTCCAAAATGTAGGGATAAGCCCCTTGGCTGCATTTATCAAGATTTTGTATAATTGTCTCCTAATTTTGCAAGAAATATCTGAGAAGGCATTAAATAAAATTGTTACTGGGGAAAGTTCAAATTGAACACCTATAATGTGACACGCCAATGAATGAATTTGGATCCAGGAGTTATTACTTCACAATCCCACCAAATATGATACATAGTGCCTGCTCGGCCACACCCTCTCCAGCATCTATCGCTAGCGTTACTAAACATGTGTTTTAACTTGCATGGGGTTAGAAACCATCTAGTTATAACCTTAATATTGGTCTCTAGGCCCGCTGCAGAGTGGGCGGACTTGGCTGTAGCCTTGAACCATGAGGACCACGGCCTAGTGGTCTTTTTATGTATTTTTATTTGTTTTTAGCATAAATTGTGGAGTTTCTAAGTGCTGCAAATGCACCCCCAATATACTTTAACAGATTGCTAAATATTAATTCTATACTAACTTAACAACCATGGCTAGGCTAGTTGTATACAGAATCAAACTGAAATTGCTTAAAAAAGGCAAATCTTTTAATAATGTTCTGACTTGGCTGAGGTGCTATTCTATAGCAAAATAACAGAAACAGCTTTTAATTACAAGGTGTTTACTGTTTAGAGTTTATTTAAAGTGAATGTAAATTTTGATGATAAAGTTCCCGTTTTATAAAAATTTGATTATAAACAGAGGCACTTTAATTCATCAAAATTTACATTTCACTCGTGTTGTGAAAATACTTACCTTTTAATCTTGACAGCCGCTGCATCGCATCCTCCACCCGTCGCAAAGCCTCTTCCTAGGTCTAAAATGAGGAATCCGGCTTCCTCCAATAACGGCGTTGAATCAGACACTGATTCCCCCGGGAGGGAAGCCGTGATTGGAGGATGACCGATCCGTCATTTATGACATAGGAAGAGGCTTGCGACAACCGGGGAAGCTGGAGCGGCTTTCAGGATTAAAAGTATTTTCACAACACAAGTGAAATGTAAATTTTGATGAATTAAAGTGCCCCTGTTTTTAATCGAATTTTTAAAAAACAGGCACTTTATCATCAAAATTTACATTCACTTTAAGACAACTGCCCAAGTGAAAATAGATAGTCCTATGAAAAACATAAAATTAAACAGTAATATTAAAATACACAAATATTGTGATTAATCACAATTCTTTAGGGGAAAAAAACTAATCTGTTTTCTACAGAAATTCACCATTAATACATATGCAGATTTTTGTAGATATATAATTTAATACGTTTTTCGATAGGGATATGATCGAACCCATTCTAAGGCCTAGTTTCCATTGAGGTGGTAAATTGAGGAAACTATAGAGATTTTTTAAGTTACCACCAGTTTCCACACTTTACCACCTCAATAGAAACAAGGCCTAAGTGGAGTCATAAAGGGCTATATTACGGTAAGTGTTAATGTAATGTAGAATAAAAAGATCATTAACAATTTGATTCATATCACTGATATTATTTTTTTATTTATACATCTGGGGAAATAAAAAAAAGGGAAACCTATTTTGGGGGGAGATCTATACTATGAAAAATGCAGTATAGCTATACTGATAACATGATATTATCAACAATACAATATTTTGACGTTTGTTTAATAATACATTGTACATAGCTTAGAGAAGTTTTGCGAAACAAATAAGTGTCACAAAACACATTAAAAAATATATTTAACAGTACAGTTACACTCATAATAACGCTATCTAATAAAACATATTTTTTTTAAAAAATGCTCAAAAAAGGTATAAGAGCTCAAAGATATGAGGTATCAGGTGTTAGAAAAAAAGGCAGGTAAAGGGCTTGAACATAGAGATGCATACATGCACATGTCTAAATATGTATGTGTGTATATATATATATATTTATTTATACATATGCATATTTGTATTTATATGTGTATATATGTATTTACAGACACATATAAACATATAGTCGAATAAATACATTTGTATACATATATACTGTATATAACTGCATTGGACCCCTTTGCAGTAAAGTAGATGAAAACATGTAAAATCATATTTATGCAATATTCATATTCAATAAGTGTATAACTGTGTATTTACTGTAAATATTTAACATTCCAATGTTCTGCACATAGCAGAATATGCTCTATATATTTATAAATATATATTACTATATATATCTGTATATATTAATACCTGTGTGTGTGTGTCTATATATATATATATATATATATATATATATATTCAATGTCCATAGGGCACTGCACACACATTTAAGCGTTGTTGCCCGGGGTGCATTCAATTCAATAACATGCAAATTTCAAAAACAGGAGCGCACTCACCGGGTCTTAAGCAAATAACATTTATTTAATCAGTGACGTTTCGGGGTGGCTAGCCCCGTCCTCAGACCATTACAATATCCCAAATAATAGCAAAACTTTTATACATTACCCTCCACCATCACCACGTACTACCGGAAGTGCCACCGGCGTCCTGCAGGGCTCAGTGCGCAGGTCCGCCGGTTGCCATAGCAACCCGGAAATACCTCTCTGCAATACAAATATAATATTTTGTGAGACACAACAGATATCTACAGTTTATATTTACAAAGATAAAAAGCTCAGATAGTATAAATATTCAATTCCCTCTCTGAGGCTACACAATATTGGATTTACTATTTTGGATATATGCCACCATGTAAACATGTACCCGGTTGTCAAGGTAACCGTTGTAATGGCATGTAATCCCTAAAGGCTACAAATGATCAATCTTTGCAATAGTGATATTAGTAACATAGTGGAGTCCTATATATATTATATACATTATATACATTATAGGCGAAGCAATCTGTGACAGGTCCCTATCAAACTCCCCAACCATTGAAATTACCTTAAACAATACGTTATTAATATGGTATTAAGTTGGCGTTAAGGAAAGTACTGTGTCACCAGAGCTATTAGCTTAAAGCTTATCAAACCATGGTTTATTCAAACCAAGGTATTTTTACAAAAAACAATGCCAATCCAATTGTGTGTTTAACCCCTTGGGGGACAAAGTCCCCAAGTTGTAAATCCACCTGGACTCCATCTCCTTAATTAAAGAATTAAAGAACATCAGAGGATTAAAGGGAACTGAGTATCTAGTCACACTTGACGTGGTGAGCCTCTATACAGTGATTCCACACCAACAAGGTATAGAGGCTATACGTAATCATCTCTATAGATATCCCTATGTAGGTCCTGATATGGATTGGCTATTGGAACTCTTGGAATTCTGCCTTAAAATGAACTACTTTCGCTTCGAGAACAGGTATTTCTTGCAACTGCTTGGGACGGCGATGGGGTCAAGTGTGGCCCCATCATACGCCAACCTGTATATGGCTGAGTTCGAACAACATCAAACAGAATTATTCAATGATACTAGGATACGACTTTTTCGTCGCTACATTGATGATCTGTTTCTAATCTGGGAAGGTACAGAAGAGGAACTTTTGGATTGGTTCCAACAACTGAACCAGGTTTTACCAAATCTCCAGTTTAAAATGGAGCATAGTCAAACCTCAGTGGATTTCCTAGATCTTCGCATTTCAGTCCAGGGGGATGGGTTGGGTACGACCCTCTTCCGAAAAACAACGGATAGAAACTCGTTATTGCAAGCTACAAGCTGCCATCCAGCGGGCCTCAAGCGAGCACTACCGGTATCACAATTTAAAAGGGTAGTCCGCAACAATAGTGATCCTAATAAGGCCAAAGAACAATTATTAGAGATGCAAGCGAGATTTCTACAAAGAGGGTACCAACAAACCCACATTGATCAACATCTCAAAAAATTCTGGGATATGAAGCAAGAAGATGCTTTAAACACAAGCAAACCCATAGAGACAAAGAACTGTCTGACATATGTAACAACATACACTGCGGACAAAAAGGGAATACCTGGAGTCGTGAGAGACCGATGGGATATAGTGACGAGTGATCCAACCTTGCCATTTACAAACATGGAACCACCAAGGGTGACCTACAGACGAGCAAGATCACTAAGGGATTCCTTGGTGAAAGTGGATCCAGTGGACAGCTATAAAAAGATCACTTGGCTTCAATCATCTAAAGTGGGGTGTTATAGATGCCTTGGCTGCACCACATGCAATGGCATGAGCAATACCAAGACATTTACACATCCCCACACTAATAAAAAGTACACAATTAAGTACAGAGTAACGTGTACCACAGAATATATTATCTACCTCTTACACTGCCCATGTGGTTTATATTATGTGGGTAAGACGGTTGATACCCTCCGCATACGTATGGCCAACCATCGCTCGGCCATTAGATTGGCAATCAGAGAGAAAGAATCTGAACAGCCTGTAGCCAGGCATTTTGCGATGAGTGGCCACACGGTTAGTGATTTGAGATATGTGATCATTGATCACGTGCCCAAATTAAACAGAGGTGGGGATAGAGCTAACTTATTATTGCAAAAGGAATCCAGGTGGATTTACAACTTGGGGACTTTGTCCCCCAAGGGGTTAAACACACAATTGGATTGGCATTGTTTTTTGTAAAAATACCTTGGTTTGAATAAACCATGGTTTGATAAGCTTTAAGCTAATAGCTCTGGTGACACAGTACTTTCCTTAACGCCAACTTAATACCATATTAATAACGTATTGTTTAAGGTAATTTCAATGGTTGGGGAGTTTGATAGGGACCTGTCACAGATTGCTTCGCCTATAATGTATATAATGTATATAATATATATAGGACTCCACTATGTTACTAATATCACTATTGCAAAGATTGATAATTTGTAGCCTTTAGGGATTACATGCCATTACAACGGTTACCTTGACAACCGGGTACATGTTTACATGGTGGCATATATCCAAAATAGTAAATCCAATATTGTGTAGCCTCAGAGAGGGAATTGAATATTTATACTATCTGAGCTTTTTATCTTTGTAAATATAAACTGTAGATATCTGTTGTGTCTCACAAAATATTATATTTGTATTGCAGAAAGGTATTTCCGGGTTGCTATGGCAACCGGCGGACCTGCGCACTGAGCCCTGCAGGACGCCGGTGGCACTTCCGGTAGTACGTGGTGATGGTGGAGGGTAATGTATAAAAGTTTTGCTATTATTTGGGATATTGTAATGGTCTGAGGACGGGGCTAGCCACCCCGAAACGTCACTGATTAAATAAATGTTATTTGCTTAAGACCCGGTGAGTGCGCTCCTGTTTTTGAAATTTGTATATATATATATATATATATATATATATATATATATATATATATATATATATATATATATGTGTGTGTGTGTGTGTGTATAGATATAGATATATATTGTACCAAAAAACAGCAAATATGTAGAAATATTTATTTATGAATAAACAGAATGAATAAACAGAACATATTGTTCTATGTGAAAAACATCGGAATGTGAAATATTCATATTTTCATGTCGGGTTAGGGCACTTGAGAATCTGCAATCGGGTTTGCATGCGAGCCGGTGTTGATTTTTTTTTTGTTCCATTGACTTATATGGGGGAAAACGTAAATGCGCACGTCATATTCTAGCTTCGGCATTTTGCGCTCGTCTGGTTAGCGCACTAGCGAAAACAGTTTACTTTTAACTCATAATACCAGTGCAAACTGATGAGTGCCAAAAGCAAAACTTCTAGCGCAGTTAAAGGGCCACTAAACCCAAAATCTTTCTTTCATGATTGAGATAGAACATACAAATTTAAACAACATTACAATTTACTTCTATTATTTATTTTGCTTCATTTTTTAGATATCCTTATTTGAAGAAAAATCAATGCACATGGGTGAGCCAATCACATGAGGCTTCTATGTGCAGCAACCAATCAGCAGCTACTGAGCATATCTAGATATGCTTTACAGCAATGAATATCAAGAGAATAAAATAAATTAGATAATAGAAGTAAATTAGAAAGATGCTTAAAAATGCATTCTCTTTCTAAATCATGAAAGAAAAAATGTGGGTATCATGGCCCTTTAATGGTTGAGTGGAAGCATTAATTAGTGCTCCTCTTAATCTGGCCCAATATGTTTGTATTAGATGTTAAAGCAGATATTAAAGAAATAGTTACATCTAATCATGCAATTATAACCTTTTTTCAATTGAATCCCTCTTTTATAAATGATTCTACTCGCTTTTCTTTCCCCATGATATCTTCTACATAATGTTCATTTAAAAAAAATGAGAAATGGGTAAATGGAATGACTATAAATAATAATAAATATAAAAAAATCATATTTTAATAAAACAGAAATCTTTTAAGAGGCTGTAAAAACTTTTTAAAGTGGGAAAATTAAAGCCTACACAAGTAAATGGTAAAAGAAAAGTAAATCTAGAGCAATCCAGCTATCTAATTAGGTAACGAAGATAAATATATTTCAGCAAGGCTAGAAAGAGAAGTATTCTTGGAATAAAAATTACAACAGAAAGATCTGAGAGACATGGCTATATATAGAGGTCACTTTTGGAAATCAGCCAAATATCTAGCTAAAATAATTAAAAATACTGAAATAACAATATTATTGAAGCATTTAAAACTATAAATGGGCGATAGACCAATATTCAAGATATTAGGAGAATCTTTTATGAATACTTTAAGAAAATTTATTTTATAGGATCTGTGAATACAGATTCATTCTGGAATAAAATATTGTTACCTAAGATCTCTCCCAAGGATCTCTAGTCTAGTCATTAGAAGAGATCCCACTTACTATTAAGAACTCCAAACTGAATAAAGCCCAAGCCCAAACCAAAGTCCAGCAGAGTTCTATAAACTAATGAAAACGTTTCAATGGATATTACTGTTAAAATAAATTAAATTCCTCATCCATAATTACTTTAATTCTTAAGAAAGGTTAAGAGCCAGATCTTCCCAGATCCAATAGACCCATCTCTCTTTTAAACAATGATTATAAGCTACTTACCTCTATTATTGCTGAGAGAAGGAAAAGATTTCTGAACCCCCTAATTCATTTAGATCAAGCGGAAATCATGAAGGGTAGAAACTTGGTTAGACATATTCATAGAGTATTGATAGTTTTAGATTGCTTTTGAATAAATATAACTAAAAAAATCACGCCAGAAAGTAGATCTACCCTATTAACAATGGATGCTGAGAAGGTTTTTGATTCCATAAATTTTGACTATTTGTTTTCAGCATTAGATCCTTTTGAATTTAATGGACATTTCAATAACTTTATATGCGTATTATACAAAAAAACCCTCTTTTATTACAATGGAACAGTACATTATTATCAGCCAAAGGGATAAGACAGGGTTGCCCTCTCTTGCCCCTACTATTTAATTTGGCTATTGAGCCACTAGCAATACTCTTAAGACAGGATAAGGGGATTTCTATAGGAGATAAAAATCTTGTATTTTCACTTTTTGCAGATGATTTACTTTTATTTCTATGTAATACAAAACAAAGCATTCACCAGTTTTACAGATTATTAAGAAATAATAATGGTATTATTTAACTTCTTCTACTTTTTTTGCTAAATGTTATTCAGAATTTTTTTTTTTTTTTGCCTGTTTCTCTATCTGCTCGAGCTACATTAGTAAAAACAATGTTATTTCCACAACTCCTATATAAACTACAAAATTTACCACTTTTCATCCATAGATATAAAGGGGAGTAAGGTAAAAAATCAGGAGAGGTTCATAAATGATTTTGTAATTATTTTTTTTTTTATCATGAACACCAGAGCTGGATAATAGACATTAATCTAATGGATCTCAATAAGAATGTGAATTTTGTTCTTTTTTTAATATATATATATATATATATATATATATATATATATATATATATACGGAGCTATAGATATGAGTTGATCATTTATGTTTGTTATTACGTGTGCTCAGTAGCATGTATTTGGAAAATGATAATTATTTTTTGTTTGTTTGTAGTTTTGCTAATAGCATACACTTCATGTTGCTTAATTATTTGTATTTTGGTATCTGGGAATTTGTCAGCATTTGCATTTTAATAATTTTGTTTACGTAAAAACCTCAATAAAAAAAAAATAATAATAAGGTAATAAGCTTTGATCATTTCTGATGGATTTTTGCACAAATATATTCATACAAATATATATATATTTATATATACATGATTATATATAGGTATAGATATATAAAGATACATATAGGAATATATATTGAAAATTGCATAGAACATATTCTGCTATGTGCAGAACATTGGAATGTGAAATATTTACAGTAAAACATAGTAAAACACTTTATCAAATATTAAATATGAATATTGCATAAATATGGTTTTACATGTTTTCATCTTATTAAAATATATATATATATATCAAGCGAGTAAGGAACACTCTCACAAACAGTCTTTAACTGGCAGGGTGCTGAATGTGGATTAGATACAGCAAGCAGGAAACAGCACTCACTGGACTTAGTTAATGCAAACAATCGGCTAGATTACGAGTTTTGCGTTATGAGTAAAAAAGCAGCGTTATGGGTTATAACGCTGCTTTTTCACTACCGCTGCTATTACGAGTTTTGTTGGTACAGCTGTCCCGCACACTTTTTTGGACTTAACGCAAATTAAAGGGACAGTAAAGTCAAAACTAAACTTTCATGATTCAGATAGGGCATGCAATTTTAAACCACTTTCCAATTTACTTTTATCATCAAATTTGCTTTGTTCCCTTGGTGGTATTATTGAAAATCTAAACCGAGCCAGGCTCAAACTGATTTCTAAAAAAGGATATATTAAGATCAGCGCCAAGTATTTTATCTTAAAGCTCCCTCACAAGTAATCTTCCCTATGATTAACCAAATGAATATATGTGAATAACAACAAGAAATATAGTTTGGGAGCGCTAAAAAGCTAAATAAGATAGTCTGGAGACTGATATACAATTTAACAGAAATACAATTTATTAAAAAATTAAAACAGATCATGGGACGTCTCCCTTGGAAGATATATAAAATAGACAATTTGTTAAAATATATATACTCTAATATATTCTATTATAAATTCCACCTTAAAATACATTCTACCTTATCGACAATCTTGCAGCAAGAACGTGAAAGTTAAACACTTATAAATATTTCAGCTTTATTTCTTAATAATAGACTTGGTTTTAGCTGTATTGCTACGTGTTACCAAAATGAAAGAATGTCTATTTTGGTTATATAATCCGACACAATGTTGTCTTTGACTGACGTTGGTTACTTCTATTAACTGGATACAGTCTTATAGCAATATGGTCTCTTAATATATTGTATGCTGGAATGATACCAGTGATTGCAAGAGTTCGGTATGTAGTTTAATTTAGAAGGGCTTACCGAGTCTTCTGACACTTCTGTGTCTAATTGTGTTTCGGTCTCTCTTACCGGTAGTGTGTTAAGCCTCTCCTTTACCCTCCGGACTTGTACCTAGACCACGCTCCTGCGTGTGTGGGTTTTTTTCTCCTTTCTCTCGGCTTGAAGTAGCTTTGGCCCCTGTTTTCTGGATATTACTTTCCCAGGCAGCTTCTTGAGGCAAATTATTGCGATGCACGCTCCAGCGTGTATATAGGAACTCAGACTCCAAAGTACAAACGGCCGTTTGTTAGCTCTCTATTCCCCACTGCTCATCTAGATCTGTGGTTAGGCGGGGGATATTAGAGTTGTTGTCCAGTTCTTTAGATGTCAGTAACATCTACGCGTTTCGACAGCAGGCTTTATCAAGACGGATAATGTTTGTTGTTGGCCCGGCATTTAAAAAGCCCTCCTTTCCTTCTGATTGGTCCGTGAGTATTTCTTTCTGATAGGTGATATGCTAAAGGTGGATTTCGTTGGTAGTATAAGGTGGAATATCGGAGTCTTACTGCTCACTTTAAAAACACATATATCAAGTTAAAATAACTTATAGTTACGGCTTGAATGCAACATATACATATTATATTTAAAATGTAAGGTGGAATCTCAAATCCTTTAACTTATTTTGATATTTAATATATGATAACATAACACTTTTAAACATAAATAAAATATAAGAAAAATATGTAGGAGAAAAATTAGGAATTTGTTAGAACTAAAAATTGTTATTCACGGGGAGGAATTCAACATCTATAATTTCTACAGTATATAAAGCTAATTACCTCATGTCTTTTTATATCTGTATTGGTAGAGTCGTTTAGCATATTATTCTCTGATATATAAATAAACAGGGATAAATTGCAAAACTTAACTATTTGTATATTTCTCAACTAATTGCCATAATACATTATATTTATTCAACAGGTCTATTTGCTGATCTAATCCTAAATAACATGGCTAAATATCGATAGTACTAATGATTATATATGGAAAACGTCTATGATCCATTAGGGATTATATTTAGTCTGCCCTGCTCTTTTTTATATATAAATTCTCTGTTTTGGTCTAACTTATTTTCAAGGTTCTTGTTAGTTCTTATATCACCTAGCTAGGCTCAAACTGATTTCTAAACAGTTGAAAACCGCCTCCTAGCTCAGAGCATTTTGAAAGTTTTTCACAGTTAGACTGTGCTAGTTCACATGTGTCATATAGATAACATAGTGCTCACTCCCGTGAAGTTATTTAGGAGTCTTCACTGATTGACTACACTGCATGTCTGTCAAAGTCACTTAGATAAGGGGCTGTCTGCAAAGGCTTATATACAAGGTAATCACAGAGTATATTAATATAACTGTGTTAGTTATGCAAAAACAGGGAATGGGTAATAAAGGGATTATCTATCTTTTTAAGTAAGAAAAATTTTGGTGTAGACTGTCCCTTTAACGTACGCAATTTGCGTAAAGTCTTTTTTCAATGGGACTTCCATAGCACCGATATTACAAGCTTTTTCTGGGAGGCCAAAAAGTGAGCGGTATAGCCTACCCCGCAAGATTGGTAACGCAATCTAAAGTCAGTAGTTATGAGTTTTACGCTACAAAGCTGTAGCATAAAACTCATAACTAAAGTGCTAAAAAGTACACTAACACCCATAAACTACCTATTAACCCATAAACTGAGGCCCTCCCGCATCACAAACACTAAAATAAAATTATTAACAACTAATCTGCCGCTCCAGACATCGCCGCCACTATAATAAACATGTTAACCCCTAAACCGCCGCACTCCCACCTCGCAAACACTAGTTAAATATTATTAACCTCTAATCTGCCGCCCCTAACATCGTCGCCACCTACCTACATTTATTAACCCCTAATCTGCCGCCCACAATGTCGCAGCCACTATACTAAATGTATTAACCCCTAAACCTAAGTCTAACCCTAACACCCCCTAACTTAAATATAATTAAAATAAATTTAAATAAAAAATGCTATCATTACCTAAATAATTCCTATTTAAAACTAAATACTTACCTGTAAAATAAACCCTACGATAGCTACAATATAACTAATAGTTACATTGTAGCTAGCTTAGGGTTTATATTTATTTTACAGGCAAGTTTGTATTTATTTTAACTAGGTAGAATAGTTACTAAATAGTTATTAGCTATTTAGTAACTACCTAGTTAAAATAAATACAAATTTACATTACACTACAATTAAATAAATTAAATTAATTAAATACAATTACCTAAATTACAAAAACCCCACTAAATTACACAAAATAAAAAACAAATTATCAGATATTTAAACTCATTACACCTAATCTAATAGCCCTATCAAAATAAAAAGCCCCCCCCCAAAATAAAAAAACCCTAGCCTACACTAAACTACCAATAGCCCTTAAAAGGGCCTTTTGTGGGGCATTGCCCCAAAGAAATCAGCTCTTTTACCTGTAAAAAAAATACAAACAACCCCCCAACAGTAAAACCCACCACCCACACTACCAACCCCCCAAATAAAATCCTAACTAAAAAAACCTAAGCTCCCCATTGCCCTGAAAAGGGAATTTGGATGGGCATTGCCCTTAAAAGGGCATTTAGCTATATTGCTGCCCAAACCCTAATCTAAAACTAAAACCCACCCAATAAACCCTTAAAAAACCTAACACTAACCCCCGAAGATCCACTTACAGTTTTGAAGACCAGACATCCATCCTAAACGAAGCCGGGAGAAGTCCTCAGCGAAGCGGCAAGAAGTCCTCAACAAAGCCAAGAGAAGTCTTCATCCAAGCCGGCAGAAGTGGTCCTCCAGACAGGCAGAAGTCTTCATCCAGACGGCATCTTCTATCTTCATCCATCCGGCGAGGAGCGGGTCCATCTTCAAGACATCCGGCGCAGAGCATCCTCTTCTTCCGACGACTAAAGACGAATGAAGGTTCCTTTAAATGACATCATCCAAGATGGCGTCCCTTTAATTCTGATTGGCTGATATAATTCTATCAGCCAATCAGAATTAAAGGTGAAAAAATCCTATTGGCTGATGCAATCAGCCAATAGGATTGAGTTTCAATCCTATTGGCTGATCCGATCTTTTTTTCTGAAGAAGGGGAGTTTTGTTCCCCAAAACGTCAATAAATTTGACTAATTGCTTTGAAAAAAAACATAATTTATGCTTACCTGATAAATTTATTTCTCTTGTAGTGTAGTCAGTCCACGGGTCATCCATTACTTATGGAATATATCTCTTCCTAACAGGAAGCTGCAAGAGGATCACCCAAGCAGAGCTGCTATATAGCTCCTCCCCTCACATGTCATATTCAGTCATTCGACCAAAGCAGACGAGAAAGGAGAAACGATAGGGTGCAGTGGTGACTGGAGTTTAATTAAAATTTAGATCTGCCTTAAAGACAGGGCGGGCCGTGGACTGACTACACTACAAGAGAAATAAATTTATCAGGTAAGCATAAATTATGTTTTCTCTTGTTAAGTGTAGTCAGTCCACGGGTCATCCATTACTTATGGAATACCAATACCAAAACTAAAGTACACGGATGAAGGGAGGGACAAGGCAGGAACATTAAACAGAAGGAACCACTGCCTGAAGTACCTTTCTCCCAAAAATAGCCTCCGAAGAAGCAAAAGTGTCAAATTTGTAAAATTTTGAAAAGGTGTGAAGCGAAGACCAAGTCGCGGCCTTGCAAATCTGTTCAACAGAGGCCTCATTTTTAAAGGCCCAGGTGGAAGCCACAGCTCTAGTAGAATGAGCTGTAATCCTTTCAGGAGGCTGCTGTCCAGCAGTCTCATAGGCTAAACGTATTATGCTACGAAGCCAAAAAGAGAGAGAGGTAGCCGAAGCCTTTTGACCTCTTCTCTGTCCAGAGTAAACGACAAACAGGGAAGAAGTTTGACGAAAATCTTTAGTTGCCTGCAAATAGAACTTCAGGGCATGGACTACGTCCAGATTATGCAAAAGTCGTTCCTTCTTTGAAGAAGGGTTAGGACACAGTGATGGAACAACAATCTCTTGATTGATATTCCTGTTAGTAACTACCTTAGGTAAGAACCCAGGTTTAGTATGCAGAACTACCTTGTCTGAATGAAAAATCAGATAAGGAGAATCACAATGTAAGGCAGATAACTCAGAGACTCTTCGAGCCGAGGAAATAGCCATCAAAAACAAAACCTTCCAAGATAACAGCTTGATATCAATGGAATGAAGGGGTTCAAATGGAACGCCTTGAAGAACATTAAGAACTAAGTTTAAGCTCCACAGCGGAGCAACAGTCTTAAACACAGGCTTAATCCTAGTTAAAGCCTGACAAAAAGCCTGAACGTCTGGAACTTCAGCCAGACGTTTGTGTAGAAGAATAGACAGAGCAGAAATCTGTCCCTTTAATGAACTAGCAGATAAGCCCTTTTCTAAACCCTCTTGTAGAAAGGACAATATCCTAGGAATCCTAACCTTACTCCATGAGTAACTCTTGGATTCGCACCAATATAAATATTTACGCCATATCTTATGGTAAATTTTTCTGGTAACAGGCTTCCTAGCCTGTATTAAGGTATCAATAACCGACTCCGAGAAGCCACGCTTTGATAGAATCAAGCGTTCAATCTCCATGCAGTCAGCCTCAGAGAAATTAGATTTGGATGGTTGAAAGGACCCTGAATTAGAAGGTCCTGTCTCAGAGGCAGAGACCACGGTGGACAGGACGACATGTCCACTAGGTCTGCATACCAGGTCCTGCGTGGCCACGCAGGTGCTATCAGAATCACAGAAGCTCTCTCCTGTTTGATCTTGGCAATCAAACGAGGAAGCATCGGGAACGGTGGAAACACATAAGCCATGTTGAAGACCCAAGGGGCTGTCAGAGCATCTATCAGCACCGCTCCCGGGTCCCTGGACCTGGATCCGTAACAAGGAAGCTTGGCGTTCTGACGAGACGCCATGAGATCCAGATCTGGTTTGCCCCAACGATGAATCAGTTGAGCAAAGACCTCCGGATGAAGTTCCCACTCCCCCGGATGAAAAGTCTGGCGACTTAGAAAATCCGCCTCCCAGTTCTCCACACCTGGGATGTAAATCGCTGACAGGTGGCAAGAGTGAGACTCTGCCCAGCGAATTATCTTTGAGACTTCCAACATCGCTAGGGAACTTCTGGTTCCCCCTTGATGGTTGATGTAAGCCACAGTCGTGATGTTGTCCGACTGAAATCTGATGCACCTCAGAGTTGCTAACTGAGGCCAAGCTAGGAGAGCATTGAATATTGCTCTTAATTCCAGAATATTTATTGGGAGGAGTTTCTCCTCCTGAGTCCATAATCCCTGAGCTTTCAGGGAGTTCCAGACTGCGCCCCATCCTAGAAGGCTGGCGTCTGTTGTTACAATCGTCCAATCTGGCCTGCGAAAGGTCATCCCCTTGGACAGATGTGGCCGAGAAAGCCACCATAGAAGAGAATCTCTGGTTTCTTGATCCAGATTTAGTAGGGGGGACAAATCTGAGTAATCCCTGTTCCACTGACTTAGCATGCACAATTGCAGCGGTCTGAGATGCAGGCGCGCAAATGGTACTATGTCCATTGCCGCTACCATTAAGCCGATTACTTCCATGCACTGAGCTACTGACGGGTGTGGAATGGAATGAAGGACACGGCAAGCATTTAGAAGTTTTAATAACCTGGCCTCTGTCAGGTAAATTTTCATCTCTATAGAATCTATAAGAGTCCCTAGAAAGGGAACTATTGTAAGTGGTAATAGAGAACTCTTTTCCACGTTCACCTTCCACCCATGCGACCTCAGAAATGCCAGAACTATCTCTGTATGAGACTTGGCAGTTTGAAAACTTGACGCTTGTATCAGAATGTCGTCTAGGTACGGAGTCACCGCTATGCCTCGCGGTCTTAGTACCGCCAGAAGTGAGCCCAGAACTTTTGTAAAGATTCTTGGAGCCGTAGCTAATCCGAAGGGAAGAGCTACAAACTGGTAATGCCTGTCTAGGAAAGCAAATCTTAGGTACCGATAATGATCCTTGTGAATCGGTATGTGAAGGTAGGCATCCTTTAAGTCCACTGTGGTCATGTACTGACCCTCTTGGATCATGGGAAGGATGGTTCGAATAGTTTCCATTTTGAATGATGGAACTCTTAGAAATTTGTTTAGGATTTTTAAGTCCAAGATTGGTCTGAAGGTTCCCTCTTTCTTGGGAACCACAAATAGATTTGAATAGAATCCCTGCCCGTGTTCCATCCGCGGAACTGGGTGGATCACCCCCATTAGTAAGAGGTCTTGTACACAGCGTAGAAACGCCTCTTTCTTTATTTGGTTTGCTGATAACCTTGAAAGATGAAATCTCCCTCGTGGAGGAGAAGTTTTGAAGTCCAGGAGATATCCCTGAGATATGATCTCCAACGCCCAGGGATCCTGGACATCTCTTGCCCAAGCCTGGGCGAAGAGAGAAAGTCTGCCCCCCACTAGATCCGTTTCCGGATAGGGGGCCCTCTCTTCATGCTGTCTTGGGGGCAGCAGCAGGTTTCTTGGCCTGCTTGCCCTTGTTCCAGGACTGGTTAACTTTCCAGCCCTGCCTGTAACGAGCAACAGCTCCTTCCTGTTTTGGAGCGGAGGAAGTTGATGCTGCTCCTGTCTTGAAGTTACGAAAGGCACGAAAATTAGACTGTTTGGCCTTTGATTTGGCCTTGTCCTGAGGTAGAGCATGGTCCTTACCTCCCGTAATGTCAGCTATAATTTCTTTCAAGCCGGGCCCGAATAAGGTCTGCCCTTTGAAAGGAATATTAAGCAATTTAGATTTAGAAGTCACGTCAGCTGACCAGGATTTAAGCCATAGCGCTCTGCGCGCTTGGATGGCGAATCCGGAGTTCTTAGCCGTAAGTTTGGTTAAATGTACGACGGCATCAGAAACAAATGCGTTAGCTAGCATAAGTGCTTTAAGCTTGTTCATAATTTCATCCAATGGAGCTGTGCGAATGGCCTCTTCCAGAGACTCAAACCAGAATGCCGCCGCAGCAGTGACAGGCGCAATGCATGCAAGGGGCTGTAAGATAAAACCTTGTTGAACAAACATTTTCTTAAGGTAACCCTCTAATTTCTTATCCATTGGATCTGAAAAGGCACAACTATCCTCCACCGGGATAGTGGTACGCTTAGCTAAAGTAGAAACTGCTCCCTCCACCTTAGGGACCGTCTGCCATAAGTCTCGTGTGGTGGCGTCTATAGGAAACATTTTCCTAAATATGGGAGGAGGGGAAAAAGGCACACCAGGTCTATCCCACTCCTTGCTAATAATCTCTGTAAGCCTTTTAGGTATAGGAAACACGTCAGTACACACCGGTACCGCATAGTATCTATCCAACCTACATAATTTTTCTGGAATTGCAACCGTGTTACAATAATTCAGAGCCGCTAATACCTCCCCTAGCAATATGCGGAGGTTCTCAAGCTTAAATTTAAAATTAGAAATCTCTGAATCCAGTCTCCCTGGATCAGATCCGTCACCCACAGAATGAAGCTCTCCGTCTTCACGTTCTGCAAACTGTGACGCAGTATCTGACATGGCTCTCACCTCATCCGCGCGCTCTATCCTTAACCCAGAGCTATCGCGCTTGCCTCTTAATTCTGGCAATTTAGATAATACTTCTGTCATAACAGTAGCCATGTCTTGCAAAGTGATTTGTAAGGGCCTCCCTGATGTACTTGGCGCGACAAAATCACGCACCTCCTGAGCGGGAGGCGAAGGTACTGACACGTGAGGAGAGTTAGTCGGCATAACTTCCCCCTCGTTATCTGGTGATAATTTCTTTACATGTAAAGATTGACTTTTATTCAAAGTAGCATCAATGCAATTAGTACACAAATTTCTATTGGGTTCCACATTGGCCTTTAAACATAGTGAACAAAGAGATTCATCTGTGTCAGACATGTTTAAACAGACTAGCAATGAGACTAGCAAGCTTGGAAATACTTTTCTAAATAAATTTACAAGCAATATAAAAAACGCTACTGTGCCTTTAAGAAGCACAAAAAGCTGTCACAGTTGAAATAACAATGAACCAAAATAGTTATAGCAACCAATTTTTCACAGTAAATGTATTAAGTTAGCAAAGGATTGCACCCACCAGCAAATGGATGATTAACCCCTTAATACCCAAAAACGGATAACAATTTAATAATTAACGTTTTTCTCACAGTCAAAACACACTGTCACAGGTCTGCTGTGACTGATTACCTCCCTCAAAATGAATTTTGAAGACCCCTGAGCTCTCTAGAGACGATCTGGATCATGGAGGATGAAGTAGACAGATTGTGACTGAATTTTTACTGCGCAAAAAAGCGCTAAAATAGGCCCCTCCCACTCATATTACAACAGTGGGGAAGCTCAGAAAACTGTTTCTATGCAGAAAACAAAGATGGCCATGTGGTAAAAATCATGCCCCAATAAGTTTTATCACCAAGTACCTCACAAAAAACGATTAACATGCCAGTAAACGTTTTAAACATACATTTGAAAAGTTATGAATTGTTATTAATAAGCCTGCTACCAGTCGCTTTTACTGCAGTTAAGGCTCATACATTATTTCAGTATTAACAGTATTTTCAATTCCATTTCTTAGAAAAATACATTCAGTGTACACACACTCATCAGCCTAATACCAGTCGCTATCACTGCATTTAAGGCTGAACTTACTTTACATTGGTATCAGCAGTATTTTCTCAGTCAATTCCATTCCTCAGAAAAATAATTTACTGCACATACCTCATTTGCAGGGGGGCCCTGCATGCTATTCCCCTTCTCTGAAGTTACCTCACTCCTCAGATGAGAACAGCCAGTGGATCTTAGTTACGTCTGCTAAGATCATAGAAAACGCAGGCAGATTCTTCTTCTAATGCTGCCTGAGAAGAAACAGCACACTCCGGTGCCATTTAAAATAACAAACTTTTGATTGAAGAAATAAACTAAGTTAAAAAACACCACAGACCTCTCACAGCGACCTATCTTTAGTTAGGCTGCAAGAGAATGACTGAATATGACATGTGAGGGGAGGAGCTATATAGCAGCTCTGCTTGGGTGATCCGCTTGCAGCTTCCTGTTAGGAAGAGATATATTCCATAAGCAATGGATGACCCGTGGACTGACTACACTTAACAAGAGAAAACTGGTTTGCCTCTGACTTTGTTGAAGCTTGCTGTATGTACACAGATGGACCGGGTGGTTGACCCCAGGAGGGCGGATTCACATCTTGGATTGTTTTATATATATATATATATATATATATATATATATATAAACTGTACATGTATTTTGATGTGCTTTGTGACACTTTTTATTCGATTGTAACAGTTAACCAGAGCTCTGAAGTCATGGTAATCATTATAGCATATATCGCGATTGCGCTTGCAAATTCTCATTTACTTTCAACTTGTAATACAAGTGGAATTTAACTTGCACGTAAACGGCCTTAAAAATCTGATATCACTTGCACACAAATGATACTGCTTCATTCATAATCTAGCCTTATATTGTATCCTGGGGGGAAAAAATTTGGGTGTCAATGTCTTTGGAGAACTAAAAAACAGTATTAGAGGACAATATAATAATGATACAATTAAAAGAAAATTTCACAAAAAACTACCTATTAGTGGTTCATACTTACAGACCTTCATTTTAGGACAATAATAATCTTTTGAATAACATCTGATAAGAAAAAGTTATTTATATACATATCTCTGCCAAGTGTATTGAGTCTATGTTGAGGTTATTTTGTTTCTCAGTGATATATACAGTTATCTTTCTTCGTAGCCTGGAATATGAAATCTTGGTATGTCTGTAAAAAATGGAATTGGACATCCACCACCTTATTTATAGTGTGAGAACGTATTGGAATATTCCTCATAAATGCACTTTTGAAACATCATTTGTAAGTCTTAACTAAGACATTAACTAATAAATTGCGTAATCTTCTGCCCACTCACTGCAAAGACAGGCAAAAAGATTTAATTGTTTTGAACCATATCCATCAGTTACTTAGTACTATCTATCTATCTATCTATCTATCTATCTATTTAATTAAAATAATTATATTTCCAAGTGGAGTATAATCAACCCAGCATTTCCATGTTTCCAAACCATTAAACCTGTCTCTATTGTTTTAAAATATCTCTAGCAGTCCTTACAAAGGATGTTAAACCAGTCACTCACAGAAGAAAATCAATTCCGGGAGACTGATCTATTAATTCCTGTCTGCACAGTGTCTTGTGATATACCAGAACCTAATATATTAACCCCTTATGTGCTAAAGGTTTGAGGACTGTTTCTACTGCTGAAGGTCAGACAGATTTTCAGTGTAGGCTTACATGTACTGTACGTAAGAAAACATTGAGCCAGATTAGAAGTGGTGTGCTATTTAGTGCTTTTTCGCATGCGCAATCCACTGCAGAAGTAAACTTTTAATACGTGCGAGTTAGCACGCGTATCACAAGTTGAAAGTAAATGGTTTTTACTTAAGGACTTCGGATATTGTGACCGTGTTAACTTCTTTTACCCTAGACTTTAATGGAGCATGCTGATGAAAAAAAGTAACACTTATGGCTTATGCGCTAACCTAACACACGGCCAGATTATGAGTGGAGCGTTAACAGTTACGAGTAAGTGATATGGGGTATATTGCGGGTGTTTGAGTATGTCAGGTTTTCTGCTTGTATTACAAGTTGAAAGTAAACAAAACACATCAAAAATACATTACAAAGTATAGTTATCCTCATAATAACACTATCTGATAAAAAATTATTTTAAAAAATATTGCACAAAAATAGTTATAAGGTCTCAAAAATTTAAGGTCTCAGGTGTTAGAAAAAGTGCTTTAGCATAGAGATAGATAGATATATGTCTAAATATGTGTACATGTGTATTTATATGTGCATATATGTATTTTCAGACATGCATACACATAGAAACATATAAATACATATGTATACATATATAGTCATATACAGAAGTGCATTGCAGCCCTTTGCAGTTAAATATATGAAAACATGTAACAACATATTTATGCAATATTCATTTTTAATAAAGGTTTTAACTATGCATTTACTGAAAATATTTCACATCTCTATTCTCCTATGTTCTAAACATAGCAGAATATGTTCTAAGTATTTCTTAAATATGTATTCCTATATATATATGTATATATATATATATATATATATATATATATGTAAATATCTATACCTATGTGTAATCATGAATATCTATCTATCTCTATGTATAAATATATATTGTACCAAAAAATCATATATATATATATATATATATATATATATATATATATATATATATATATATATATATATATATATATATATAAATTTCAAGTCTTATAGCCAGCCCAAAATGTAACTCTCTGCTAATTCTACCCATCAGCCACCCACACCACATCCACTACCCCACTCAATCTTAATCATATGTTTAGCCATTGTGAAACACCTTACTGTGCAGTATTTTTTTGTATTTTTATTTTAAACCATAACAAAAAAAAAATGGCACAGTGTATATATTTATCTCCCTCCCACTTGATGCAAAGTTGTGTAAACCAGGGCAGGTTCAATCTAAGTCAACATTTTTTTTTTTAAATTTTGCATGGACTATAACCTGGACAACTAACCATTGATAAACATTAGCTTGATAAAAGGACAGTCATTTGAAATAGCTGATTTAGCCTGTGGAATCTACCGCCTATACTGATCTCAGTAATGCAGTTTTTGCTAAAGAAAAGCTATGCAATCAAGAGGTAGTGGCAGTGGGTTGGAAGAAAAGGTGTCCCTGCAGTTACTTTAAATACAAAAAATGTATCAGCTGTTAGTTTGAGTACATTATCAATTTAGGGAATTATCTGATCAAAATTAACTGTTATATGGGTACAGAGCATTTCTTAATTCCCCACAATATTCCTTTAAATGAATGTTTTAAAGCACATTTCCCTACTTTGCAACCTGACTAGGATATCTGAAAGCAAAAAAAACTCTGAAAACCCACAAAATCTCTTAAAGGGACATAATACTCATATGCTAAATCACTTGAAACTGATGCAGTATAACTGTAAAAAGCTGACAGAAAAATATCACCTGAGCATCTCTATGTAAAAAAGGAAGATATTTTACCTCACAATCTCCTCAGCTCAGCAGAGTAAGTTCTGTGTAAAAAGTTTTACTCAGCTGTTGCCGAGCTGCAGGTAAAAAAAATAAAAAATGAAGAAATGAACAGCAGCCAATCAGCATCAGCAGTGCTGAGGTCATGAACTCTTTTACTGTGATCTCATGAGATTTGACTTAACTCTCATGAGATTTAATAGCAAACTTCCTTTAAACTGAATAGGGAAATAACATGAGTGCACGAGGCTCAACCCCTAAGCTGTCCCCCGACAGACATACTAATTTCCTGCTTAGAAGTCCTTTACAATGGGTGGTGGCTAGTGAGAAACTTTTGAGTTAAAATATCTTTCTTTTTTACATAGAGATGCTCAGGTGATATTTTCTAGTCAGATTTTTACAGCTATACTGCATCACTTTCAAGTGTTTCAACATTTGGGTATTATGGCCCTTTAAGTTGCCTTTGTGTGTGCACAAGTTTTTATATATATAGCTGTAAAAATCTTCCACCTAAATTCAGAAATGCTACTTAATGTGATGGTAAATACGTTATTGGCAAATTACAGATTTAGATTATTTAATATAATAAGTATTAAACCGCATTATCAATTCACTATTTTTTTATGTACTTTATTTAAATTTTAATACATTATCAAAACCTTGTTGCGCCGCATCTCTTCGCCTCTCTCCACCCCTCTTAGATGTTTCACTGAATATTGTCTGCGTTCATCTGGTCTCCACCCTCCCCACACGTCAGAGAATTTGCTCGCTCCCGACATAATTATTTTTCACGCATGCGCATTGGTGAGCATGACGAATAACATATAAACATCGAGTCACGAGATTCAATGTTTACCAGTGTGCGAACGATCTGACCCATCTAAAAGCAAGCATTTATTTGCAATTGGAAATGTATTAGTAAGTTTCCTATAAACTCATTCATTTTCATACAAAAAAAAACAAATTTTGGGTTTTTTCAATATAAAATGATTATAACTAAGTTGTTAATTTTTAACGTGCTCTCTCTATATATAGCTATTTCTATTTCATAAAAATTACAATAATTGATCTAAAAAAAAATATTTTTAAGTATATAAAATTTTAATAACATCAATATAACATAGAATTTCTATTTAACACTATTCCATCTCCCACTATTTATTCAAAATTTTTAAATCTGAATTTTAAAGATAAAATAATTTACTTATAATTTATATCACTTTATAGTATCATATTATCCACCAAAATATATATATATTTCATATCATATAGTCATAATATATAAATTGTTTTTACATAATAAGTAATGTAAATGCATATCAAATATAGAATATTGTTTTCGATTGGAAAGATATTTGACAAAATTGTTGCTATTAAAACAATTAAACAGATAGAATGCAGAAATGTACTTACTGGCACTGTTCCAAGTAAACAATGAATTGTTTAGTAATACTACAAGAAGTGTTTACTTTAGCGTGCCGTGTGGTAACTGACAATACACGCATGCATCACAGATAACATGCACTCGCAAAATCGTCTTCATATTTAAAAGCCATTGATTAGATGGTCGGATTACTCGGATTGTGCGTTAATGCACATGCGCGAATCCGATTGCATTGAAGTAAGCCTGTCTGGCAACAGGCTTGCTGATTGGACGGAAGACATTGAAAAAGGATATGACGTCACGGGGGGCTGGTGATTTAACGGAACGGAGATATTTATTAGAGAATTGTAAATAAATGGCTATGTAATGTATGAATTGAAATTTCGTGTGCACATTTAAGAAGACTGAACAAGATTGATCATATAATCAGTCATTAGTGAGTTTACCATCCCTTTAACTGGTTATATAAACCAATCAGCTTTTTCTATTCACACATGGATTGCTATCCCCTCATTTTGCATTGCCCCCAGTCCTAAAATCAGTTAGATAATGGCCCTACTTATCTCACATAACTTGCCCTCCTGTTGATGTAACACTTCTTCTTAGCACCAACACATCGATTCAACTGCGCTACACCTTCGCAGCGACATTCCATCTTTGCAGCAGCATTTTACTGCTGCACCTACATGTCCAGCCTTTGATAGTGACTGCATCTTGATTTAACATTCACTTACTCTCTGTCCCTACCCGCCACAATTTCTACTTGCCAATGGCAAGCCCTGTATATATATATATATATATATATATATATATATATATATATATAGCAGTGTGTGTGTAAAACAGGGCTCAGTTTGTTCCCCAACAGGTATCCACAAAGCAGGCACACATGGTATCAATAAAACATAGCCTTTATATCAATTAAAAACGCCTTATACCATAATGTTTTAGCTCTGTCTCGAGCCTTTGTCACATTTAGGCCAACAAAATCTTGAAGAATCATATAGGATCACAGTAGGTGCAGTGCTGAGATGCCCCTGACTATACATAATCTGTGATTGGTGGCTATGTTTGTATGCTGCTCCTGACTCGCTTATCTGTAATGTCCTACCCAAATCCAGAGTGGACTTTATATGGCTTAGATTACAAGTGGAGCACTAGTCATAATGCAGGGTGGGCTATTAATATTGTGGGACTGTGCTAAGATTAGCTCTCGATCTTATATTACAAGTCCATGGTAAAACAGAATTGCCAGAGAACGTTTAGAGGGGCTGACATCTCTTTAGTCCACCCTATACTTTTAATGGATAGTGCAGCCTCAATAATTATTGCTCACATTACAAGTTATGTTGCACTTGAGTGCAAAACTTAACAGTGTGATTTGAGACTTGAAGTAATTTGTTAGAATAAAAGTATAATAAAACAAATGTAAAACATATAAAAACATATCAAAATAAATTATTACACTCACACATACATATTACATGAAAAATATATGTATATTATGGAAATAAATGGAAACAAAAGTCGTTTAAAGCCATATGGTGTATGACTGGGACTGTGAAGGACTCAAAAGGTGTATATATATATATATATATATATATATATATATATACACACTGTATATGTATCTATATATTTGTATGTGTGTACATATGTATGTTAACATATGTATGTGAACACATTCATACACATATATACATACACACATACAAATATATACACATATACAGTATATATGAGCCCTTCCCAGTCCAACATCTTGTCACATACCATATCTTTTTAAAACAATGTTAACAGCATTTTTTATTTTTAAAATGGAAATACCTGAAATGTCATTGTTCTTAACCCAGATGTTCTCATCTGGGGTTGCCATGTTCCTTGTTCAGAGGAGGATTGCCTGGTATTTTGGGGATGGACTGATCTTTCTAGGTGGGATCAGACTTATATACTTTAGTAAAGTTCTCCTCTGTGAAAAGCACAATTGGGCTAAACGAGGCTGTTACTAGGTGGTAACTCGCCATAGATAAAGTTACTGAGCTGTTGTTCATTCCTGGTAGAGCGCTTCTCTTTCTCTTTCTTTGTATGCATTTGTATTATAACCCCGGGGAAGTCTCCTTAAAGGGCCAGTATAGTCACCAGACATTTGTCTTAACCAAAATAGAAAGCATCCAATAAGCTAACAGCAAATAGAGTATATTTTTAAAGTAAATTACTTTTATACATTTTAAAAATAGTTTGCTCTCCTGTATGTGAGCACCATGACTCAGGCACTCCCTAAGGAAAAGGCTGAGCTAGGAGCAAAGCTAACACGCCCCCCTCCAATCAGATCAAATATGTAAATGTGCCTTGAACGGCAGCATACCTGCCACTGCTGCTGTGAGGTAGGGGGAGGTATATGGCACTGCTGCCTGCTGAGCTCAGTCCCAGATGCACATTATTTGCTGGGACATTGCCTGTACAGCTGCCGTCTGAGCATTCTACCTTACACTGCTGCCTGTTGAGCTCCTGTCAGGGCTGATCTCCGACCAGATGTGGACTCTTTGCCCAATGTGCTTAGAGGGATAAGGCTGCACCTCACTTACGAGGTCCCCAGAAGATCGAAACAATTGTCTGGGGTTGCCATGTCCCTACTTTGCTGTTGTTTATTCCACTTCTCCTTCTGTATGTATATATTATGTACACATGCCCAAGCCAAAAAGTGCAAAATCCTTATTAACTTATTTTGAAATCCAAGCTTTTATTATTATATTTTTTAAAAAAAGATAAAAAATAACCATTTTACCCGCCAGTAAGTCACAATCTTCTTCTGTGACTTTGGTTTGCTTGTTTTTGTTTTCTAAAATGCAAATAATGGTCTAAATTTATCTAAAACGACAAATATTACCTTTCTGATTACAGTACAATACTGTCTTTCTGGGGGTACTTTGTGTATAAAAGTATTTAAAAATATGTAAAACTACCTTAAAGGGACAGTCTACACCAGACTATTTATTGCTTTAAAAGATAGATAATCCCTTTTATTACCCATTCCCTAGTTTTGCATAACCAACACAGTTATATTAATACACCTTTTACTTCTGTGATTATCTTGTATCTAAGCCTCTGCAAACTGCCCCTTATTTCAGTTCTTTTGACAGACTTGCATTTTAGCCAATCAGTGCTGGCTCCTAGGAACTCTATGTGCATGAGCACAGTGTTATCTATATGAAACACATGAACTAACACCCTCTAGTGGTGAAAAACTGTCAAAATGCCCTGAGCTAAGAGGTGGTATTCAAGGGCTTATAAATCCTAGATTTAGCTTTCAACTAAGAATACCAAGAGAAAAAAAGCAAAATTGGTGATAGAAGTAAATTAGAAAATTGTTTAAAATGACATGCCCTATCTGAATAATGAAAGTTTGTTTTGGACTAGGCTGTCCCTTTAAGGTTGCATGTTTAAGCTGTATTATGACATGTAAACATTGCCTAAATTATATAATACATTGTTTAGAATTGGTTCCATCTCTTCCAAACTGTCCCATTATAAAGATGCAAATTTTTGAAAATCCCAAACTATCCTGAAATATATATTTTATGTATAATGTCTATATACATAGATTTAGAGCCCTTGGCTTTGTGTACCTTCATGTTAGTGTTCAAGTGAAAGATAGAACAGGGTTTTGTAGAAGTCTATGGGGAGAGGGAGTTAGTACAGCCATATGTTAGGGTTCCTGAGGCTTTCGCTTGAGCAAAAACGTATTACTTTCAACTTGCAATATGGACGCAAGAATAGGAGTGCTATTGATTTAACTTGAGTGGTGTTAGCGCTTAACATCGCTAATATTTTTGCACTCCACTTGTAATCTAGCCCTGTGTGTTTCAATTATTTTCATGAGATAAACCCAAAGTTACCAACAAGAGGCTGTGCCAAACTAAGATATTCGAGCACATTAGAACGCTTTGGTTATCACATTAATATATCCCTTTAAAAACTCTTGGGGGCCTATATATCAAGCTCCGAACGGAGCTTGTGGGCCCGTGTTTCTGGCGAGTCTTCAGACTCGCCAGAAACACCAGTTATGAAGCAGCGGTCTAAAGACGGCTGCTCCATAACCCTGTCCGCCTGCTCCGATGAGGCGGACAGGAATCACCGGATTGACACCTCCCTGCTGGCGGCCGCGAGTCAGTAGGGGGCGGCGTTGCACCAGCAGCTCTTGTGAGCTGCTGGTGCAATCCTGAATACGGAGAGCGTATTGCTCTCCGCATTCAGCGAGGTCTTGCGGACCTGATCCACACTGTCGGATCAGGTCCGCAAGACCTTTAATAAACAGGCTCCATAGTCTTTATTTTTATTTGCAAACCTTAATTATACATTTCTTAAGTTTAAAACAATTAAAAATAGGTACCTTTAATAAATTGACATCAAACACAGGGGCTTAGAAACACTTTTAAACTAAGTAGTTATCAAAAGTTTCAGCATTTATTTTCAGGAAATGAAGCTCATACTTCGAAGAACTGACATGTTTTGGATAAAGAGAATTGACAAACTTGCATGCATCTGGTATTGAGTCCTGTTTCACTGTTTTTAAATGCAACAATCTAGCAACATTTTTCTCTCCATTATTATAGTGACACAAATTAACATAAATGCTTTGTTTTATTATTTATAAGAGCAAGTCAAGCTTCAGTAATTTATGCTTTTTTTTCTTTTTGATTTTCTTTGTAAAACAGGACAAGCAATTTAAAAGTAGCTAAATTACTGAAATAACTATAAATTAGCCCTAAAAGATTGCAGTATGCAGAAATTCATTGTTTTAACAAAGCAGGTCCTAATTTATTCTAAATATGTGATAATGTAATAGACAATTGACCCTGGTGTGTGCATATAAGCAGTTCTGGGTATGGCCAATTACATTTCAGAAATGTTTTTGATTTCACTTGATTTAGTCTTTGTCAATTTTCTTTTGGCAGCTAGGGTGACATCTGAAAAAACTTAATTTACAATGTATATTGATACAAGTAACCTCAATTTTACATTTAGGAACCTATTTAACAAGGTGCGGATGGAGATGATCCGATATTGCGGATCATGTCCGCCGTACATCGATAAATGACGACAGCGTACGCTGTCAGCATTTATCATTGCACCAGAAGTTCTTGTAAACTGCTGGTGCAATGCCGCCCCTGCAAATTTGCGGCCAATCGGCCACTAGCAGGGGGTATCAATCAACCGGATCGTATTGGATCGGGTTGATTTCTTGCGAGTTCTGTCCACCTCCTCAGAGCCGCAGACAGGTTATAGAGCAGCGGTCTTTAGACCACTGCTTTATAACTTGTGTTTCTGGCAAGCCTGAAGGCTCGCCAGAAACACAGGGCTTCAAGCTCTATATGCCCCTTAGGATCAGAACACAAAAAAATAATAATACTAGTAATAATACTAATTTGTATGGAAACCAAATAAAAAAATCTGTGTGGTACAAATATAACAAATGCATAAATAATTGCAGCTAATACAATGATTATCTTCATAGAAACCATAAACATAAAAGCTTTTGAAAGCACTAATCTAACTGATCAGTTAATGGTCAGTAATAGGTGTCCATACCTTGACCTCTGTGCCATTGTCATTTCCATCGTCAAGAAACATATTACTGATCCCTGCTGAGTCTGAGAAATCCTGACCAATATTGTGCTTGTTTGTAATCACTGAATGTCGTTTCCTTCTGTGACTGAAGTCAACAATAACACTTTCTGTGCCAGATATATTTGGGTTTGCTGTGTAAGAAACATCTGCAAGGAAGAAAGACAAAATTTCAGTGTCACTTATACACATATACATTTTGTGATCCAGTTAGTCATGGTAGTACATACTAAATACTAAACCCAAATGTTTTCTTTCATGATTCAGAAAGAGCATTTAAAGCATATTTCTAATTTACTCCTCCTATCAAATTTTCTTCGTTCTCTTGCTATCTTTATTTAAAAAGCAGGTATGTAAAGCTTAGTAGCCAGCCAATTTTGGGTTCAGAACCTTGGTTACGCTTGCTTATTGGTGGCTACATGTAGCCACCAGTAAGCAAGTGTTATGCAGGGTGCGGAACCTTAAATGAGTCAGCTACTAAGTTTTACATTCCTGCTTTTTAAATAAAGATAGCAAGTGAACGAAGAAAAAAATTGATAATAGGAGTAAATTAAAAAGCTGCTTAAAATTGCATACTTTATCTGAATCATGAAAGAAAAAAAAATGGCTTTAGTGTCCCTTTAAATGAACACAAAATTATGAATGTATTTTGACATAAAAACAAGAAGTTGTTTTAGTAAACACAGCAACATCAGTGTTTTTTTAAATAAATAAAAATCTCTAATAACATTATTATTATTATTAAAGGGAACATGGGAACAAAGCAAATTTGATATTAGAACTGGAAACTTTTTTTTAATTATAATCTTTTTCTGAATCACAAAAGAACATTTTTTGGTTTCATATAACTTTAATTTGCAACAAAGAAAAAAACAATACCCCATTTGTTATGTCCCTTTGTTGTACTTTTATGGTCAGTACAAAAAAAAGATGTTTGCATTCTTTAAAAATAAGAACATCAGTTTAGGGCATACAGATTTGCTTTGGCAGAAAAATCCTAACTTGCATTGCATAACTAGTATAGTACAATATGATTATGTTATACTATGAAATAACATTTCCTTCTTAGTGTGTGTATTATCTTAAAGGGACATGAAACCTACATTTTTTCTTTCACGATTTAGATAGAGTATGTGATTTTAAGACACTTTTAAATTCACTTGTATTTTCAAATGTGCTTCGTTCTCTTGGTAACCCTCGTTGAAAAAGAATATGCACATATCCTACACTAGTGGGCGCTAGATGCTGATTGGTGTCTACACACATTATTCTCTTTCATGGCTAACTAGATTAACTAGATTTGTTCCTCTAGATTTAAAAATATTGTATGTATTTCTTAAGGGACATGAAACCCATTTTCTTTTCTTTCATGATTCAGATATAAGGGCCGAATTATCAAGGGCCGAATTGCATTGCATAACTAGTCTAGTACAATATAATTATGTTATACTATGAAATAACATTTTCTTCTTAGTGTGTGTAATATCTTAAAGGGACAGTCTAGGCCAAAATAAACTTTCATGATTCAGATAGAGCATGTCATTTTAAACAATTTTCCAATTTACTTTTATCACAAATTTTGCTTTTTTCTCTTGGTATTCTTAGTTGAAAGCTTAACCTAGGAGGTTCATATGCTAATTTCTTAGACCTTAAAGCCCACCTCTTTCAGATTGCATTTTAACAGTTTTTCACCACTAGAGGGTGTTAGTTCACGTATTTCATATAGATAACACTGTGCTCGTGCACGAGAGGTTATCTGGGAGCAGGCACTGATTGGCTAGACTGCAAGTCTGTCAAAAGATATGAAAAAAGGGGCAGTTTGCAGAGGCTTAGATACAAGATAATTACAGAGGTTAAAATTATATTATTATAAATGTGTTAGTTATGCAAAACTGGGGAATGGGTAATAAAGGGATTATCTATCTTTTAAAACAATAAAAATTCTGGTGTAGACTGTACCTTTAAAGGGACATGAAACCTACATTTTTTCTTTCACGATTTAGATAGAGCATGTGATTTTAAACAGCTTTCCAAATTGCTTCTATTATCTCATTTGTTTTGTTTTCTTGGTAACCTTTGTTAAAAAGGATACAAAGGTATGCTCAGGACCTGATGATTGGTGTATTCTATCATCGGTCTTTCCGTCATGATCCGCTCAGCGGATCATGTCCGACAGACATCGCTAAATGCCGACAGCATATGCTGTCAGCATTTATCATTGCACAAGCAGTCCTTGTGAACTGCTTGTGCAATGTCGCCCCCTGCAGATTCGCGGCCAATCGGCCGCTAGCAGGGGGTGACAATCAACCTCATTGTATAGGATCGGGTTAATTGCTGTCTGCCGCTCAGAGCAGGCGGACCAGTTAAGCAGCAGCGGTCTTAAGACCGCTGCTTCTTAACTGCTGTTTCCAGCGAGCCTGAAGGCTCACACGGAAACAGGGGCATCAGGGGCCGTCTAGCCCTTGATAATTCGGCCCCTATATCTGAATCATGAAAGAAAAGAAAATGGTTTTCATGCCTCTTATGAAATACATAAAATATTTGTAAATCTAGAGGAACAAATCTAGTTAGCCAATCACAAGAGAATAATGTGTGTATGCACCAATCAGCATCTAGCTCCCACTAGTGTAGGATATATGATATTTTTTTTTCAACAAGGGTTACCAAGAGAACGAAGCACATTTGAAAATAGAAGTGAATTTAAAAGTGTCTTAAAATGACAAGCTCTATTTGAATCGTGCACATTTAATTTTAACTTTCCTGTCCCTTTAATGTCAAATGAAGACCAGATTTAATTTTCTTGCAAAAGGTTCATCTTTATGAATAATGCATACATCAAATGTTAATCTAAAATAATAATCATATTGCTTCTGGTATGTAATAATTGTAGCAGCAATACATTTTTCAAATCATTATAACAATGTCTGGTAATTAGACGTGAAAAATGACACAAAAAAACGGGAAATGTAGTTGCCTCCCTTCTCAATCTTTTTAATTTCATCTTTTTTTCTTTTTTGCAAAAGATGAAAACAGTTAATGAGTTTCTGGAGCATAAAAAATGACTCTTCAAGGAAAAAATATTGAACTTTATTATTCATGTTTTTGTACCCATTACATGAAGGTTAAAAGTAATAAATTATTTATCTACAAAATGAATATTAGTCCCCAACATATGTATACAATGCAGTTTATAAATAATCTTTATAAATTTTAGGCACACTGTATCCTAAATTAATTTGAGGTTAAATATAAATTAAATTTCTGAAATAAATATTTGAGCATGTTTTTGTGTTGGGTTTTGCTAATGTCACATATGAAATTCCAGGCCAATAACATTATGCATAAGGTTCATACGTTTAGCACAGTGGCGTATTTAGGTTGTGTGCTGCCCTAGGAGCTCAAAATTCTGCTGCCCCCCCCCCCCCAGGTTTTAGATATTTTTTGTTGGTGAGGGTGTAACATGACTTTGTTTTCATGGCATTTCCAAAGTAACTGTTCAAGTGCACGTGTGTGTAGTGAGTGTGTGTAGTGAGACTCAAAAAGTGCTGCCCCCCCAAATTTGCCACCCTAGGCAAGTGCCTTGTTTGCCTAGGCCAAAATACACTCCTGGTTTAGCAGCTAAGAAGTGAGCCACTTTTCATTGCGCAGCATAGACGTGAGCCAGATGAAAGATTAATGGGCCATAATGTGATCCACACCAAAACTGGCTCTCTGAGCTTGTGGGTTGTGCAGCATATGTGTGTATGCTACTTAAAAATGTCATGCAGTGTATTGCAAAAATGCTTCAAATCAAAAACTGAATGCACTCATTCTCATTTTGGCCACTATGTTCTTTTAAATACATATAGCAAAGGTCATTTTCCAAAAATAAACTTCTACAATGAAACTAGTTCTTATTTTTCAGTACATTGTCCTAACCATCTGTATAATATTTCATTTGGCATTACTGTTTTAGTTCTCAGAAAAAAATATAATGTCCTAGTTCAAGATAGAGAACTGTATATATTGTTGCACATTAAAATACTACTACCACTGTTACTACTAATATTACTACTAATACTAATAATAATAATTGTAATAATAAAATCAACATGGTTTGTCTGACAGAGTCAGGATGCAGTTATAGTAACAGTCTAAAGAGAGTCTACAGTACAGCCCCCTAAAACAATTTGTATAGCCCTTACTTTGTCCAGATTTTGGTAAAGTATTTTTAAAAAGTAATTTTATCTTATAGTACTTGTCAAAAAGCAAATGTGTAATGATTCAGGTGTAGGAGACATATAGCACCACCATTACCACAAATGTCTGATGTGTGCTTGCTTAGGTTTATGTAATAGCACAGTTAGCTCACTGCATCACATTAACAGGCAGATTTTAGCACTGTGGCATATATCCATTTCGTATACTTATGATTTAGGTAGCAATATTTCTTTAAAGAGATAGAAAGGTCAAAATTGAAACGTGTAAGGGTGCATTTCAATGTTAGATATATTTTTTTTTGCAATATACTTCTATTAGCAAAAATGTTTGTAGTAAAAGTTACTACAGGTTTTTAACGGCATATGCACATATGCTGTGAGGGCCAATGTACCAGTATTCAAATACTACACCTTCACAGAGAATCATCAGGGGCTTGTATGATAAAAATGAAGTCTTCACAGACACAATACACACCTCTGGATGTTATTTTTCCTCATCAAAGAATCAGCCTATAAATAGCCGGAAAGAAGGCAGCGGCTTCACCTTTGATAAAGCCTACGAGCGAAACAAGTTAGGGGAGTGGGGACTCTTTTCCTACTTTTAATTTGCAATAGTGGCAACTTGATGCTTATTATAATTACTGTATCTTAAATGTTACCATACTAGTAAACGCTTGAGGCTGACGATTTGTGTCGCCCTATTGTAATAACAACTGTGCTAATTATTCTCCTTTAGATTATGATCAAACTATGTACACTCAATATGTCTAGACCATCTCTGACCATCTAAGCAGGGAGTATTGTAATAAACTGTTGGTGCAAAATGTGCACCTTTGTTTAATCATATAGCATTTTAGCGGTATATAACCACTAGCTAGTCTAATAATACAAATATTGGTGCAAAATGTGCGCCCTTGTCTAACCATACAGCATTTCAGTGGTATATATCCGCCAGCTAATAATTAAAACAATTATTGGTGCAAAATGTGCGCCTTTATTTGATCCAGACAGCACTTCAGTGACTTATATTCACAACGCGTATATCTATTGAAAACTGGTGGTGCGAAATGTGCGCCTTTACTTAAATCGATAGCATTTTAGTGACTCATATTCACAATCTTATATTCATTTCCCAGTTATAACTTAATTTGCCTAATATGCTCTCATACCACTAATACTAATACTTTGCAGTGGTGACTACCTTACCTACTCCAAGCTAGAGACAATGGGCATATTTATCAAACTCGCTGCTCAATAACCTGTCCGCCTGCTCTGAGATGGCGGACAGACATCGCCGGAAATCAACCCAGTCCAATACGATTGGGTTGATTGACACCCCCTGCTAGTGGCCAGAATCTGCATGGGGCGGTATTGCACCAGCAGTTCACAAGAACTGCTGATGCAATGATAAATGCAGAGAGTGTATGCTGTCAGCATTTATCGATGTGCAGCAGACATGGTCCACTTCTTAAATAGGCCCCAATATATTATAGTCTGCAAATATCAGGTTAGCAGTCCCATACGATACATATTTGGTCTCTCAGAGTAGATAGAGGCCACACTGGGTTTCGACATCACACCTGCGAGTTATCTGTTTCACATTAACTGTGATACATAGGTCACTGGGGGACACCCTGGTACACTACCTTGCTGGAATAATACTCTAGTCCCCTCAATACTAGTATATATGGTTGAGTATACGGTCACAATATTTTGCAATGCTGAATCATTTTGTCCACTTTGTGGTTTTTAATATGTTTATTTTATTATATTAATTAAAAGTTACATTTTACGCCATTCTTTTGGGAATTACCTATTTCTGTCCACCTACTATATATACCCAGAAGTGTTGTGAGTTCTAGTTAGTACACACTCTGCAAGTGTCTTTCACTTGATTTTTTTCTGAACAATACACATATTCGCCAGCTCTCTGAGCTTGAATACTTATACAAGGGCCCACACAGCATATGTGTGTATGCCTCTGATAAACAGTAATAATTTATGCACCCATGCACATTTTAATTTTTATCTTTTTTATCCCTTTTTAATTTGATCACTCATCACCTGCTCTAGAATGTGTGTTACGAGAATAAATGCAATAATACAATAATCATTACTTACTTAAATAAGAAGTAGATTTTTTTCTTGGAAAAATTTTTTTTCTCTCCCATTTACCGTCTTCCTGCATCATGTTACAGACATCAGCCAATCATAGACTAGTATATGATTACCCTGTGAGTTTGTGCACATGCTCAGTAGTAACTGGTGCCTCAGAAAGTGTGAATAAAAAAAACTGAGCAAAATTTGATAATGGAAGTAAACTGGAAAGTATCTTAAAACTGCCTAATCTTTCTGATTAATGAAAGTTTATTTTGACTCTAGTGTTCCTTTAAAGTGATGGTAAACTTTGTTCAAACGCTACGCTGCGTGTGAACCATCTTTCCTAATTAATGGCACTTTTATTCATAATTTTCATATAATATGTGTGTATTAAAAATGAATATCTCACTAACAGTTAAAATCACGCCGCTGTTCCTCCGCCTGTCTATTTTCTTAGACTTTTTTTTTTTGTCATTTTCTTCAATCTTTCAATCAGAACCCAGGCCAGACTCTGGAGATGCATCAAATATCTAGCGCATGCGGCATCTAAGTAAGGGGCGTGTGTTTCTTCCAAGGACACCAGTTGGCCTGGTTTCTGATTGAAAGATTGAAGAATGTGACAAATAAAAAGTCTAAGAAAATAGACGGGCAGAGGAACAGCAGCACAATTTTAACAAATATTATTTTTTAATACACACATATTACATGAAAGTTATGATTTAAAGTGTCATTAATTTGGAAAGATGGGTCACACGCAGAGTAGCGTTTGAACAAAGTTTACCATCACTTTAAGTGTAAAAACATATAGGGCTAGATTACAATTGGGGCGCAAACGGTTTTGCGCTAGCATTATTGTGTTTATGCAAGCCATTTTTATTGCGCTGATATTACATTTTATGCTCTTTCTAAACATTAAAGGACCAGTAAACACAGTAGATTTGCATAATCAACAAATGCGAGATAACAAGACAATACAATAGCATTTACTCTGAATTTCAAATAAGTAGTAGATTTTTTTCTAACAAATTTCAAAGTTATGTATATATTTCCACTCCCCCTGTACCATGTGATAGCAATCAGCCAATCACAAATGCATATACGTATAGTCAGTGAGTTCTTGCACATGCTCAGTAGGAGCTGGTGACTCAAAAAGTGTAAATATAAAAGAATGTGCACATTTTTTTTAATGGAAGTAAATTGGAAAGTTGTTTAAAGTTACATGCTGTATCTAAATCATGAAAATTTAATTTGACCTGAGTGTCCCCTTAAAGTTTAATTTTGACTTTAGTGTCAGTTTAATAAGTTAGGTAAGAACCTCCTTTTTTCCCCAAGAATAAATATATTTCAGACATTCTATAAACTGGCTTTAAAGAAAACTTTTTATAATACAAGTTTCTAAAAGTTAAAGTGCATATATTATTCTCTGGACATTTTAAAACTAGAAATGATACTGCAGTCAGAGACCTGTTGGCAAACACTAAAAAAGTCTTTGAGATACTTGATTATTATGCTGCTTGTAAAATTTAGCTCCACTGTGGTAATATTTAGAATTAAAAATGAATTAAACATTTTGGAGATATTTTGAATTGCAAATATGCAGCAATACCTACTGTGTACAAGTCAACACTATTAATATGGTGTGAGATAGAATTCGCTGTGATGACAGTAGGTGTATATATCAGAACCTCTTTTATATACAGTATACTGCAATGTGGAACCAGAAAACAGCACCTGAATATTTATTGACACCGCCATTGCTGCACATGTAAATGATTTCATGTATGATATCAAACCTTTGTTGTTTTTTTCTCTAATATAATTTAGGTTTCTGAAGGTGATTGTTACATATTGATAATACATCTGATCTGTTTTGTACTGCAATAATGATCTGTTGTACCTGTGCAATGTAGTGATCTTTTTTTTCCATTTTAAAGTAGCAATTGAAAGGTTAATTTAAATATACTTAAGGATAAATCCTGTAAGTGTTTTTAAAATACAGACATGATATAAAAGAAAAATATTTAGTTATGGAGTTGGTCCAATGTGATGATAATTCCATTTACTGATTGTCAGTATGTTATGCATTACAATTCTGCAATGGCCATTGCTTATGAAACCTCAACATAAAAATGCACAGCAGTTCTTTTTTAGTACCTGTATAAAACTGTATCAATATTGTGGCAGTGTACACTAATTATAATTAATAGAGGTCCCCTATAGTTGGTCACAATGACAAGCAACAAGGAGCATCTGACTACAGCCACAATAAAATATAGATACAGGTGTTCCTGTGCCTTCTAAGGAAACTCTCCTCATTGGATTAAAGGGACAGTCTACTCCAGAATGTGTATTATTTAAAAACATAGATAATCCCTTTATTAGCCATTCCCCAGTTTTGTATAACCAACACTGTTATATTTATACACTTTGTACCTCTGTGATTACCTTATATCTAAGTCTCTGAAGACTGCCCCCTTATTTCAGACTTGCATTTTAGCCAAGCAGTGCTGACTCCACATGCCCAATTATTTTTCAAGGCGATTACTTGGATACTTACTTTTACAATATATTTTTTTTTCAGAAGTAAACTAAATTAGTTTGTAATATATATATTTTTTTTTTTTTGCCAAATTGTTCTTATATAAGCAGCCTACAACCCAATTGTATCCATTACTCCATAGTGTGATCTGCAGAAGCCACTGAAAACATTGTGTCAATCTGTCTCACAGTGTGAAACCATTCTAGGAGGAGGGCTTCTAAAATGGTACATGGTCTAGGAAATAAACTTTACAATGAAATACATTATGACCTTTATATATATAGCTCAAATGAGAAAAGAAGAGAGGTGATAAAGCTGCATCCCCACCACCTTAAATTATAGCTGACCAGAACTAGCTACTGGGAAATCTCCTGATGTCCTGGTAGGCCAATCCAGCCTTGTTCATGGTTAAGATAGAGCATGCAATATTAAACAACAGTTTTCTCTAAGTAGTGCACTGCTGCTCCTGAGCTTAAACAATATGTTTTTAAACAGATAAGAGATTAAAGCAAAGTAGTTAATAGAAGTAAATTGTAAAGGTACGAAATAAATGTAGCTATGTATATATACACATATATCTACCAGGGGGAGTTTTTAAATCCAATTCTCAAAAAATTATAATTATCTGTTTTCAAATTAATAATAAAGTTTAATAATAATAATTAAACTAAATATTAAATCGGGTAATGGATCCCGGCAGCTCTTTGTCAAGAGATGGTCAGTCTCCCAGAGGTAGACTATCATCAAAGTGAACGAAACACAAAGGCGCCGTATGACCTAGTACAGTTTGGTATGGAGATGTGTGATATATGATATATTTAAACTACTCACAAAAAAATGGCACCAATAAGGTGCTTGTAGAGTGGGTTGGAGCTTTGCAGTAGTCCAGCTGATTGTATAGGGAATATCCAAGTCTAATCAAACCACAGAAACAGAACCAATGGTAGATCGAACTCCTATAATAGGAAAGCACAATACCACATGGCCCAGCACAGTCTGACTATTGGCAATAAATAGAGATTGTACAAACTTACATCTCAAATGCACCCTCAGCTGCTATATATGTAAGCTGGAACTTCACAGCCGCCTAGTTGACTAAACTTAGGATATCTCAGGATACAATCCCACAATGTCAGATATCCACAGGTAGATATGAGCAAGTGTATATAATAAAACAGATATTTTATTAAAAAAATCAACGCGTTTCTCAGCCAACTAAATAAGTCAATAAAAATACACTTGCTATATATACTCTCACCAAAGCCATGATAGATTCTAGGAGAATCTAAAACACCTGCAATCCATGGAAATGTAAACTGTAAAGGGCAGAGATATGTTTAAAAGTAATCTGCTTCCATCACTACAATAAGAATAGTCATTTTTATTTCAGGCACAAGTCAAAATATGGAAAACCAGTGGCATATTCTGTCTTGTATTCATTTTAGTGGAAAGAAGAAAATACCTGTAGTCATATGGTTGATCTACAATTTTTAAGCTGTCATGCACTAAGGATTTGAAGACACAAGACACTCTAAACCCAGTGAGTTGAAATTGCTAAAGTCAGAAAGAACTAATACTCGGCATATATTTAAAGAAACAACATATTTATTAAGGAACACTATCTAGTTGATTTCTATATTCATACTAAATTCGGCATATTAGTTTTATGATTATTAAACTTTTATCAATCATTTTATTTAATCTGCCCACCAATGCCAACACCCTATAAATACAAATGGATAGCACCAAACATAAATATACTCATTAAAACACTACTGCTAGATTACAAGTGGAGCGTTTATTTATCATGCGCCCGTAAACAGGCAAATATACGGGCATGTGTGATAAATAACCAGCCATTACAAGACCTTTGGTTAATTTTTAATAATGTCCCCCAATGGCCTCCAAAATAAAATGTGAGGTCCCTTTATGAAAATAAAAAAATGTATCTTTTTAAAAAAAAACAAAAAAAAAACCTGCACTAAGCAGTTTTAGGGGTTAAAGTATGCGGCACTGAAATGTTCCTTTACATAGCGGTCTATGGGGAACTGTGTGTTCTCTATAAATATATATGTAAATGCTTATATACATATATATTTACGTGTTAATATGTATCTAAACATATAAACACATAAATATATATTCAAATATGCTGCCCATCACTGCGCAACTTACCCCCTTTGCTGCGCTAGGTTCTCATGCCGTGTCTCACGGCATGAGAATGAGACTCCCATTGGAGTCTATGGAAGAGCGCAAAGCTTCCATTGAGGGTCACTTCAAATACCAGCGCACAATTGCAAGTGCTGGTATTACCAGTGGAGCACAAATATCCCACTTGGGAAAGTGCTATTTTGCACTCCACTCGTAATCTCGTCCTATAGATTTAAAAATCTTTAGTAGCAAAAAGTAATAGATGTCAGTGATATTGTTGGAAAAGTTTAATTTTTTAATTCTTAAATTATGAATGTTGATGTCATTTAGAAACTGGTAAATAACACTTTAGAAACCTAGAAGGTAAACTGACATAGTACAACTGGACCTTTGCAACTAGGTGAGCTTCAAAACCAAAGGTGAAGCAAAGCTACATACCTAATTTGTTTTGATGAAATCCCCCTGTTCTCTTGGGGAGAGTACTGGGCAAGTACCACCTAGCAAAAGTGGAGCATCTTTTACCTTTGATGTTTGGGGTCCTAAAATAATGAATTCAAATATCCTTTAAAGAAATATTCAGAGAAAAGATTGTTTTATCTGTCTAATAATTTTTGAGTTCTTGATAAAATGTACCAATAAAAAAGAAGAATTTGACATTTTTTTTATATAAAGTTTAACAAAAGTTAACAATTTGCCATCGAAGTCCAAATTTCTATAAAGAGTTGAGTCACACTGACCTCAAACCAAACTGCGTGAAATAGCAAAACTCAAAGCAATAAAATAAAACCACAAAATGGAAGCATCACATATACCAAACCCAAGCATGCATCCCATGATCATGAAGGAATGAAGATCTATTATCCCTTAGTCAGTTACCTATTATCTGAAAATTTTCCCTGAAAGGTGAAACCCAAAATGTAGCTTTTAAACCTATTTTAACCACAGCAACTTACGTACTGGGTATGTATGTGATTAGTTACATATATATTTATGTGTTAATATGTGTATATAGAGATATCAACACATAAATATATGTATATAAGCCTATACATATATATTTACTGGGAACACACAGTTCCCTTAAAAAGCAGTGTAGAGGCACTTTTCAGTGCCATTTTTTTAACACGTCACTCCTGCCAACTTTACCACCAAAATACTGCTTAGTGCAGTTATTTTATTAATAAAATATACTACACTGTATTTTGGAGGCATTTGGGGCACATTTATAAAATTAACCAGAGATTTGATCTCTGGTTAATTTTATAAGCGCTAATTGCTACTACAACCTTGTAATTGCTACTATGACTTTTTAAATTAGCGCTCCACTTGTAATCTAGCCCTTAATGTTTAACTAGATTTGAAAATTGATTGTTGCTGCTAATCTAGCTGCATTGTTTTCTATGTGTACTGTTCTGGACTGATTCTAGACCTAGATTGTTAATTAAGGTTTCCACAAATAAATGATGGCACCAGTAAGGGTAGGACACCCTTTTGTAATGTTTTCTTGCTTTTCTGATTTAAACCCCCATTTTTATCTCTTTCTTTATCAGGATAAAGGTCACGTAAATAAAAGATTACCTTTGAAAATGTGTGACATTTGACACCTTTGAGTAATTTGAATGATACAATAGTGACTGAAGGTGCAATGATATAATAGTGACTGAAGGTGCTCATCACCCCCAGCACACCACTGGTGCTATGTCTGCTGTCTTCAACCACAGCCACAACCATTTGTAACCACACTTCTTTGCTGCAGCACCACAAACCCTCACAAACCAAACTCCTTATTAGTTTTAAAATGTGATGTAATATAGAATAAATTATCAGTAAAGCTTATGACTTCTCTCTCTCTCTCTCAATGTGTATAGATAGAGGAAAGTCAAATGTCAAACATGGCATACCCTTGTGCATCTAGAAATTAGCAATGTGAGCTTATTCACAGTTCATTGTATAACAGGATGAAATCACTTTAAAGTAACAGACATGAAATGAGTAGGTGAACATAAATTCATACTAAGATGCAGCTCAGCTAATTTCCCAACAGAATTCCGATGCTAATTCAGTGCAACACTGAAGTGGTTGTATCAGTTAACCCAAAACCTTACAACAAATTCAGACTTGTGGCTATCATTAGAGCCTCTGTTATAAAAACAAAACAAAAAAACATTATAAGAAGTGAAGTAATCTTTAAATATAAAAACAGCCTATTTTTTATAGATTATATTCAGTGCAAGGGAAGATATCACATCTACTCTCATATTCATTTAATGACAGAGTAGAGAAACAAAATGAGAGAACAGGACAACTTGAAATAATTGGTTCAGAGCTGTAAACACAGGAGAATGACAGGAACAAAGTCACATCAACCTGAAATGTAATCATACAAAGGCTGCATATCATTTTGTGCATGATGGTCCTATAATATTGTTTGAACAAAAGCTATTATACAGATTTTTCAAACTCTGGAACATAGCAGTAATAATGGAATTCCAACTAGTCTCTGCAAACCATGAAAACAAATGTGATATTGCAATTTGTACTATGAGTAACATAAAATTAAAAATTAAACATGAAGTCGCAATTTTTTCTTTCATGATTCAGATAGAACATAACATTTTAAACAACTTTCCAAATTACTTATATTGTCAAATGTGCTTAATTCTCTTGATATCCTTTGTTGAAGGAGCAGCAATGCAATAGTGGGCGCTTGCTGAACACCACACCGATGAGCCAATGACAAGAGGCATAAATGTGCAGCTAACAATCTGCATCTAGCTTCCAGTAGTGCATTGCTCCTCCTGAGCCTATCTGGGTATACTTTTCAACAAAGGATACCAACAGGACAAAGCAAATTAGATAATAGAAGTAAATTGAAAAGTTGTTTAAAATGTTATGTTCTATCTGAATCATGAAAGAAAAAATTGCGACTTCATGTGTCTTTAAAGAGTAACAATTCAGTCAGTAGTTACAAAAGTGTTAAGTGGGCAAACATTTGATTAAGCATATTTAAATTTCCAAAAACAAAAACATTCACTAAAGACACATAATAATGCAATTATAAAATGCACTTCAGTATTAGAATATTTTGTTAGTACATAAATGCTCACTGGTAACTTTGTGCTAAAGGGACGGTGAAGACACAATATTTATTCTTTATTACTTATTGTTAAATACCAGACAAGCATCTTGCAACAAGTTCCACATCTATAAGCTTGTAAGAAGTACTTGAAACTTTTAAATAATGATTGTTTGTTAGCAGTCAAAAAATGGCTGCCAAGCTCCGCCCACAGCTATCTTCTTGTCCATTTAGCTTTTCTTGTATGACAGTTTAGCAGTGTACATTTAATAATTTTCAGTTAGCTATTTCAAATTGCACATGCATAAATCAGTGTGTGCGAGTAGGAAAACTTGTTTATGAGTCAATTGTGATTGGAGAAACTAAACATACTAAAATATATACACAATTTTCATTATTCATATTATTATTCATATTTAAAAGTTGTGAAGCACCAAATTGACAGCGCTACTTCCAGGTGCTATAAAAAAACAACAAAAGTCCAAATAATTTCAAGATTATTTATTATATAAAATCATTCATACAGTAAAAATACAGGGAGTGCAGAATTATTAGGCAAATGAGTATTTTGACCACATCATCCTCTTTATGCATGTTGTCTTACTCCAAGCTGTATAGGCTCGAAAGCCTACTACCAATTAAGCATATTAGGTGATGTGCATCTCTGTAATGAGAAGGGGTGTGGTCTAATGACATCAACACCCTATATCAGGTGTGCATAATTATTAGGCAACTTCCTTTCCTTTGGCAAAATGGGTCAAAAGAAGGACTTGACAGGCTCAGAAAAGTAAAAAATATTGAGATATCTTGCAGAGGGATGCAGCACTCTTAAAATTGCAAAGCTTCTGAAGCGTGATCATCGAACAATCGTTTCATTCAAAATAGTCAACAGGGTCGCAAGAAGCGTGTGGAAAAACCAAGGCGCAAAATAACTGCCCATGAACTGAGAAAAGTCAAGCGTGCAGCTGCCAAGATGCCACTTGCCACCAGTTTGGCCATATTTCAGAGCTGCAACATCACTGGAGTGCCCAAAAGCACAAGGTGTGCAATACTCAGAGACATGGCCAAGGTAAGAAAGGCTGAAAGACGACCACCACTGAACAAGACACACAAGCTGAAACGTCAAGACTGGGACAAGAAATATCTCAAGACTGATTTTTCTAAGGTTTTATGGACTGATGAAATGAGAGTGAGTCTTGATGGGCCAGATGGATGGGCCCATCAGTCCGGTAAAGGGCAGAGAGCTCCAGTCCGACTCAGACGCCAGCAAGGTGGAGGTGGAGTACTGGTTTGGGCTGGTATCATCAAAGATGAGCTTGTGGGGCCTTTTCTGGTTGAGGATGGAGTCAAGCTCAACTCCCAGTCCTACTGCCAGTTTCTGGAAGACACCTTCTTCAAGCAGTGGTACAGGAAGAAGTCTGCATCCTTCAAGAAAAACATGATTTTCATGCAGGACAATGCTCCATCACACGCGTCCAAGTACTCCACAGCGTGGCTGGCAAGAAAGGGTATAAAAGAAGAAAATCTAATGACATGGCCTCCTTGTTCACCTGATCTGAACCCCATTGAGAACCTGTGGTCCATCATCAAATGTGAGATTTACAAGGAGGGAAAACAGTACACCTCTCTGAACAGTGTCTGGGAGGCTGTGGTTGCTGCTGCACGCAATGTTGATGGTGAACAGATCAAAACACTGACAGAATCCATGGATGGCAGGCTTTTGAGTGTCCTTGCAAAGAAAGGTGGCTATATTGGTCACTGATTTGTTTTTGTTTTGTTTTTGAATGTCAGAAATGTATATTTGTGAATGTTGAGATGTTATATTGGTTTCACTGGTAAAAATAAATAATTGAAATGGGTATATATTTGTTTTTGTTAAGTTGCCTAATAATTATGCACAGTAATAGTCACCTGCACACACAGATATCCCCCTAAAATAGCTAAAACTAAAAACAAACTAAAAACTACTTCCAAAAATATTCAGCTTTGATATTAATGAGTTTTTTGGGTCCATTGAGAACATGGTTGTTGTTCAATAATAAAATGAATCCTCAAAAATACAACTTGCCTAATAATTCTGCACTCCCTGTAGATGAACAGGATACACGTCCGGTGGATATAGATTCACAGGGGCCGAATTATCAAACTCCGAATGGAGCTTGATGTCCCGTGTTTCTGGCGCTCCTTCAAGCTCACCAGGAACACAAGTTATGAAGCAGCGGTCTAAAGACCGCTGCTCCATAACCTGTCCTCCTGCTCTGAGGTGGCGGACAGACATTGCAGGAAATCAACCCGATCGAATATGATCGGGTTGATTTACACCCCCTGCTAGCGGCCAATTGGATGCAAATCTGCAGGGGGCGGCATTGCACCAGCAGTTCACCAGAAATGCTGGTGCAAAGATAAATGCAGAAAGCATATGCTGTCGGCATTTATCGATGTGCAGCGGAAATGATGCACAATATCGGATTATGTCCGCTCACATCATGATAAATAGGCCCCACAGAATCAACCAATTGTAACAAACAAACTTAAAGAGCTTTTAAAATGTGAATAAATAAAATTAAGCAATAACATTTTGTAAGAGACACATAAAATAGATACAACAAACACTTGCCTGATTAGACTGAGGTCACAAACAATACACATTTGAGGGTCCTTCCCCTTCAACAGGTATAATAAATATTGGTGTGAATATTGGATATTTCAATGTTTGTACATTTTACAAGCTAATAAATTAGTTGCAGGATGCTTCACTGGTACGTAACAATAAGTATTCAAAATTATGTATTGGGTCTAGACTGTCCCTTTAACCCACCATAGGATAAATATATAGTAAATCTTGTACTCCAGGCCATTTCCTGAGCTGGTCTTAAACATGGGAAACAATGTAATTAAATGGTGGCTATTTGGACCCAGCATCATGGCATCAATGAACTGCTTGCCTGGCCAGGTCTGTAATCCTTACTATGCGTTTCAGTACTCCTCCCCTTCCTCGGGTGAAACTGGACTGCAATCTCAGAAGTCAACTGGGATCTTTCCCTTCAAACTCCTTTTTTTTGTAGCAGAGTTCACATACTGCTCAGATTTTTCCATGAGGCAAATTCACCACTTAAGACATCTAGGTGATAGAGTATGTGGTGAAGCTCTGGGACTAATTGCCAGATCTTATAGGGTTAGTTGAGGACACACTAGGGCCTACTTGGACAATATAGCAATGTTTAGTAAGACTTGGGGAAACCACCTAACCTGCTGAGCAGAGACACTAGACAGGATCAGGTAGGCAGGAGTAACAATAAAATTCAGGTGCTCTGGAATACATAAAGCAGTTTGTGGTACAGACTGATGCATCTACCTATAATATTGGGGCAGTTCTCAGCAATGTAAAATTTAACTGGCATGAGCACACAACTGTATACCTCACCAGGTATACTGGATCAAGAAGTGGCCTATGCTACAATTGGTAACATGTACTTAATCCTCATTTGGGAATTGAAGAAATTATAGTCATACTTGTATAGCTGGGACTATCACAATCCCTTAGTATGGTTAAAAGGGTGGCTGGGGAAAATGGAAACCTCTTCCACTCACAGCAGTTATACAACTTTACCACCCAAGACAGGAAAGGCACTGACCATAGCAATGCTGATAGGCTGTCATGAAATGAGGACCCTAGGCATTAATAAACTCTTTTATGGCAGTGTGAATATTGGGTCATGGAAGCCACTTTCTATGTTTCCCATTTTGGAGGGCAAGGTGAGAAAATTTAAAAGCCAAGTCTCATGAAAATGTTTCAACCAACTTCTGAAAGGGGCTGATTTTGAATAATTATTTTTAGACTTCCAAGCAGATTTTCCTGACCTATTTCTAGTTACTACAAAAAAATAAAAATGCTTATCCCTATGAGCATTGGTCTTCACTCATAATCATGAGGGAGATAAGTAATATCTGAAGTAATAGATTGTAAGAGAAATGTTGGTATTAAAGGGACTATTTATTACCAGTCTAGGGCTTTATCTATAAATATTTGAGACCATTTAATATAAAGACTGTAAATTTTGCAGCCAAAATCCTAATATATCAATTAATTTTAAAATCAAACGGCTAGATTACGATTTGTGCGTTAGGGTTAAAAAGCAGCGTTGGCCGGTCCCAACGCTGCTTTTTAACGCCCGCTGGTATTACGAGTCTTGAAGATACAGGTGTACCGCTCACTTTTTTGGCCAGACTCGGAAATACCGCAAAATCAAATACGTCAATTGCGTATCCTCTTTTTTCAATGGGACTTGCATAGCGCCGGTATTACGAGTCTGACCAAAAGTGAGCAGTACACCCTCTCCTGTCAAGCCTGCTATCACATTTTAAAGTCAGTAGTTAAGAGTTTTACACTACAACGCCGTAGCATAAAACTCTTAACTAAAGTGCTAAAAAGTACACTAACACCCATAAACTGCCTATTAACCCCTAAACCGAGCCCCCCCCCACATCGCAAACACTAAAATAAAATTTTAACCGCTAATCTGCCAAACCGGACATCACCGCCACTATAAAAATATATTAACCCCTAAACCGCCGCACTCCCTCATCGCAAACACTATTTAAATATTATTAACCCCTAATCTGCCGGCCCTAACATCACCGCCACTATAATAAAGTTATTAACCCCTAAACCTAAGTCTAACCCTAACCCCCCCTAACTTAAATATAATTTAAGTAAATCTAAATAAAATTACTACAATTCACTAAATTATTCCTATTTAAAACTAAATACTTACCTGTAAAATAAACCCTAAGCTAGCTACAATATAACAATATTGGCTGATTGGATCAGCCAATAGGATTGAACTTCAATCCTATTGGCTGATTGCATCAGCCAATAGGATTTTCATACCTTAATTCCGATTGGCTGATAGAATTCTATCAGCCTAAGCGGAATTGAAGGGACGCCATCTTGGATGACGTCACTTAAAGGAACCGTCATTGTTGAAGAAGACTCCGGATGAAGAGTATGCTCTGCGTTGGATGTCTTGAAGATGGACCCACTCCGCGCCGCATGGATGAAGATAGAAGATGCCGTCTGGATTAAGACTTCTACCCGTCTGGAGGACCACTTCTGACCGGTTGGATGAAGACTTCTGCCTGTCTGGAGGACCACTTCTGCCCGGTTGGGTGAAGACTTTAAGGGGTTAGTTTATTAAGGGGGGATTGGGTGGGTTTTAGAGTAGGGTTGGTTGTGTGGGTGGTGGGTTTTAATGTTGGGGGGGATTGTACTTTTTTTTTTTACAGGTAAAAGAGCTGATTACTTTGGGGCAATGCCCTGCAAAAGGTCCTTTTAAGGGCTATTTGTAATTTAGTGTAGGGTAGGGCTTTTTTATTTTGGGGGGCTTTTTTTATTTTGTTAGGGGGATTAGAGTATGTGTAATTAGTTTTAAAATCTTGTAATTATTTTATTATTTTCTGTAATTTAGTGTTTGTTTTTTTTGTACTTTAGATAATTTTATTTAATTGTAATTAATTGTATTTCATTTAGTTAATTTATTTAATTATAGTGTAGTGTTAGGTGTTAGTGTAACTTAGGTTAGGTTTTATTTTACAGGTGAATTTGTCTTTATTTTAACTAGGTAGTTATTAAATAGTTAATAACTATTTAATAACTATTGTACCTAGTTAAAATAAATACAAACTTGCCTGTAAAATAAAAATAAACCCTAAGCTAGCTACAATGTAACTATTAGTTATATTGTAGCTAGCTTAGGGTTTATTTTATAGGTAAGTATTTAGTTTTAAATAGGAATTATTTAGTTAATTGTAGTAATTTTATTTAGATTTATTGTAATTATATTTAAGTTAGGGGGGGTTAGGGTTAGACTTAGGTTTAGGGGTTAATAACTTTATTATAGTGGTGGCGACGTTGTGGATGACAGATTAGGGGTTAATAAATGTAGTTAGGTTGCAGCGACATTGGGGGTGGCAGATTAGGGGTTAATAAATATAATGTAGGGTTCGGCAATGTTGGGGCAGCAGATTAGGGGTTCATAACTATAATGTAGGTGGCGGCGGTGTCCGGAGTGATGTCGGGGGCAGCAGATTAGGGGTTAATAAGTGTAAGATTAGGGGTGTTTAGACTCGGGTTCATGTTAGTGTGTTAGGTGTAGACATAACTTTTATTTCCCCATAGGAATCAATGGGGTTGCGTTAGGAGCTTTACGCTGCTTTTTTGCAGGTGTTTGTTTTTTTCCAGCCGGCTCTCCCCCATTGATTCTTATGGGGAAATCATGCATAAGCATGTTTCAGCAGCTCACCACTAACGTAAGCAGCGCTGGTATTGAGGTGAGATGTGGAGCTAAATTTTGCTCTTCGCTCACTTTTTTGCGGTTAACGCCGGGTTTGTAAAAACCCGTAATACCAGCGCTGTCTGTAAGTGGGCAGTGAGCATAAACTGCTCATTAGCACTGCACAGCTTCTAACGCAAAACTCGTAATCTAGGTGAAAGATTTTTATTTCAGGAGATACATCATTTCTGATCTCTTTATGAAGAAGGTATAATATTTCAGAGTGGAGTTATGTCAAACCCCTAAGCTAAGAATGTTATTTAGTTTGCATTTATACATACATTTCAGTGTTTTATTCTGTGATTTAAAAACATGAAGACAAAAAAATCACCAGCAGCAATGGAACATTTACATTTGTTTGAATGAAAATGAAAAGTAAATGTTAACCAATATTTAGTATTCATTTTGTTTTAAATTAAACAAATACAAAATTGTGCAGCAACTGAATATTCTGAAAACTACATTTTCAGAATATTTCTTACAAATAATTTGTCTAAAACAAATGGAGTATACAGTATATAGCCAAAGGAGCCAACCCCCTCAGACTGAGAGGTGTTTGTAATTGTAACTTCATTAGTGTTGGTAAAGACTTGATACCAAAGCAGAATACATACAATTGCATAATTGGCAAATCTATACTATAATTGAGTTTGTAATGTCCATCGCCGTCGGCAGTTGCGCACCAAAGGTGGATTCTTTCACTACCCTGCCATTTTCGGAATCCACCGGGATGCAGCGAAGGCAAACAGAGCATTAAAAAACAAAAACAAAAAAACACTGCCCGCACGAAGTATAGCAAAAAAAACAAAAAAAAAGCAAAAAACGAACCTCCCACACAAAGTATTAGCAAATACACCGCAAACCCACACATCGCAAAATAATAAAGTAATTAACCCCTTAATCCCTTAACCGTCAATCACCCACATCACAATAAACCTAATTACCCTATTAACCCCTAAACCGCAAAACCCCCACATTGCAATAAACCTAATTACCCTATTAACCCCTAAACCGCAAAACACCCACATCGCAATAAACATAATTAACCTATTAACCCCTAAACCGCAAAACCTACAAATCGCAATAAACCTATTTATCCTATTAACCACTAAACCACAAAAACCCCACATCGCAATAAACCTAATTAACCTATTTACCCCTTAAAGCGCCAAAACCCACAACGCAAATAACTAATTAAATTACTAAGCCCCCTAACCCAACACCCCCTAAATTAACACAAATTAACTAAAAATACTAAAGTTACAAAAAAAAGAAGCTAAAATTACAAAAAATAAAAAAGGCTAACATTACAGAAAATAAAAAAACAAATTACCAAAGTTTACAAAATTAAACCTAATCCCTATGAAAATAAAAATGCCCACCCCCAAAATAAAAACACACCCTACTGTTAGAATAAACTACCAGTAGCCCTTAACATTGCTTTTTGCAGGGCATTGCCCCAAGATAAACAGCTCTTTTACATTACAAATTCAAAGTCCCCACAAAAGTAAAACCCACTACCCACCAAACCCCCAAAATAAAAAAACCTAACACTAAAAACCTAAACTACCCATTGCCCTGAAAAGGGCATTTGTTGGGCATTGCCCTTAAAAAAGCATTTAGCTCTTTTACAAAATGTCCACCCTAATCTAAATAAAAAAATAAGTAAAAAAAAACCTTAAGTCTAACCCCCAGTCAAGCCCCATGCGGTAAAGTCTTCTTCCAAGCGGCAACCTCTTCTTTCTTCTTCCAGGAACATCCGGCACGGAGAGGAGGGCAGAGCTGAAGACCGATGACCGCGGAGCTGAAGACTGGCGACCCTGGAACTGAAGACAAGCATCCTCGGAGCCATGGAGCGTGGAGGATCCTCTTCGTACGATCACTGCCGTAAACTGAATAGTGAATTCAAGGGGCGTGATTAAAGATGGGGTCCCTTGAATTCCTATTGGCTGATTTGATTATTCAAATTCAAATCAGCCAATAGAATGAGAGCTACTGAAATCCTATTGGCTGTTTTTAGTTTTTTAGTGTTAGGTTTATTTATTTTGGGGGGTTTGGTGGATGGTGGGTTTTACTGTTAGGGGAAGCTTAGAATTTTTGGTAACTGCAAAAGAGCTGTTTAACTTAGGGCAATGCCTTGCAAAACGCTCTTATAAGGACTATTGTAAGTTTAGCAATAGATTAGGGGGTGTTTTTATTTTGGAGGACTTTTTTATTTTCATAGGGATTAGGTTTTATTTTTTTATTTTTGATAATTTGTTTATTTTTTTCTGTAGTTCAATTTTTTTTTTATTAACAACACATAGACTGAGAGAGGCGAAAGAGCAAATGAGAAGGGAGAGAGAGCAAATGAGAAGGGAGAGAGAGCAAATGAGAAGGGAGAGAGAGCAAATGAGAAGGGAGAGAGAGCAAATGAGAGGGTGGAGAGAGAGAGCAAACGAGAGGGGGGTAGAGAGAGAGCAAAAGAGAGGGGAGAGAGAGCAAAAGAGAGGGGAGAGAGAGCAAAAGAGAGGGGAGAGAGAGAGAGCAAAAGAGAGGGGAGAGAGGGAGAGCAAAAGAGAGGGGAGAGGGAGAGCATAAGAGAGGGGAGAGGGAGAGCATAAGAGAGGGGGGAGTGAGAGCAAAAGAGAGGGGGGAGTGAGAGCAAAAGAGAGGGGGCAGAGAGAGCAAAAGAGAGGGAGAAAAGAGAGCAAAAGAGAGGGGGAGAGAGAGCAAAAGGGGTGGTGAAAGAAACCACCTGGATGGATTCTTTCACCACCCTGCTTTTTTCAGAATCCACCTGGATGCAGGATAAGCTGCATCCAGGTGGATTCTGAAAATGGCAGGGTGGTTCCGTCACCACAATAGACTACCCTTATGAAAATTGCAGGGTGGTTCGGTGGTTCCGTCACCACAATAGACTGCCCTCTGGACAGGCTTTCCCACTAGTATATAATAAAAATACAATTCAATAGCACTTTCCTTGAATTTAAAAGGAGTAGTTAATTCCATTTCCCTCCCCTGTATCATGTGATATCCATCAGCCTATCACAAAATGCTTATATGTATATGCTGTACACTCTTGCACATGCTCAGTAGGAGCAGATACCTCAAAGTCTGTATATAAAACGATTCTGCACATTTTGATAATAGAAGTAAATTGAAAAGTTTTTTAATTGCATGCTCTACGTGAACCATGAAAGTTAATTTTGAATTTAGTGTCCCTTTAAGTGGAAAAGCGAGGACCCATACAGCATGAGTAAACCGACAGATCTTTTTAGCACAGAGGATGTTTAAGGGACAAAGAACTGCAAAAAGAAAATACTGTAAGTCTAAAAAGTGTTTTTTATAATAGAAGTAAATTGATAAGTCTAAAAATAAAAAAGCAGGCTCTATCTGACTAATTTATCTTGACTTTGATGTCCCTTTAAAACTGTTACACTCTGGCAGTATGTATTTCAATCTTATTTGTTCTGCAGCAATAACTTATAGATGAGTGTATATCATGTCATCCAACATTTCAAACTGCCAAAGAGGGACACATACTTTTGAAAACAGGCACATCATTTCCTTTTTTTACTTCTATTCTCTGCAAAGACAACAATTTTAGCAAACATAAGGGATTGCAGAGCTATACACAATATGTTGAGAGACTTGATATTTGCTAGTTATTGTATATAATACATAAGTTATATATTCTCCTACCAACATAACTTCAAGTACAACATATTTAGCACTTCCAGTACTGTATAAATATACAGCCAGTGTGCTCTAAACAGTTTCAGATTGGGTTGAAAAGGACATTCCTTCTCTTCTGGATCATAGCACTATATTATTTTTACAATAGTTAGCTATATATTTGCTTTATTTATTGTATATTATTTCTAGATGAAGACTTATTCTGAGGAAGAGGCACCATGATGCATAAAGATAGAGTTTCGGTGCGTATGGATAATTTTACTGCGGTTTTAGAGCTGCAATAAACTTGAGTAGTCATCAGTTGATAATTAGCTGCCCTTTTTATATATTAGGTCCCATAGCATTTAAATCTACTCTATTCTTCTACAACCACTTATTATGGAACAGTTAATAGGGTATCAACTTTGCAAATGAAAGAAGATTTAATTGAAAAGAGAAATCAACAAAACAAATCACTAAGGGCAAAAAACAAACAAACAAAACTTTTTTTTTTCCAAACCAGTTATACAGAAAAAAAGAGAATTTTACAACATTCACTACAGATATTAAAATGCTATAAATTACAAAAAAAGAACAAACTAATGATGTATTTTCTCCTCTCATTTCTAACCATAATCTAAAAAGGGATTGGGATAAAAACACTCTAAAAACACTTACCCACTTACCCATGAATGTATTTTAATCCACCTAAAAAGCTTAAAGGGACATAAAACCCGATATTTTGTTCTTTTATGGTTTTGATAGAGCATACAAGTTTAAACAACTTTCCAATGTACGTCTATTATCTAATTTGCTTCTTTCTCTTGCTATCCTTTGTTGAACCAGCTGCTGATTGGTGGCTACACTTAGTTGTCATTGGCTCACTCATCATGTTATGCTAACTCCCAGGGGTGCATTACTGCACCTTCAACAAAGAATACCAAGAAAATAAAGCAAGTTAGATAATAAAGTAACAAATCTGCAAAATCAGCATAGGTTGTATTGGTGATTTTACAGATCAGAATTGATAAGCTTAATAAATGTAAAAAAATCTTACTCATTAAAAAAAAAAACTATCATCATGATTTAAATGATAATGAATCACCTTTATTTACTACAATATGATACATTTTTTGGTGTAACAAAATTACATTACTTTGGAGCTGACCAGCAATTAAAATCATTATGAACAAAAACTACAGTATTTTTTAATATTATTAAAATGTAATACGTCTGTGAAAGCCACAAAATAATCTATCCTGTAGCACTAAAAAATAAAATAGGAACCTTAACTATCAGAGGTAAGGACAACCAGTGCCTGATAGATGTGTGAAAATGACATTATCAAAAAAAACGGCTTAATACTCTAGCTGGCTAAGAGCCAATGAAAACTATTTGTGAAACTAATATCTGACTTATAAACAAAATATTAACAAAATTACACCACTAAGCGACTATCTATATCTTTGTTCTGATATAAAATAATCCTCCAGCACTGTGAGATTTTTCACGAGATTCTATAAAGGCACTTATTCCTATATTTCTCTAAGGGGCATTCCCTGTATTTCTGGATGAGAAGTAGATACAAGCCCAGCACAATATAGCAGAGCATGACGTGATAGTTCTGCTGCATTTACACTTTGTGTTTTGTATTTTATTTTACTTTACACTTAAGAATACGTCTTATTACATTTAAACTTTGCACTTTCTATTGTAATGACTTTAGATTCTGTATATAACAGTAACAGAGTATTTAGGATGGTGATTATATATATGTCTGTAAATACATAACTACACATATAAATACATATGTACACACAAATGAACATATACATATACATACATATATATACATATATATATATATATATATATATATATATATACATATAAATCTTAAGACATGTATGTATCTCTATGTTAAAACCCTTTGCAGCCTTTTTTTCCTAACACCTGAGACCTCGTATCTTTAAACCCTTATAACTTTTTTAATGAAATTTCTTTTAATAATTTTTATTAGACAGTGGTATTATGAGTGCAACTGTACTTTAATTTATTTCTGAAGTCTTTGTGCAACTTTTTTGACTCACTCAACAGATAACCATAGCTCTGAAGTTGTGATATCCCAACGTGCGTTAAATTCAATTGCACTCAAGCAAACGTGTTTACTTGTAATATGTTCACTACTGTTAGCTCACCACTAGTAATCTAGCCCAAACTTATTTTTGCCATTGATTTAGTATATATAACATTTCCGTCAGGTAAATTTAAGGGTATTAGGAATTTTGAGCAATCTTTACCTGCATACAGCTGTTGAGATCATTCAGTGAGACCAGCTTGTGTAAAATGGTTGCATAATTTCAAAAGAATTGTGAGAGAACTTCAGGCATACCAAGGGAACTCCCCTGCTCACCCCAGGGAGCGTCCATGTCCCTCCAACTTTCTGAAGCTGTGTTTTCTTAATTTGATAAAGTAACACAGAAACTTTCAAAACATAATCAGAATATGTAAAATCACTACTGAATTTAAATATAAATGTATTACAATATAAAAGAGAAAGTGTAAAGCTTAAATGTTATAATACTGAAAGTACCCAGGGCTCCATTTATTTTCGTGCAGGCGGGGGATGCTCCCAATAAGGAAATCTGTCCGCTCATCATCACAGGTAGCAGGCTGCTCGCATTTTTCTTTATGATATGCCTGATGAAACAGCATTGCTGCTGAGAAATGCGTTGCATGTAAATAAGGAGGGTTAGTCTTTTCCCTACCTTATGGTTCCTGTTTTTACTTCTTGTATTGTTTTAATAAATCTGATTTTTATCTAACATTGGAACCTCTACTGATCATTACTACAAACTTCACCACCTTCTACCAATCATCATCATTATTGGGACTGTTTCTGCTCTGTGTGGAAGTCCCTGGGTGTACTTGTCTACCTGTCCTGATCTGTGGAGCTGCTTCTGCTGGCAGTCTTTCTCTAGCTCTAGGAGAATAGAGCCCAAGGTGTTCCTGTACACACGCTGGATTGTTCAGCAAGCTGGGTTGCTGATGATTACCCAGTCCGTGCCTGATGGCACTGTCTGAGTGCTCCACTGAAATGTGAGTACTTGTGGTGGGTGAAAATAAACCATCCTATTGTTTTACTGGTACACAGAAGCGCCTCTCTTTTTCTTCTTATTTTTCTGTGTAGTCGCATTTTTCTTTGCATGATCTTACTGTTGCATGTGAGCTATATAGGGTTTATCAAGACTGTTTCGGTAGTAGTGTGTACATTGAAAGTAAATGCGTTATCATTTGAATTTAATGCACGTCAGGTTAGCGTGACCTAAGAGCTCTGGTTAACTGTTACACTCTAGTAAAAAGTTGCGCGAAAAACATTAAAAATACAATAAAAAACACAGTTACACTATGTAATACAAATTAATGAAAAAAAATGCATAGAGATACATAAATATACATGTCTAAATATGGATATGTATATATATATATATATATATATATATATATATATATGTTTGTGTGTACATATGTATTTATATGTGTATATATGTATTTACAGACATATATACACATATAAACACATAATTATGTGTGTGTGTATATATATATATATATATATATATATATATATATATATATAATGTGCACTGGAGCCCTTTCCCGTCAAGTAGATGAAAATATGTAAAATCATATTTATGCAATATTCATATTTAATAAAGTGTTTAACTGTATTTACTGTAAATATTTGTCATTCCAATGTTCTTCACATAGAGAAATATGTTTTTATAAATAGATATTCATTTATATATCTGTATATATCTATACCTATATAGAATCATCTATATATACTGTATATATAGGTATAAATATATATTGTACCAAAACATCATGAGATATATGTAGAAATATCTATTTATGAATAAATTGAACATATTCATTTGTGTGACGTACATTGGAATGTGAAATATTAATATTTTCATGTCTGGTTAGCGCACTTGAGAAAATGTGTTTGCTTGCGAGTAGGGTCTTAGGTTTTTTCCCACATTTTGTGCTCCATTGCAGTCTAGGGGAGAATATGTTAAATCGATCATGATATTGTAACTGCTGCTTTTTGTGCTTGTCGGGTTAGTACGCAAACTATACTTTTTACTTTTAATATGTAATACATGCGGTATTCGATGCATGCAAAAGACCAAAGTCGAGTGCAGTTTGAGCGTGAGGAATAAATAGCACTCCACTCATAATCTAAGTTTTTACCATGAAAGTGCTACATTAACGTTACTGCATCACTCCATGTCACTCTAATTCAAGTATTGTATTTCAAGCAGTTTAACTCCATATGTAATCACTATGGCACATTTCCCAATACTCACTTCAAGGAATCTAAATACCAACATCTATTACTAAAAGGTAAATATGTGTTAAACAGAATACAGATGTGTCATAGGTGATCAGTTATTTCGATGTTGTGTGCTGCCATTATAATTAAGCTCAGCTGCAGTCTCCTTATGATATTAAAAATGTCATCAGCAATGAAGCTAATTTGTGTCTGACCAAGTGTCTTGCAGTTACTGATTACTTACAGATGCCAGGGCTCCAAGTGAAATTTTTGCCACCTGTTTTTAATTTCAGTGTTGGCATTTTCACACTTCTAAACCTTACTGGCAAATAAATTATACTAGGCCATCTGTTACTAAGATTTATGTGCCCAGTCAGGAGTCTCTTTCTTTATGTATAGTTATATAGGAATGTATACCAAAACACAATTAAAGGAGCAGGAGAGTGAAAATTAAACTTTCCTGTTTTAGAGACAGAACTTTTTCCATGAGAGAAAACTGAGGTATGTTTTGTGCATGTCTGTAAGAAGACACGTGAATGTTCCTGAGCTTATGATCTCATGCAAAGGGGCCAAGTTTAAAATGGTACAACATGAAATAGGCAAATTTGGTAATACAAGTTAATTGGAAAGTATTTTAAAACTTTGCGATGGTAATATAAAATTATAAATCGTATACATAAAAAAACTGCAATAAACTTTCATTAATTTTGTCCCCTTTTCCTGTTATTTCATTGTGCAATTTTGAGCTTTTCAGTTCCTGTTAGAAATGGAAGTGTAGAACACCATTATATTCCACACAGCCATTGGGTACACACTCTAGTGACCTATTTATAACTGTCCCAAATTGGCCACAGCAGAGAAGGTAACCTACGATACAACATGGCAGCTCCTATTGTTTTATAGACACTTAGGGCTCTATTTAACAAGCTCCGTATGGAGCTTGATGGCCCCCGTTTCTGGCGAGTCTTCAGACTCGCCAGAAACAGCAGTTATGAAGCAGCAGTCACAAAGACCGCTGCTCCATAACCTGTCCGCCTGCTCTGAGCAGGCGGACACACATCGCCACAATACAACCCGATCGAGTACGATCGGGTTGATTGACACCCCCTGCTGGTGGCCCATTGGCTGCTAGTCTGCAGGGGGTGGCATTGCACCAGCAGCTCTTGTGAGCTGCTGGTGCAATGCTGTATACGGCGAGGTCTGGCGGACCTCATCCACAGTGTCGGATCAGGTCCGCCAGACCTTGATAAATATGCCCCTTAGGCCTCCATTTATTAAGCCATCAACCGCAAATACGCTGGAATTCCGCAGCGTATTTGTGGCGAGGCTGATTCCCCATAGTTATCAAGCCCTACAGACCGGCAAAAGTACAATCTAGTGACGTAACATACGATCCGCCAGACTCAGTCCGACACAGATCGATGGTTACGTCACTCCAGATGTTCCGAACGCAAGTTCGGCACAATCTGACTACTTTTGTTAGTTATCAAAGAACAACCAGGTACGCTCGCCACTATTCTGGCCCAGCGTACCTGGTTTTCTATCCACCGCCCTACATTATAGGCGACGGATCCTATAAGAATCAATGGGAATCTGACAGCAGCGAGAGCTCATGTTCGCTGCTGCCCGATATCCCATTGGTTCCTATGGGAAGTGTCTGCACCTAACACCCTAACATGTACCCCAAGTCTAAACACCCCTAATATGCCCCCCTACACTGCCGCCACCTACTTTATACTTATTACTCCTAAACCGCCGGCCCGCCACCGCCGACACCTACATTATACGTATTAACCCCTAAACCGCTGCTCTCGGACCCCTCCGCAACTAAATAATATTTTTAACCCCTAAACCGCCGCTCCTGGACCCCGCCGCAACTATAATAAATGCATTAACCCCTAAACTGCCGCTCCCGGACCCCGCCGCCACCTACAATATACCTATTAACCCCTAATCTGCCACCCCCTATACCGCCGCCACCTACATAAAGTTATTAACCCCTATTCTGCCGATCCCGGACCCCGCCGCAAATAAATAAATTGTTTAACCCCTAAACCGCCGCTCCCGGAGCCCACCGACACCTACATTACATTTATTAACCCCTAATCTGCCCCCCCTACACCGCCGCCACCTACATTATATCTATTAACCCCTAAACCTAAGTCTAACCCTAACCATAACACCCCCCTAACTCAAATATTATTTAAATTAATCTAAATAAATATTCCTATAATTAAATAAATTATTCCTATTTAAAACTAAATACTTACCTATAAAATAAAACCAAAGATAGCTACAATATAAAAAATAGTTACATTGTAGCTATGTTAGGGTTTATTTTACAGGCAACTTTGTGTTTATTTTAACTAGGTACAATAGTTATTAAATAGTTATTAACTATTTAATAGCTACCTAGTTAAAATAACTACAAATTTACCTGTAAAATAAATCCTAATCTAAGTTACAATTACACCGGACACTATATTACAATTAAATAAATTAAATTAATTAAAAACAATTACCTACAATTAAAAAAAATAACTAAAATTAACTAAAGTACAAAACCCCCCACTAAATTACAGAAAATAAAAAATTACAAGAAGTTTAAACTAATTGCACCTAATCTAATCCCCCTAATAAAATAAAAAATCCCCCCAAAATAATAAAATTCCCTACCCTATATTAATTACAAATAGCCCTTAAAATGGCTTTTTGCGGGGCATTGCCCCAAAGTAATCAGCTCTTTTACCTGTAAAAAAAGAAATACACCCCCCAACATTAAAACCCACCACCCATACACCCAACCTTACTCTAAAACCCACCCAAACCCCCCTTAAAAAAAGCTAACACTAACCCCCTGAAGATCACCCTACCTTGAGCCGTCTTCACCCAGCCGTGCCTAAGTCCTCAACGAATCCGGGCGAAGTGGTCCTCCAGATGGGCAGAAGTCTTCATCCAATCCGGCCAGAAGAGGTCCTCCAGATAAGCAGAAGTCTTCATCCAAGCGGCATCTTCTATCTTCTTCCATCCAACGAGGAGCGGCACCATCTTGAAGACATCCGACGCAAAGCATCCATCGATCCCGACAACGAATGACGGTTCCTTTAAATGATGTCATCCAAGATGGCGTCCCTTGAATTCCCGATTGGCTGATAGAATTCTATCAGCCAATCGGAATTAATGTAGGAAAAATCCGATTGGCTGATCCAATCAGCCAATAGGATTGACCTCGCATTCTATTGGCTGTTCCGATCAGCCAATAGAATGAGAGGTCAATCCTATTGGCTGATTGGATCAGCCAATCAAATTGAACTTCAATCTGATTGGCTGATTGCATCAGCCAATTGGATTTTTCCTACCTTAATTCCGATAGGCTGATAGAATTCTATCAGCCAATCGGAATTCAAGGGACGTCATCTTGGATGATGTCATTTAAAGGAACCGTCATTCGTCGTTTAGTCGTCGGGATCGATGGATGCTCCACGTCGAATGTATTCAAGATGGTGCCGCTCCTCATCGGATGGAAGAAGATAAAAGATGCTGCTTGGATGAAGACTTTTGCCCATCTGGAGGACCTCTTCTGGCCGGATTGGATGAAGACTTCTGCCCATCTGGAGGACCACTTCACACGGATTCGTTGAGGCACGGCTGGGTGAAGACGGCTCAAGGTAGGGTGATCTTCAGGGGGTTAGTGTTAGGTTTTTTTTAAAGGGGGTTTGGGTGGGTTTTTGAGTAGGGTTGGATGTGTGGGTGGTGGATTTTAATGTTGGGGGGTGTATTTCTTTTTTTACAGGTAAAAGAGCTGATTACTTTGGGGAAATGCCCCGCAAAAAGCCCTTTTAAGGGCTATTTGTAATTTAGTATAGGGTAGGGAATTTTATTATTTTGGGGGGGGTTGTATTTTATTAGGGGGCTTAGATTAGGTGTAATTAGTTTAAACTTCTTGTAATTTTTTTTATTTTCAGTAATTTAGTGGGGTTTTTTGTACTTTAGTTAATTTTAGTTATTTTTATTTAATTGTAGGTAATTGTATTTAATTAATTTAATTTATTTAATTGTAGTATAGTGTTCGGTGTAATTGTAACTTAGGTTAGGATTTATTTTACAGGTAAATTGGTAGTTATTTTAACTAGGTAGCTATTAAATAGTTAATAACTATTTAATAACTATTGTACCTAGTTAAAATAAATACAGTTGCCTGTAAAATAAAAATAAACCCTAAAATAGCTACACTGTAACTATTAGTTATATTGTAGCTATCTTAGGGTTTATTTTATAGGTAAGTATTTAGTTTTAAATAGGAATAATTTATTTAATTATAGGAATATTTATTTAGATTAATTTAAATAATATTTAAGTTAGGGGGGTGTTATGGTTAGGGATAGACTTAGGTTTAAGGGGTAATAGATATAATGTAGGTGGCGGCGGCATAGGGGGGGCAGATTAGGGGTTAATAAATGTAATGTAGGTGGCGGTGGGCTCCGGGAGCGGCGGTTTAGGGGTCAAACAATTTATTTATTTGTGGTGGGGTCCGGGATCGGCAGGATAGGAGTTAATAACTTTATGTAGGTGGCGGCGGTATAGGGGGTGGCAGATTAGGGGCAGCAGATTAGGGGTTAATAGGTATAATGTAGGTGGCGGCAGGGTCCGGGAGCGGCGGTTTAGGGGTTAATAAATGTATTATAGTTGCGGCGGGGTCCGGGAGCAGCAGTTTAAGGGTTAAACATTTTATTTAGTTGCGGCGGGGTCCGGGAGCGGTGGTTTAGGGGTTAATACGTATAATGTAGGTGGCAGCGGTTTAGGGGTTAATATATTTATTATAGTTGCGGCGGGGTCCGGGAGCAGCGGATTAGGAGTTAAAATACTTATTATAGTTGCGGCGGGGTCCAGGAGCGGCGATTTAGGGGTTAATAAGTTTATTTAGTTGCGGGGGGCTCCGGGAGTGGGGGCTTATGGGTTAATATATTTATTATAGTTGCGGCAGGGTCCGGGAGCGGCGAATTAGGGGTTAAAATATTTATTATAGCTGCGGCGGGGTCTGGGAGTGGCGGTTTAGGGGTTAATAAGTTAATTTTGTTGCGGGGGGCTCTGGGAGCGGCAATTTAGGGGGTATAACAGTATAGTATAGTGTGGGTGCTTAGTGACAGGCTAGCAAGAAAGCTGCGAATAAGCCGATGAACAGCGAGATCGATGACTGTTAGTTAACAACAGTCCGCTGCTCATCACACTGTACTTGGTGCGCGGCTTTTTGACAGCTTTCTTGATAAATTTGGCGAACGTATTCAGGTCTGCGGCGGCGATGTTAGGCGAGCTTAGGCGAGCGTATTGGGGCCGGCGAATGCTAGAAAAGTAGACAGCTTGATAAATAGAGGCCTTATACTTTACACTTATTTTGTCAATATTTAAACAGCTAATGAAAGTTTAGAAAATAGATCTACATGTTATTCCCAGACTTATCTTTTTCTTTGAATGCATCATTCTATCTAGCATTTATTTAGTGTTTAACGTCTCTTTAATTTTGGATTCCATGTTCTTTCTAATTGTATTGAGGCAACATTAACCATGTACACCCTATTTTACTACAGTTATAAATATTGATAAACACTGATATGTGAACTCACCCACTTAGTTTATTTCCTAGACAAAAAACTTACAAAGATATTGGCCAGAAGCAGGGGGAGTGTCTCATCCCTATGCTTTTGTTTGTTCCTTCCACTGCAGATTTTTCTACCAAATGGACAAAAGCTGAGAATGGGAAACAAGTGCAAATTCTCAGGAGTATATACTGGACCCATTTTATTATGTATGTGTGTCTCAGAAATTATTATGCATGCTTACAATATTTTAAAACAAAATATCCATCCTATGAACATTTTTAAATGCTATATAATTCTTTAATTTCAAGCCAGGCATTTCTGTTTTTATTTGTTGAGCTCTGTATATATGAACCCTGTGACCTCTTTTATCTTATGCTGGTAAAATATTCTGTAGGTAGCCTTACAGTATGACAAGCAACATAATGTGCCAACCCTCAATGCCATCCTCTTGCCATTGATACTGACAACTCTTGAAGTAGTGATTATATATTGTGTTAGACCTCCATTTCAGTATTTCTATCTCCTGTTCAATCAACTGTAATACAGTTCTTGTCAGGATTTTGAGGATGACACACTTTGCACATATTCTGCATCCTAAAATCTCAGGCTAGATATAACCAATTCATTTATGGGTTTAACTAACTTTAGAAGAAGATCTTCATTTTGAAGATTTAACCTTTTAAATAATTTCCTGTTAATGTAAAATAATGTGCATTCTATTTAAATATGATTAAACTATTTATAAAACATTATAGGGAGATCCCTACTGCCGTTGTCTATGAATCCTCAGTGCACCACTGCCAGCACAACAGAGTGCTGCATCACTTGTGAGTATAATACCACAGGTGGGTTGGGGATTTAGTGAAGGTTTTTCCTGATACACACACACATGGAAGAACGGTTTCTTTATTGACATTTAGAATGGCTTTCTGTGTCTATATATTATTGTTACATCACATTTCAAATTCCAGATGTACATTGAACTTTTTTAATTCATTCAACAAACTGTCTTTTGTTTTGGTATAAAGCTTGTGTTCATGTTAATTGTTGTCAAAAATTTCTCTTAAAGGGACAGTCAAGTCCAAAAAAAACTTTCATGTTTTAAATAGGGCATGCAATTTTAAAGGGACACTCAGGTTTTATTAAATTTTCATGATTCTGATAAAGCATTTAATTTTAAACAACTTTCCAATTTACTTCCATTAAAATAAAATGTGCACAGTCTTTTATATTTATACTTTTTTTGAGTCACCAGCTCCTACTGAGCATGTGCAAGAACTCAGACTATACGTATATGCATTTGTGATTGGCTCATTGCTATCACATGGTACAGGGGGAGGGGAAATATACATAACTTTAAAATGTGTTAGAAAAGAATCTACTACTCATTTGAAATTCAGAGTAAATACTATTGTATTGTCTTGTTATCTTGCATTTGTTGATTATGCAAATCTGTTGTGTTTACTGGTCCTTTAAACAACTTCCCAATTTACTTTTATCACCAATTTTGCTTTGTTCTCTTGGTATTCTTAGTTGAAAGCTAAAACTAAGAGGTTCATATGCTAATTTCTTAGACCTTGAAGACTGCCTCTAATCTGAATACATTTTGACCACTAGAGGGCATTAGTTCATTAGTACATGTTTCATATAGATAACATTGAGCTCATGCACGTAAAGTGACCTAGGACTGAGCACTGATTGGCTAAACTGCATGTCTGTCAAAAGAACTGAAATAAGGGGGCAGTCAGCAGAAGCTTAGATACAAGATAATTACAGAGGTAAAACGTGTATTATTATAACTGTGTTGGTTATGCAAAACTGGGGAATGGGTAATAAAGGGATTATCTTTCTTTATAAACAACAAAAATTCTGGTGTTGACTGTCCCTTTAACTGTTGTCTGTGACAGTTTTATTTTTGTTTTCATGACTAAAGCACCTGAGTATAAACCTAGTGGAACATCTATTTATAAGCCCCAAGCACCTTCAATTTGTACATTCTACAATTTTCTTTTGCAGCCAGCCTCAATAGCAATTGCACATGTTGCACCTGGTACATTGGTCATTTAAATGCTATATACGCGTACATTTGTTTTTCTCTCATTATTTTTTTTTTATATCCAACAACTATATGATAATGATTATCTTGTTTTTGTGTGTTATAAAAATTGCAGAAAAACAAAGTACTGATAACTGTTTGGACAGAAGATTATTTTATTTACTAGGAAAAGTAATCAGGATTATCTTCAATTTGTATAGATATCTAACATATCACCAGATGGATGATTTTAATTAGAAACTACAAAAATATTAAGATGTAATTTGCTGATCTATGAATGAAAGAAAATTGATTTTGCAAATAGCTTCAATCTCTAGAAATGTCCAGGGCTGCATATTCCACTGATAGTAGTATTAACAACTAAGCTATTGATTATATGATTGCTTGAAGAAATAGTGTACAATTAATTGTCATGTACAGACAAAGTCATTTTGGATTTTTGTTCTTTTAAAATGTCTCTCAGCTTAACAGCTACTGTCAATAACAATTTTAGTTTGATGGTAACATAAAATGCTTATATTAATTCCCCAGGAGAAGCAGTTGGAAATATAAGCCAATTAAAAAACATAATTTATGCTTACCTGATAAATTCCTTTCTCCTGTAGTGTAGTCAGTCCACGGGTCATCATTACTTATGGGATATTAACTCCTCCCCAACAGGAAGTGCAAGAGGATCACCCAAGCAGAGCTGCTATATAGCTCCTCCCCTCTACGTCACACCCAGTCATTCGACCAGGAACCAAACGAGAAAGGAGAAACTATAGGGTGCAGTGGTGACTGGAGTATAATTAAAAAATTTAGACCTGCCTTAAAAAACAGGGCGGGCCGTGGACTGACTACACTACAGGAGAAAGGAATTTATCAGGTAAGCATAAATTATGTTTTCTCCTGTTAAGTGTAGTCAGTCCACGGGTCATCATTACTTATGGGATACCAATACCAAAGCTAAGTACACGGATGATGGGAGGGACAGGCAGGATCTCTATACGGAAGGAACCACTGCCTGAAGAACCTTTCTCCCAAAAACAGCCTCCGAAGAAGCAAAGTGTCAAATTTGGAAAATTTGGAAAAAGTATGAAGAGAAGACCAAGTTGCAGCCTTGCAAATCTGTTCAACAGAGGCCTCGTTCTTAAAGGCCCAATTGGAAGCCACAGCTCTAGTAGAATGAGCTGTAATCCTTTCAGGAGGTTGCTGTCCAGCAGTCTCATAGGCTAAACGTATTATGCTACGAAGCCAAAAGGATAGAGAGGTAACAGATGCTTTTTGACCTCTCCTCTGTCCAGAATAAACGACAAACAGGGAAGAAGTTTGTCGAAAATCTTTAGTTGCCTGTAAATAAAATTTCAGGGCACGGACTACATCTAGATTGTGCAGAAGTCGTTCCTTCTTTGAGGAAGGGTTAGGGCACAATGATGGAACAACAATCTCTTGATTGATATTCTTGTTAGTGACTACCTTAGGTAAGAACCCAGGTTTAGTACGCAGAACTACCTTATCTGAATGAAAAATCAGATACGGAGAATCATAATGTAAGGCTGATAATTCAGAGACTCTACGAGCCGAGGAAATAGCCATTAAAAACAGAACTTTCCAAGATAACAGCTTGATATCAATGGAGTGAAGGGGTTCAAACGGAACACCCTGAAAAACGTTAAGAACTAAGTTTAAGCTCCACGGCGGAGCAACAGATTTAAACACAGGCTTAATCCTGGCCAAAGCCTGACAAAAAGCCTGAACGTCTGGAACTTCTGACAGACGCTTGTGTAAAAGGATGGACAGAGCTGAGATCTGTCCTTTTAACGAACTAGCAGATAAACCCTTTTCTAAACCTTCTTGTAGAAACGACAATATCCTAGGAATCCTAACCTTACTCCATGAGTAACCCTTGGATTCGCACCAGTGTAAATATTTACGCCATATCTTATGGTAAATTTTCCTGGTAACAGGTTTAATCACCACAGTCCTCTCACACATCCTATCTATTAGTTGGGTGCAAGAGAATGACTGGGTGTGACGTAGAGGGGAGGAGCTATATAGCAGCTCTGCTTGGGTGATCCTCTTGCACTTCCTGTTATGGAGGAGTTAATATCCCATAAGTAATGATGACCCGTGGACTGACTACACTTAACAGGAAAAAAAGGAAAAATCCTTACAAATGTTTACACTGGTCTCAGCCCCTAAGAAAATGTTAGCATTGTGGTCTAATACAGAAAGATGGGAGAGATCCCACATACATAAACAGATCAGTAAGCATAATCACATAACACAAGTGAAATGAAATATATTTATTCTATTACCCAAGTGAATATAATACCTGCAAATATATTAAAAGAAACTTTCATAAAATATATATTGTAAATGTTTAGATATAAAATAAAGGTATATCAATGTATGCCAAATACTTGATAATCAATCTAAGGATATCCTATTTGCATAAAAGGGGAAGGATACAGTGAGATAAACAGCTGTCTGATAAAAGTACATAATAAATAAAATAGTGACTTTTGTCATGCACCCACTTGATAAACAGGGATAATTGATATGTAATAAAATGAATAAAAAAAAGATTGGTAGAGACAAGGATTGTGAATTCATGCATAGAAAGGCCCCTCTAAATCCCTCTAAATTAGCTGGCTATTCAAATTTCGCAGCAAGTGGTGGTTATAAGTGGCAAAAGCACCACAATATTAAGGCTGCACTCCTATTGTGTGACAGTGCTTACTTAGCTGCCATGTCTGTCATTATCCCCTGCCACCTTCTAGCCACACTGACAATGTGGTCAACTCTGCCTATGAAACAGAAAACTCTGCCCATATAACAACCATGACCCCCATTTATAAATTATCAGGCTGACAAGGTTCGCTGTTCTGTACAACCAATTGCACTAGAGCAGAGCTTGTCAATCATTCTGATTCGATTGGGATAATTTAACTCTGCGGGCCTTGAGGTGCTGGAGAGGCTTAACTAGCATTTCAGGTACTCTCGCCCTAGCCTGAAATGCTCAGGCCCAGACATTGCATCCGCAGCTTCATAAATGGGGACCAATGATTCTACCTCCACACACTCTTACACCACCCATAGACCATGCTCCTCTCTGCCCATGGTCCACACTAATTCAATCCCCAGAGCTTTCCAGGTAAAGTAAATATTTACCAACCCAGATTTTTATTTCAAGAACTTTCCATGCCTGCTGCCCTTGGCACAGTTCTAACTAATCTATGCTTTTTCTAGACCAATACAGAAAGAAAGAAATAAGTTGTGAATGAAAAAAGGATAAGGAATTAACTATTGCGGATAGCTGCCTTTTGTGTTTGATTGCAGTTTGGACAGTTTCTTATCAAGCTTAGTTTACTTAACAATCTGATTCAAAGTCTAACATTTTTCTTAACCATCAAAAACATTATGGGCCAGATTACGAGTGGAGCTTTATTTAACACTCCCGCTTGAGCTAACTCCTCTAGAATTAAGTTTTTTGCGCGTCGGGTATTGCTCCTATTACAAGTTGAAAATAAACAGTTTTTGCTTGTACGCTAACCCGATGTGCGTAAAAAGCAGAATTAAGAATATCACACGCACGATAATGTATCCCCCCGATAGAAGTCAATGGAGCAAAAAAAAGTGGAAAAATAAACTGACATAAACTAAATAAACTAACACCCTACTGTGTGTGTGTGTATGTGTGTGTGTATGTGTGTGTGTGTGTGTGTGTGTCTGTGTGTGTGTGTGTGTGTGTGTGTGTGTCTGTGTGTGTGTGTGTGTGTGTCTGTGTGTGTGTGTGTGTGTGCATTGGAGCCCTTTGCAGTCAATGAAAACATGTAATAGCATATTTATGCAATATTGATATTTAATAAAGTGTTATGCTGTGTATTTACTGTAAATATTTAACATTCCAATGTTCTACACATAGCAGAATATCTTCTATGTATTTATAAATAGATATTTTATGTATATATATATATATATATATATATATATATATGTATATAAATATATATATGTATATATCTATACCTATATAAAATCATATATATATATATATATATATATATATATGTATGTATATATATATATATATATATATATATAAAAAAAAATTTTTTACAAAAGTGTGGAAGAAAAACAAAGAGACCCGGAACCTGTCTTAATACAAAGACACAGGAATTTTATTCCGGTAATTTATATGTATATATATCTCGAACGACTTAGGGTCAGCTAAAATTAGGCGTGGTGCAGACCCCTAAAGTTTAAATTTAATCCAGTATTATATAGATAAAGAGAAATGGTAGAGCTATATGAGATACCATTAAATAAAGTAGGGGATTTCAGCACTCAAAAATATATAAAACCCATTTAATCCAATTCCTTAGAAATGTACGGCTGTAGGGTAGCACAGAATCCAAAAAATGAACTACACATGCACAGATTCAAACACATGCAACTAGTTTATTGCAAGAAGCTGCCAACACAGAAAATAAACAGCTTGAAATGCTTTTCATCTCTAAAATGCACCACTGCAGTGGATTTTTAAAAAGCACATACCAAGCAAAATGATATATTATCACACATATATTTGAACTAAATGCTGCAAACAGACTGGTTTAGAACATGTGATCTGCAGATATTTAACTATTAGAATACAACAAAAAATCTTGTATCAATTCCTCTATGATAGTAACAGAACAAAGTCCTTAATAAAGACCATATGAGTCCTTTTGTGGAGGAAATCTGATGTTATACTTTAGTAGCAATTTGTATCACTTTGTAATCCAGCTGAAATAAACCTTTTGGCAAACATATGTTCGTTAATTAGGGTTAACCGAGGTGAAAACGTCCTCTATTGTTAACTTGAACTTGGCAATATTATTACTTGATAGCAGATAGAACATCTTACATTGGTGAAAAGCAGAAACAATATAGCAGACCTGTGTTAAAGTACTGCAGCAAACATCCGGGAAAACAAAGTCACAGTATCATTGACGAACGGACCGGGACATGAGCCTCTGACATCCTTGTCTCACCTTTCACAACCGCGTCTCCCTGCTCACTGGGGACACAGATTAGCCGGTGTATGTTTTGCTTCTGTGTGTAAACCGTATCCAGGCGGTTTATTTGAACCACTCGATTACCGCAAGATCCAGGCTTGCTTCTTTAGTTTGGTTTTTTGAAATTCCCGGGCAGGCTTTGGCCAGCTGCTTCATTCACAGGTGCAGTGATAGCTGTTTTCAAGAGAGTCGACGCGCGTTTCGCCCCATAATGCTGAGCGAAACAGGGGCCTCGTCAGGACTGTCCATCTCCTCCTAATTACAGCCTTTATTGCAGATCCAATGAACTGGGAGGTAGCACTTCAGCCAATCAAATTCGCTATTTGCACGCACCCTCTTTCATTCTAAAGCTAAACATTCCTGTTTGTAGGTTCAATGATTATCTGTATTTTAAATTAGTACAAAAAGGTTTGCATTGAAAAGATGGAACATTTTCTATGTTTAGCAACCCCTATACAACAAACAACAAATTTGCATGTGAAAAAACCCTACGCACGTTGCAGCTCAATTAAACATTATTTCCTTGGTTACCATGTCTAGATGAATGTGCTTTACATAAATCCTATATTAACTTAGATTCTATAAATTTGAAATGACTTACAGGATAGCTACAAATGATTCTATGAAGGTGAGCTTTGACATAAACGATCCACAACTTTAAAAGCAAGCTGCATGAAAAATGAATATCATAGTTAATGACCTATTTGTAAAGATTATTTAAAAGTTATTCAACTTCTCATTTATTTGATTTTTTCTCAAATTGCAGCAAAAAAAGAAAATTTTAACTTCTAAATACAAATCTCTATTTTAGAAAAGATGCATATTCTATCCTTTCATTTAGGCCTGACGGTGACACCGTATTCAGCATAAAGGTCCATCTTGCTTCCTTTTTTAACAAACAGTTATCCTCATCTCCACCTCTTCCATTTGTTATTCCTCTGTCAATCCCTATAAATTTTAAAGAAACAGTACTACTATTATGAACTTCCTTAAAGTGACGAGCCACACTTGTATCTCTCCCGTAGAGGATGTCATCCCTGTGCTCCTGTACCCTGTCCTTGAACAAACGTTTTGTTTTACCCACATAGAACAGGGGACAGGAGCACCCCAAGAGATAAACAACCCCCATTGAGTTACAGTTTGAAAAACATCTGATAGTATAATTTTTACCTGTATTGGCTGAAAATGTTTTACTTTTTGGCAAATAGGGACAATAGACACAATGCCCACAAGGAAAGCTTCCTTTCACTTGTTTTTTAGTTAACCAGTTTGTATCTGGTTCAGACCGAGTAAACCTGCTTCTGACTAATTTATCTTTAAGATTAGGAGATTTTTTTGCGGTCAATAGGGGTCTACTTCCTACCTTATCAGCTATCTTGTCATCTAAGGTTAAAAAATGCCAATTTTGAGATAAAATATTTCTTATACTTTGCCATTGGCAATTAAATGTAGTAATGAATCTGATGTTATTCTCAGTTTTTGTTTCTTTTTGGTTATATAGGAGATCTTGACGGTTCAATTTACTTACTTTATTTAAGGTTTTTTTGACTAGGTTGTGAGAATAACCTCTTTCAATGAAACGTTTACACATTTTTTCTGCATGATAATTAAATTTAGTATTAGAAGAACAATTTCTTTTTAATCTCAAGAGTTGGCCATATGGGATGCCTTTTTTCAAGGGCTCTGGATGCCCACTTGAGGCTTCCAACAGATTGTTTGTTGCCGTGTCTTTACGATAATTTTCAGTTGAGATACGGCTTCCTTCTTTTTTAATACAGATGTCTAAAAAGGGTAATTCCTTATTGCTATAGGAGTAAGTTAAAAAAATGTTACGATCATTTTTATTTAACTCAGAAACAAAATCATGTAGGCAGGTCAGGGGGCCATCCCAAAGGATAAAGATGTCATCCACAAATCTAATCCATAGGGACACATGGGAGTCAAACGTCTCACTATATTGATCAAAGACATCTAACTCCCATGCTCCCAAATGGAGACACGCATAAGTTGGCGCGCATACTGCACCCATAGCTGTCCCCCTGACCTGCCTATATACTGAGCCATCAAACTGAAAAACGTTGTTTTCAAGAATGAAATGAAGAAGTTCAATGACAAAGGCTGTATGCATGTTACTGTCTAAACCCCTACTTTCTAGAAAAAGTCTACAGGTACTAATTCCTTTCTCGTGTGGTATAGATGAATAAAGACTTTCTACGTCTAAAGAGACTAGGATAGTGTCAGGGGAAACACTGAGGTCGTCTAACTTCCTCAAAAGGTCTGGAGTGTCTTTCACATATGAGGGAAGAGACAAAAGGAAGGGTCTCAGAAAGAAATCAACATATTGTCCAATGTGTTCACTGATGCCACCAATCCCAGACACAATAGGTCGCCCTGGGGGATGTGTCATATTTTTATGAATTTTGGGGATGATATAAAATGTTGGCATAACTGGACACACTGGATTCATAAATTTGAACTCATCTGGAGAGATGAGACCTTCCATTTTGGCTTCTTGTAAAATTCTACTTAATTTTGATTTCATTTGGTTAATAGGATTTCTAGGGAGTTTCTCATATTGCAGTTTGTCTGATAACTGTCTTTTGACTTCGTTTAGATAGAAAGACTCGTCTAATAGAACCAAATTTCCGCCCTTGTCGGCTGGCTTAAAAATTACCCCTTTTGCAGAATTCAGCTCTTTTAAGGCTTGTCTCTGTTTAGCTGTTAGATTATCTGCCCATATCCAATCTTCTGGCAATTTATGAATTTGTTTTTCTACAGCTTTTACAAACAGTGACACAGCTGGAACCTGTGCTATAGAGGGCATGAAAGTCGATTTCAGTTTCAAATTGGTTCTAAAAACAGAATTCAATCTGGTAGTGGATTCACTCTCTTCATTTTCTGTCAAGAAAGATGTTAGAATTTTTAAAGTCTCTTCATCTTTTTGTTGCTCAGTGCGCTGAGACATTGTATAATGTAGCACTATTTTTCTGGCAAACAAGTGAAGGTCTTTAATTAGATCAAATTTGTTTAATTTGTTTGTGGGACAAAAGGATAAACCTTTCTTTAATATTTCAATGTGAGTCAAATTCAAACTAAACGAAGAAAGATTAATTATCTGCAATTCATCTGTAGTTATATTTGGAACTAGTAACCCTGATAGGGTCGTCTGCGTGGTCTCCCTCTGCTCCTGTACCCTTGTCTCAAATTCTCTCCTCTCCCTCTCTGCTGTCGTTGGGGATATCTCCGCTCTACTAGGTTCAAATTTCTGTTCCCTCCACCTCTTCCTCCTACCCCCCCTCCTTCTTCTCCTCTTTGATCTGAACTCTGGGACCCTGGTGTTCCATCGTTTTTTGACGCCCTTTCTGAATCAGTTTCAATATCAGACATATCAGTACCTGAGTCATATGATCCTCTATCAAACTTATAAACATAAACCTTTTTATTAACATAGTCCTCTTGATCTCTGTGTAATTTTCTACATTTCCTCAACTTAATATCTGCTTGCAATTTTGAAATATGTGTTTTCATTTCCTCATTCAATTTGCCAAAGTTGGGATCATTGTCAAATTTATTTACCACCTCCAAAGCTTTCTCAACATCATCTTTCAATTTTTCTAATCTTTTGTCATTCCTTTTTATAAGCATTTCAATCATACTTAAGGCACATGTTGATAATTTCTCATTCCATTCATCCAGAAACTCCAAGCCCCCTTCCTCCTCTCTTGCATTAAAGCCTGGGTCTAAGAATAATCGTAGACCTCTTGGCACAATCTTTTTTTCAACATAGTTGGCTAAACTAGAATTTTCAGCTCTAACTTTTACTTGTTTTGCTATGCAATTCTTATATTTTTTGAAGGCATTATACACATTTGTTTCCAAATCACCACTCTCTAAGTTAGTATTAGTTAGAGATTCTTTTAGCTCAGCTTCCCATAGTTCATCTGAGAGGGTAAAGGCCATGTTTAAATGGACTCTATACTCTCCCACAGTCAGTACATAAATGGGTTAATATTTAACAAACTTAATTGTTATTAGTTTCTCTATTCCACCGAATGGAGTTTATGTAGAATCCTCTATCTTACTCCTAAATACAAATAAATTTACAAAAGTGTGGAAGAAAAACAAAGAGACCCGGAACCTGTCTTAATACAAAGACACAGGAATTTTATTCCGGTAATTTATATGTATATATATCTCGAACGACTTAGGGTCAGCTAAAATCAGGTGTGGTGCAGACCCCTAAAGTTTAAATTTAATCCAGTATTATATAGATAAAGAGAAATGGTAGAGCTATATGAGATACCATTAAATAAAGTAGGGGATTTCAGCACTCAAAAATATATAAAACCCATTTAATCCAATTCCTTAGAAATGTACGGCTGTAGGGTAGCACAGAATCCAAAAAATGAACTACACATGCACAGATTCAAACACATGCAACTAGTTTATTGCAAGAAGCTGCCAACACAGAAAATAAACAGCTTGAAATGCTTTTCATCTCTAAAATGCACCACTGCAGTGGATTTTTAAAAAGCACATACCAAGCAAAATGATATATTATCACACATATATTTGAACTAAATGCTGCAAACAGACTGGTTTAGAACATGTGATCTGCAGATATTTAACTATTAGAATACAACAAAAAATCTTGTATCAATTCCTCTATGATAGTAACAGAACAAAGTCCTTAATAAAGACCATATGAGTCCTTTTGTGGAGGAAATCTGATGTTATACTTTAGTAGCAATTTGTATCACTTTGTAATCCAGCTGAAATAAACCTTTTGGCAAACATATGTTCGTTAATTAGGGTTAACCGAGGTGAAAACGTCCTCTATTGTTAACTTGAACTTGGCAATATTATTACTTGATAGCAGATAGAACATCTTACATTGGTGAAAAGCAGAAACAATATAGCAGACCTGTGTTAAAGTACTGCAGCAAACATCCGGGAAAACAAAGTCACAGTATCATTGACGAACGGACCGGGACATGAGCCTCTGACATCCTTGTCTCACCTTTCACAACCGCGTCTCCCTGCTCACTGGGGACACAGATTAGCCGGTGTATGTTTTGCTTCTGTGTGTAAACCGTATCCAGGCGGTTTATTAGAACCACTCGATTACCGCAAGATCCAGGCTTGCTTCTTTAGTTTGGTTTTTTGAAATTCCCGGGCAGGCTTTGGCCAGCTGCTTCATTCACAGGTGCAGTGATAGCTGTTTTCAAGAGAGTCGACGCGCGTTTCGCCCCATAATGCTGGGCGAAACAGGGGCCTCGTCAGGACTGTCCATCTCCTCCTAATTACAGCCTTTATTGCAGATCCAATGAACTGGGAGGTAGCACTTCAGCCAATCAAATTCGCTATTTGCACGCACCCTCTTTCATTCTAAAGCTAAACATTCCTGTTTGTAGGTTCAATGATTATCTGTATTTTAAATTAGTACAAAAAGGTTTGCATTGAAAAGATGGAACATTTTCTATGTTTAGCAACCCCTATACAACAAACAACAAATTTGCATGTGAAAAAACCCTACGCACGTTGCAGCTCAATTAAACATTATTTCCTTGGTTACCATGTCTAGATGAATGTGCTTTACATAAATCCTATATTAACTTAGATTCTATAAATTTGAAATGACTTACAGGATAGCTACAAATGATTCTATGAAGGTGAGCTTTGACATAAACGATCCACAACTTTAAAAGCAAGCTGCATGAAAAATGAATATCATAGTTAATGACCTATTTGTAAAGATTATTTAAAAGTTATTCAACTTCTCATTTATTTGATTTTTTCTCAAATTGCAGCAAAAAAAGAAAATTTTAACTTCTAAATACAAATCTCTATTTTAGAAAAGATGCATATTCTATCCTTTCATTTAGGCCTGACGGTGACACCGTATTCAGCATAAAGGTCCATCTTGCTTCCTTTTTTAACAAACAGTTATCCTCATCTCCACCTCTTCCATTTGTTATTCCTCTGTCAATCCCTATAAATTTTAAAGAAACAGTACTACTATTATGAACTTCCTTAAAGTGACGAGCCACACTTGTATCTCTCCCGTAGAGGATGTCATCCCTGTGCTCCTGTACCCTGTCCTTGAACAAACGTTTTGTTTTACCCACATAGAACAGGGGACAGGAGCACCCCAAGAGATAAACAACCCCCACTGAGTTACAGTTTGAAAAACATCTAATGGTATAATTTTTACCTGTATTGGCTGAAAATGTTTTACTTTTTGGCAAATAGGGACAATAGACACAATGCCCACAAGGAAAGCTTCCTTTCACTTGTTTTTTAGTTAACCAGTTTGTATCTGGTTCAGACCGAGTAAACCTGCTTCTGACTAATTTATCTTTAAGATTAGGAGATTTTTTTGCGGTCAATAGGGGTCTACTTCCTACCTTATCAGCTATCTTGTCATCTAAGGTTAAAAAATGCCAATTTTGAGATAAAATATTTCTTATACTTTGCCATTGGCAATTAAATGTAGTAATGAATCTGATGTTATTCTCAGTTTTTGTTTCTTTTTGGTTATATAGGAGATCTTGACGGTTCAATTTACTTACTTTATTTAAGGTTTTTTTGACTAGGTTGTGAGAATAACCTCTTTCAATGAAACGTTTACACATTTTTTCTGCATGATAATTAAATTTAGTATTAGAAGAACAATTTCTTTTTAATCTCAAGAGTTGGCCATATGGGATGCCTTTTTTCAAGGGCTCTGGATGCCCACTTGAGGCTTCCAACAGATTGTTTGTTGCCGTGTCTTTACGATAATTTTCAGTTGAGATACGGCTTCCTTCTTTTTTAATACAGATGTCTAAAAAGGGTAATTCCTTATTGCTATAGGAGTAAGTTAAAAAAATGTTACGATCATTTTTATTTAACTCAGATGAATTGCAGATAATTAATCTTTCTTCGTTTAGTTTGAATTTGACTCACATTGAAATATTAAAGAAAAGTAAATTGAACCGTCAAGATCTCCTATATAACCAAAAAGAAACAAAAACTGAGAATAACATCAGATTCATTACTACATTTAATTGCCAATGGCAAAGTATAAGAAATATTTTATCTCAAAATTGGCATTTTTTAACCTTAGATGACAAGATAGCTGATAAGGTAGGAAGTAGACCCCTATTGACCGCAAAAAAATCTCCTAATCTTAAAGATAAATTAGTCAGAAGCAGGTTTACTCGGTCTGAACCAGATACAAACTGGTTAACTAAAAAACAAGTGAAAGGAAGCTTTCCTTGTGGGCATTGTGTCTATTGTCCCTATTTGCCAAAAAGTAAAACATTTTCAGCCAATACAGGTAAAAATTATACTATCAGATGTTTTTCAAACTGTAACTCAATGGGGGTTGTTTATCTCTTGGGGTGCTCCTGTCCCCTGTTCTATGTGGGTAAAACAAAACGTTTGTTCAAGGACAGGGTACAGGAGCACAGGGATGACATCCTCTACGGGAGAGATACAAGTGTGGCTCGTCACTTTAAGGAAGTTCATAATAGTAGTACTGTTTCTTTAAAATTTATAGGGATTGACAGAGGAATAACAAATGGAAGAGGTGGAGATGAGGATAACTGTTTGTTAAAAAAGGAAGCAAGATGGACCTTTATGCTGAATACGGTGTCACCGTCAGGCCTAAATGAAAGGATAGAATATGCATCTTTTCTAAAATAGAGATTTGTATTTAGAAGTTAAAATTTTCTTTTTTTGCTGCAATTTGAGAAAAAATCAAATAAATGAGAAGTTGAATAACTTTTAAATAATCTTTACAAATAGGTCATTAACTATGATATTCATTTTTCATGCAGCTTGCTTTTAAAGTTGTGGATCGTTTATGTCAAAGCTCACCTTCATAGAATCATTTGTAGCTATCCTGTAAGTCATTTCAAATTTATAGAATCTAAGTTAATATAGGATTTATGTAAAGCACATTCATCTAGACATGGTAACCAAGGAAATAATGTTTAATTGAGCTGCAACGTGCGTAGGGTTTTTTCACATGCAAATTTGTTGTTTGTTGTATAGGGGTTGCTAAACATAGAAAATGTTCCATCTTTTCAATGCAAACCTTTTTGTACTAATTTAAAATACAGATAATCATTGAACCTACAAACAGGAATGTTTAGCTTTAGAATGAAAGAGGGTGCGTGCAAATAGCGAATTTGATTGGCTGAAGTGCTACCTCCCAGTTCATTGGATCTGCAATAAAGGCTGTAATTAGGAGGAGATGGACAGTCCTGACGAGGCCCCTGTTTCGCTCAGCATTATGGGGAGAAACGCGCGTCGACTCTCTTGAAAACAGCTATCACTGCACCTGTGAATGAAGCAGCTGGCCAAAGCCTGCCCGGGAATTTCAAAAAACCAAACTAAAGAAGCAAGCCTGGATCTTGCGGTAATCGAGTGGTTCAAATAAACCGCCTGGATACGGTTTACACACAGAAGCAAAACATACACCGGCTAATCTGTGTCCCCAGTGAGCAGGGAGACGCGGTTGTGAAAGGTGAGACAAGGATGTCAGAGGCTCATGTCCCGGTCCGTTCGTCAATGATACTGTGACTTTGTTTTCCCGGATGTTTGCTGCAGTACTTTAACACAGGTCTGCTATATTGTTTCTGCTTTTCACCAATGTAAGATGTTCTATCTGCTATCAAGTAATAATATTGCCAAGTTCAAGTTAACAATAGAGGACGTTTTCACCTCGGTTAACCCTAATTAACGAACATATGTTTGCCAAAAGGTTTATTTCAGCTGGATTACAAAGTGATACAAATTGCTACTAAAGTATAACATCAGATTTCCTCCACAAAAGGACTCATATGGTCTTTATTAAGGTCTTTGTTCTGTTACTATCATAGAGGAATTGATACAAGATTTTTTGTTGTATTCTAATAGTTAAATATCTGCAGATCACATGTTCTAAACCAGTCTGTTTGCAGCATTTAGTTCAAATATATGTGTGATAATATATCATTTTGCTTGGTATGTGCTTTTTAAAAATCCACTGCAGTGGTGCATTTTAGAGATGAAAAGCATTTCAAGCTGTTTATTTTCTGTGTTGGCAGCTTCTTGCAATAAACTAGTTGCATGTGTTTGAATCTGTGCATGTGTAGTTCATTTTTTGGATTCTGTGCTACCCTACAGCCGTACATTTCTAAGGAATTGGATTAAATGGGTTTTATATATTTTTGAGTGCTGAAATCCCCTACTTTATTTAATGGTATCTCATATAGCTCTACCATTTCTCTTTATCTATATAATACTGGATTAAATATATATATATATATATATATATATATATATATATATATATATATATATATATATATATATATATATATATATATAAAAGATGTAAATGCACTCGCAGGACTTTCACAAAACTTTTTTTCACAAAAGTTTTGTGAAAGTCCTGCGAGTGCATTTACATCTTTTCTATGTGCTTTTTATATTTGCACCCAGGCCGTTATCTCTTGGTGGGCTGAACTGGAAATTGGTTTGTTTTATATATATATATATATATATATATATATATATATATGTATAGATATATATTGTAATTAAAAATAATCATATATATATATATATATATATATATATATATATATATATATATATAAATATGTGTTTATGAATAAATAGAACATATTCTGCCATGTGAAGAACATTGGAATGTGAAATATTCAAATTTTCATGTTGGGTTAGTGCACTTAAGAATATGCGATCGGGTTTGTGCATGAGTAGGGTGTTAGGTTTTTTCCACTTTTCTTGCTCCATTGACTATGGGGAATACGTTAACACATCTCAATATTCTAACTTCGGTTTTTTGCACGCATCGGGTTATCGAGCGATTGAAAACTTTTGACTTTCACCTTTTAATAAAAATACTACCCGATGCGTGCAAAAAAGCTTACTTCTAGAGGGGTTAGCGTGCAAGTGGGAGCGATAAATACCGCTACACTCATAATATAGCCCTTAATGAGGTAATGTTACTTACATTTTTTTTCTATATGACAGCTATAGTTATCATAAATTACTGTTTTAAATGTTTATTCAATGTTTTATTACTGCACAAATAAATTCATAACATATATTCTGCCATTGGTTAAAGTTTTAAACAATTGTACTGGTGATATAACATTTGGTATCTAATACAGACAATAAATGCTGGTAGAATGTATGCTGGATAAAAACAGATGGGCAATTTACAGGTTAAAATCATTCTTCACTAACTCAAACAGAATTATTATTTTTTGGCTGAATTTGTCCCATTTAGCTACAAAACAACTAGAACTAAAACTGAGAATGACAGATTGAAGCTCAGCTGCATAATTTTATTGCTCTAAATAAAGTAGATAAACAATTTTATTTAAATCGCCACTTTCATTTGTTCACAAAGTACAAAATAAAAGCTAATTTAAACCTGTACAGTTGGGTAACAAGTACTCTTAAAACAATATTTGGTTTGTTGGTTTTCAGATTGAAATCTGTTAGACGTTGCAGATCATTCTTAACAGATCTCTATAGTATACAAATTAAGAGTTAATATTTTATGGAGCACAAGCTGGTTCATGGTATTTGCCTAAAATCAGAGAAATACATCAAATAAATGTATAATTAAAGACCACTGGCATTGCTAGTTTATCACTAAGCATAATCAAGATTTCCCTTGGTACATCTATAGAGGCATTTCCTAAATTTCCTATACTAACAATATTATGTTAAATTATATAGAAAAAAAAGCAATGCAGCTCATTGATCCATTTTCTTTATCTTATCTAGTAATGAGCTTTTTCCCTTATAAACTTTCTTTCTTTACATTATTTTTTTATTGTTACTATTGTTTTACTAAAACATTTTTTATATATATTTTTTTAATGATATGAATTATTTAATAATTAATAAAACATTTTTTCTATTATTTCTATGTATGTTGATGTAATTTAATGAAGAGCCATTGCTAATGGTGAAGTCACTCTTTAGATGAGTCAATACAGTACATTTGAATACTTATTAACACCTATATGTTGTGACCATATATATGTCTGTTAAGGTTATAATAAAATATTGCTTAGATTCAAAACATAATTTATTTAATATAGCAAGTGTCCCAGCACTCCAACCTTGGTTAGTCTGAACTTCAAATGAGTAGTAGATTTTTTTATAACAAATTTCAAAGTTATGTATATTTCCACTCCCCTTGTACCATGTGATAGCAATCAGCCAATCACAAATGCATATACGTATAGTCTGTGAATTCTTGCACATGCTCAGTAGGATCTGGTGACTCAAAAATTGTAAATATAAAAGACTGTGCACATTTTTTTTAATGGAAGTAAATTGGAAAGTTGTTTAAAATTACATGCTCTATCTGAATCATGAAAGTTTAATTTAACCTGAGTGTCCCTTTAAAGTTTATTCTGTTGTATGATTTTAAAGTAATATAACAATGGTGGTGGGTGTTTGTTTTCACACTTGATTGCATAATTTTGTGTTTGTACATATATTTCCTTTTCTCTTGTTCTACAGGGCCGAAACGTCGACTTTGTCTTTGATGTGATTCTTAATAAAACTTTTTGTTTCGACACAAATCCTGAGAGTGCCCTTCACTTTCTATTACAAATGTTATATATATATATATATATATATATATATATATATATATATACAGTATATATATATCTACATATATACATATATATATATATATATATATATAATCAATATAAAATCATTTAGTACCATAACCCTAACAGACATATATGATATGGTCACTACATATAGGTGTTAATAAGTATTCAAATGTACAGTATCAGCGCTCTAACAACAAAAAGTGCTGTATGGCTACAGTGCTATTTGAAGAACTGCTCACCAAAAATATGAGTTTTGAATTGTATGGCCAAAGCTCAAAGTATTAGAATGGCACAACTAGATTAAAAAAAAGAAAGTTATAGCTCATCTTTTTTAGAAGTGCTCAATTAAAGTCCCTGTAAAATATTGCTTAGATTCTGGACCTAATTTTAAAGCATGTAAAGTTTACCATCACTTTAACTGTTAGTTTTTATATTAATATATACTTAAAGTGAGATATGTTAACTATTTTAGTAATGAAAAATATACAATTTTTAGAGTATCCATAGAACTATCTATAGAACAAACTATTATGTTAATGTTCGTTCCCAGGTTGCGTGCTTTTCTCTTGTTGTATATGCAAATAATTATCCTGAGTGAAGGTGATGCGGGAAACGAGACATGGACTGCTTAATGTGCCTAGAAGGATATGACTGCACATCACTGACGAAAGGCACACGTTGAGCAAAAAAAGGCTACTCCAAGCATGGTAACTATCCATAGAACAAGCTATTATGCTAATGTTTATTCCCAGATTGAGTGCTTCTCTCTTTTTGTAAGTGCAAATTATTACCCTGAGGGGAGTCTCCCTAAGGGTTATGTTGAAAACCAGACTTGGATCTGTTTCTCAATGTGCCTAGAGGGATATGGCTACACCACACTGACGAGGCACACACTAGACCAAATTGTACATCTGAGGTTTTGCCATTTCTCTTATTCAGAGAGGAATTGACTAATATTTCAGGATTGGAATGTACTATTTAGGGCTAGATTTATTAAAGCCCTACGGCTGCAAGTTCTCATAAGAACTTGCTCGCCGTATTTATCAAGCAGCGGTCACCAAACCGCCGCTTCCCTAACCTATTTGCCACCTCTAAGGTGGCGAAATTCAATCTCCTCGGTCTAGTCAGACCGAGGAGATTAACAGCTCCTGCCCGCGCTTGATTGGCTGTGCGCGGGCAGGGGGCGGGATTGCACGCAAGCGCAAAATTGCGCTCGTGTGCAATAGCGAATACCTGCGGGTAATTTCTCCCCGTCACAGGCGAGCTGAGGCGTACAGGGGCGCGTATACGCACCCCTGTACGCCTCAGATTTAATAAATCTAGCCCTTAGTCAGGACCAGACTGATATACTACAGGAAAGTTCTCTGTCAAAGGCACATGTTGAGTAAAAAAAGAGCTGCTCCTATGGTGGTAACTATCAATAAAACAAACTATTATGCTAATGTTCATTCCCTCTCTATAGTGTTTCTTATTTATTACTGTTTCCTTCTTTTCTGGGAGATCTATCATTTTCCCGTTTAAAGTCAATTTTCACCATTTTAACTGGTGCTGGTGTGATTTCTATATTGTCAGCACCTGTTAATTGATACAGGTGAGTTTAATTACAAATTACAGGAGCACCACAAACTTGGAATGCAATTATTTCTTACAATTTTGAGAAGGTGCCAATAATTTTGTCCAGTCCATTTTTGTAGTTTTGCGTGGAATGTGTCAGATTTGGCTTTTTTTCTCCACTTTTTTGTGTCATGCCAATACAAACAAAAGAAATAAACATTTGTAGTTGCAACAATTTTCTGGGCAAAATCATGCATTATCTGAAAGAAATGTAGAGGTGCCAATATTTTTGGCCATGCCTGTATATATACAGGGAGTGCAGAATTATTAGGCAAATGAGTATTTTGACCACATCATCCTCTTTATGCATGTTGTCTTACTCCAAGCTGTATAGGCTCGAAAGCCTACCACCAATTAAAGGATTCCAAAACTTTACTTTTTTGTCTACAACCTGACCATCAATTTCAAATCACTAACGTGTATAGTTCATCACTTACCTACTTTTACAGTACAACGATCTTTCAGAACACTATAAAATTAAATTTTATTTTTCTAAGATGACGTTTTTACAGCCAACCCTCTAATATGGGCCGGGCACAACCAAACTCTTTTTTCAATCATATTCCGATTTTGTGCATATCATTAAGTGACGATTTCGTCACCAGGCGCATGGGCATTGCGATCCGTTGTCTTGCGCATGCGCATATCCGATCCATGATACCACACTTACCCATTCAGTGGTATTGGAATTACGCATGCGCTTTTTGTAATATCAGAGTAATCATAATTTCCACAAAGAGCTATGATAGATTATATATATATATATATATTTAAATTAAATTTATATGTGTTTCATTCATAAATTTATAATTCATGCTCGTTATTGTTAGGGAGATTCTCGCAGTGCTCAGCTATTACCTGGTCTGTTCAGCGTATTGAACATATAGTTAAATAAAAATTTATATTTGTTTCATTCATACGTTTTTCCTTTTTTACATAAATATAGAGTTAATGCTCGTTATTGTTAGGGAGATTCTCGCAGCAATCCGCACTTACCTGCTGAATTCAGCGTATTCATCAGCTCTGTCTGATATCGATACAGCGGGCATGCTGGTTTGCTTCTAATGACGTCAAGAATGACGTGGTCAGAATATCGCACATGCGCAAAGCGTTAAAACGCAGCCATTTTCATAACCTGGGTTATCGTTCAGGATTGGATTATAGTAAAGAATCGCCGTCGGTGGGTTTGGAAATCATTCTATTTCGAAACTGAATTGCTAAGAAAAGGTAAAAAATTGAAACGTAATGCTAATTACAAAAATAATTAAAATATATAGATATTGAAATTGAAGATTACTTTTATTCTGGGTTTAGTGTCCCTTTAAGCATATTAGGTGATGTGCATCTCTGTAATGAGAAGGGGTGTGGTCTAATGACATCAACATCCTATATCAGGTGTGCATAATTATTAGGCAACTTCCTTTCCTTTGGCAAAATGGGTGAAAAGAAGGACTTGACAGGCTCAGAAAAGTCAAAAATAGTGAGATATCTTGCAGAGGGATGCAGCACTCTTAAAATTGCAAAGCTTCTGAAGCGTGATCATCGAACAATCAAGCGTTTCATTCAAAATAGTCAACAGGGTCGCAAGAAGCGTGTGGAAAAACCAAGGCGCAAAATAACTGCCCATGAACTGAGAAAAGTCAAGCGTGCAGCTGCCAAGATGCCACTTGCCACCAGTTTGGCCATATTTCAGAGCTGCAACATCACTGGAGTGCCCAAAAGCACAAGGTGTGCAATACTCAGAGACATGGCCAAGGTAAGAAAGGCTGAAAGACGACCACCACTGAACAAGACACACAAGCTGAAACGTCAAGACTGGGACAAGAAATATCTCAAGACTGATTTTTTTAAGGTTTTATGGACTGATGAAATGAGAGTGAGTCTTGATGGGCCAGATGGATGGGCCCGTGGCTGGATTGGTAAAGGGCAGAGAGCTCCAGTCCGACTCAGACGCCAGCAAGGTGGAGGTGGAGTACTGGTTTGGGCTGGTATCATCAAAGATGAGCTTGTGGGGCCTTTTCGGGTTGAGGATGGAGTCAAGCTCAACTCCCAGTCCTACTGCCAGTTTCTGGAAGACACCTTCTTCAAGCAGTGGTACAGGAAGAAGTCTGCATCCTTCAAGAAAAACATGATTTTCATGCAGGACAATGCTCCATCACACGCGTCCAAGTACTCCACAGCGTGGCTGGCAAGAAAGGGTATAAAAGAAGAAAATCTAATGACATGGCCTCCTTGTTCACCTGATCTGAACCCCATTGAGAACCTGTGGTCCATCATCAAATGTGAGATTTACAAGGAGGGAAAACAGTACACCTCTCTGAACAGTGTCTGGGAGGCTGTGGTTGCTGCTGCACGCAATGTTGATGGTGAACAGATCAAAACACTGACAGAATCCATGGGTGGCAGGCTTTTGAGTGTCCTTGCAAAGAAAGGTGGCTATATTGGTCACTGATTTGTTTTTGTTTTGTTTTTGAATGTCAGAAATGTATATTTGTGAATGTTGAGATGTTATATTGGTTTCACTGGTAAAAATAAATAATTGAAATGGGTATATATTTGTTTTTTGTTAAGTTGCCTAATAATTATGCACAGTAATAGTCACCTGCACACACAGATATCCCCCTAAAATAGCTAAAACTAAAAACAAACTAAAAACTACTTCCAAAAATATTCAGCTTTGATATTAATGAGTTTTTTGGGTTCATTGAGAACATGGTTGTTGTTCAATAATAAAATTAATCCTCAAAAATACAACTTGCCTAATAATTCTGCACTCCCTGTATATATACGTATATATATATTTATATATTTATATATATATATATATATATATATATATATATACATGTATTTATGTATTTATATGTGTATATATGTTACATTATATATATGTTATATTTACAGACATATACACACATAGAAACACATAAATACACATGTACACATATATAGACATACATAGAAGTGCTTTGGAACCCTTTGCAGTTAAGTAGATGGAAACATGTAAAAGCATATTTATGCAATATTCATATTTAATAAAGGTATAAATACATATTGTACCAAAATACCATCACATATATGTAGAAATATTTACTTATGAATACATAGAAGATATTCTCATACTGTATGTGAAGAACATTGGATTATGAAATATTTATATTTTCATGTCAGTTAGCTCACAAAAGAATATGCAATCGGGTTTGTACGAGAGTGGGGTGTTAAAGTTTTTCCATTTTTTTTTATTTATATTGGAGATTGCGCATTTAATATTGTAAGTTCGGCTTTTTGTGCTCTTCGGGTTAGCGCGTGAGCGAAAACAGTTTACTTTCAACCCATTATACGAGCGCAACCTGAGGTGTGCGAAAAGCTTACTTCTAGCGCAATTAACGCTCAAGCGGGAGCATTAATTAGCGCTCCACTTGTAACCTGAGTGTTCTATACATTATACATGGCAACTTAAGTGATAAAAAATAGTGTTTCAGGTAAACACCAAGCATGACAGTGTGTGCTATGGAGATACAGCCATTAAAATTAACTGCTAGCACATTTTATATTTTTTCCTAAACCTTTTTTATATGTCTGCATATTCTAATCTTGAAATAGCATGAAATATTCTTGATTGTATATCTTCAAAATCCTGGTACAGTTCAGTGTTAATTTAATTGACGAAAACTATGGCAATAAATGTTAGTCAGCAATATTTTCTGTGCTGAGAATGAGAAAATAAATCCACTGTTTACTAAAACTATGACAAAGTGCTTCAATTTTTTTTTAACACATACAGATGAAAAGAAAATGCCAAGAACTGATGATTGTACGATATTGTATTAGGAGTGATGACAACACATGATACTCAGGCATATATTCTATAAGTTTAATAAGTGTTCTAATTATTTATAAAACATTTTATTATTATTATTATTACAAATTAGGCTTTTTTTCTCAACTAAAACTACTAGTCTATTTTCCAGCTGAAACTATACAATGCTGAAAACACTAAAATGTGAAATAAAAATTTAATATAGTTTATGACTAAAACTGAATCATTTTTTTTTGTGTCAAAATAACGATACAGCTGCCTTCTGTGGTATTTAAAATGGCTACCATGCATCCAAAAGCATCACACGCTCTTCTTTGATGCACCAAATAGTGTCCCAAATTATTGCATTAGTCACTTTATGACTATAAATTGAGAAATGGCTCCAAAGAAGCCTGGAAAGGATATAGGTGGATGGTTTCAAGAAGCATCCAGCCTTCTAAGGCAGCTTGTCTTTTTTAAGATGCTGTTTCTTAGTTAGGGCTACCCCTCAAGGAAATAACAAGCATTCTAGTATAACTATCTTCTGGTTCACCCCAGGTTAATGGATATCCAGTGCTGCCATAGGGACAGACTAGTAACATCTCCTCAAGTATAGCTTCTGAAGAATGGAATAAAGGTTTGGCTTTCATCTTACTTGAGATTAGCACTCTCAATAAATTTTCTGATACCACTTGGTTTCATTGCCTGGAATTGTTGTCCTTAACCCCTTAGCACCATTAGGACGTTCCATGCCGTCCTAACCACGTTAGTACGGCATGGCTCGTCCTAGCTGTTCTGCTTTACTGAAGCAGCTATGGCTTCCTAACTGGGATCACAGACTGGAGGGCATGTACGATTGCGTGATTTAAATTTTTTACTTATTTGCTTACATCGGAACTTTTTTTGTTCCGATGTAACAAATAAGTACCGGAAGAAAGGGGTTAAAGGAAAGTGAAAGTCAATTTTAAAATTCTATGGTTTAGATGTAGATTTAGGGTAGGCATTTTAAGAGACTTTTCAATTTACATCTGTTTTCAAACTTTGCTCTATTTGTATCCTTTGTTGAAAAGCACACTTAGATAGGCTCAGGAATAGAAATGTATTACTGACAGCCCGGATCTAGTTAAACACATTTGCCTCTTGTTATTGGCTCACTGGATGTATTTAGCTAATTCCAAGCAGTGATTTGAGGAACTAAAGTTGACTTTAACTATGTGTTTAATCCATAAGGGTTAAAAGATCATTATATGCAAGTAATAGTGTACCTTGATGTCCTTTTAAAAACTTATGTTTAATCTATGCTATATATCACCAATTTATTTAATGTCACTTTACATTTTAAAAAATATACCATGGGCACTTGAGAAAATCTTTAGAAGATTATCGCCAGTTTGAACACACATTCTCAAAAAGGTTCACCAACCCAATAAGGCATACTATTCTGTCAAAATCTGAATATTTGTATACACATAAGAAGTGGCACTCTTTGATCACTTTTTAAAACAAATCTCACGCTCTCAAATGCTCCGCCATGCAAATGAAACATACACATCAACAATATTTTAGTGCCTGAAAAAATGTTAAAGGGACAGTCAACACCAAAATCAATATTTTCTCGTCATACTTCCAGTCAGTGGCGGCTGGTGAATTTTTAGGATGGGGGTGCACAAGACCCTGCCCCTATTAGAAAGCCATGCCCCTTTGAAAAAACATGCCCCTTTAAAAAAACACGCCCCTTTTAACAAGCCACATCCATTTTTAAAAGCCACACCCCTTTGTGAAAGTCATGCCCCTCAAATGGCCCACCCATTTGAACCAGCAGTGTTTTTGGTCATCGTCTTCTTGAAATATCCAGCCCCTGGGGTAACTTCAACTGAAGTTTGTGACTGATTTCTCAACATTATTCTCAAGTATCTGCTGATATTGAGTGGAATCCATGAGACCCTCAACAATATTCCCAGTACAGGTCTTTGGAGGTGGTCTGTGGGCTGTTTTTGACCGTTCTCACCATCCTTTGCCTTTGCCTCTGGCCCTCTCCGATATTTTACTTGGCCTGCCACTTCTGGAATTAACAAGAACTGTGCCTGTGGTCTTCCATATCCTCACCATGCATTGCTCACTATGTTCCTCACAGTGGACACAGACATCTTAAATCTATGCAATTGCAATAGCTTTTTGTAGCCTTCCTCTAAACCATGATGTTGAACAATCTTTGTTTTTAGATCATTTGAGAGTTGTTTTGAGGCCCCCCATGTTGCCACTCTTCAGAGGAGAGTCATAGAGAACAACTTGCAATTGGCCACCTTAAAAACTTTTCTCATGATTGGATACATAGAAACATAGATATTGACGGCAGATAAGAGCCATAGGCCCAGCAAGTCTGCCCGACCTTACCTAACAGTATAAACTTATCTAGTTCGTAGGATAGCCTTATGCTTGTCCCATGCATTTTTAAAGTCCTCCACAGTGTTTGTTGCTACTACCTCTTGAGGAAGTTTATTCCATAAATCAATTACTCTTTCTTTAAAGAAGTGCATCCTCAAATTACTCCTGAATCTACTACCCTTTAGCTTGAGCTCATGACCCCTTGTTCTTGAATTTTCAATTTTATGTAAAATACCCACAGCCTCAGTTTTACTAAACCCTTTAATGTACTTGAAAGTTGCTATCATATCACCTCTTTCCCTTCTCTCCTCTAAGCTATACATATTTAGGTCATTGAGCCTATCCTGGTAAGTTTTAGTTTTTAGACCATGTACCATTTTGGTAGCCCTCCTTTGCACAGATTCAAGTTTGTTAATATCCTTCTGAAGATATGGCCTCCAGAACTGCACACAATACTCAAGATGAGGCCTAACTAATGATCTATAAAGTGGCATAAGAACCTTACGATTTCTGCTGCAAATACCTCTACCAATACATCCAAGCATTCTGCTAGCCTTACTCGCTGCATTACTACATTGTTTACTAAGTTTTAAATCATCTGAAATAATAATTCCCAAGTCCTGTTCCTCATCTGTAACAGTCAATAAAGTGTCATTGAGTCTGTAATTAACATTTGGATTTTTCTTCCCTAAATGCATTATTTTACACTTTGCTGTGTTAAACTTTAGATCCCAGTCGTTTGTCCAATCCTCCAATTGTTGTATATCACTTCTCATTTTGTCTACTTTCCCCTGTAGCCCTTTGCTGATATCGCAGATAAATATGTTAAACAAAACAGGCCCCAGAACTGACCCCTGAGGAACACCACTAGTAACAACCCCCTCTGCTGAATGAACTCCATTTACTAAGACACTTTGTTTTCTGTCCTTAAGCCAGCATTCCACCCAGTTCACAATTTTTGAATCTAGACCAAGGAGATATAGTTTGTGAATTAGTTTATTGTGTGGGACAGTGTCAAATGCTTTGCTGAAATCAAGATATGCTACATCAACTGCTCCACCCTTGTCTATGAAGTTTAAGGCTTAACGGGCTCACCAAACCAATTTTGTCTTCCAATTAATCAGTGCTAGGTAGTTACAGGTATTCAAATCAACAAAATAACAAGGGTGCCCAAATGTATGCACCTGTCAAATTTTGTTTTGATGCATATTGCACATTTTCTGTTAATCCAATAAACCTCATTGTACTACTGAATTTTTACTGTGTCCTTCATTTATTTGATAGATCAAAATGAAATTACTGATCCAAACAGCCATTTATTTATAACTGAAAATCATGGAAATTGTCAGGGGTGCCTAAACTTTTGCATACAACTGTATATGATTTCATGCACTCAAACTGTATTAAAGTCATGTACTCAGATATGAAATATATTTTTATGAAATGTAACATCAATTATATATAAATACTATGCTCCAATACAGCTCCCAGGCAGGATATCTAAAAAATATACTAAGGGAACATTTGTTAAAGTTTAATCTTCAAAAGATTATTTACTTCATCGCTTAATGAGATTAGATCTCTACAAACAAGATAACCATGTTACCTCTCTGGGGTGACAGAGAAACAATTCTGTACTTTAGTTCAGATATGCTCAGATTAGAATCTTCAGAAAAGTAAGTAATTATCACTTGTATGATATACAAATGATGGGACTAACAATACTTTTGAAGGTCTGAATCCACATATACGCCAGGAAAGGTTTTCTAGCTCAGAATCGATGCAAGCATATAGAAGACAACATTTCATATGAAATGACTTGTAACTAATTTTAATATAGTTTTATATACTCCTATACTTTATTAAGGAATGACTTCAAATATGGAATATATTTATATTAAAGTGGGATAATAAGGAAATATAAATATCGTTACAATAAATTAATCACTACTGAATTCTAATCAAATGCAATGTAATATCAGAATATGAAATGATTAATCAATTGAATTCAAATAGTTAATAGTATAGCTGATTATTAGTATCATACTATTAAATTACAATTCCTTGAAGTCTCCCAATATTTAATTAATCATCGCATTCATCATGTCCTCGAAGTGAAAGCTCAAATGCGCCAGAAAATAGAATACAATTCATAATTTTGGAAAGAACGTACTTGATCATTGTGTTTTTTAACATTTATATATATATATATATATATATATATATATATATATATATATATATATATATATATTTATAATTTTTAATATTATGACCAGGTCTAATATTTAAATTAATATACATGAATCCATACTCTTCAGTATACCCATGTTCACGTGTGACAGTGCACAAATGGAGGAACCTACACTACTGCCCATGTCTAGTCTTAAAATATACATGCTCAGTTAAATTATATAATAACATATATATTAACCAAATGATTAATTAAAGCTGCAATAATAATAAGTATATTGAATGTACATTTATGAAAATATATATATTCCTGGATTTAAAGAACCTTCTACTTTATAGAGAAATAAAACCACATTTCAATTACTGTTGCCCCAGCCCCCAGTGTTCAATATTAGATAAATACACCAACATTTTACTTTCTAGTACAAAAGAAGATTATTTCTACTACACTAGTGCTTAATAATTTACTTCAGAGGTAAACATTAAAACAATGTTGATAACTCAAGTACAAGTTTTGTAAATCAAGTCAATCCGCCTGTCTTTTTTTGAGGCAAATAAATCAATAACATTTTCGTTGAATTTAGGAATGTCATTTATCAATTGTTTTTCAATTGTCAGCATGGCTAGAGTGGTCAGTCTTTCCTCAGTCATGGTGCTCCTTAGAAATGTCTTAACTCATTTTAAAGTTGAGAAACATCTCTCAGCCTCAGCAGTTGTCACGGGAATAGTTGAAATAATTTGCAACAGTTTGTAGATCTCCGAGAAAGTACTGTCCAAGTTATTTTCTATTACAAACTGTAGAAGACTAATGGCACCATTCATATTTCTGAAATCTGGTCTTCTGTAAATTACTCCTAGTTCAGTTTTCAGGCGATCTTTCTGTAATGTGTGATAAACAGCTGATGTTTGGTCAAGAAGCTGATTTGGAAAAATGTTCTCGTTATCCACAAATTTTTCCGCTTGGAGGAGAGAAACAGCCGAGTAGTGAGTTATAAAAGAAAATCTATCTTTTACTTGATTCGTGATAACATTGCATATCTCTTTAGCTGCCACAGTCTGAGTAATGTGAATATTTTCTCTCTTCCTTTTCCTAGATGTTTCCTCTGTTTCTGATATCGTCATGGTCACTGTGTCCATTCTATTCCTTTCGTTTTCCATTGTCTGCTGGAAAGTGTTAATATGTTTTCGAATAAGTGCCGCATCTGTTAGTGTTTTCTGAAGTTGCTTGTATAACACATCTACATGTGGCATAATATTGTGAAAAACTGTAAGCCAAAACACGAATACCATGTCTTGTAACATACGCCAAATAGCCCCTGCTTGATTTATAGCTATTTCTTTTTTCGATGTTGACTCTATTTTTTCCATGCACTCAATTAACTGTTCCCTGTTTTCAAAAACTGTATTGACGGTTCGACTCTTGAAATTCCACCTGGTGGCTGAACCATGAGGTATCCTTCTTCTAACAGTTTCATCTAGAATAGCTATCCTTTGTGGCGAGTTACTAAAAAGGTTAGTAATGTCACTTAGGTTTGAAAAAAATACTCGAACTTGTTGATTTTGACTGCTTGCTTGGCTGACAATTAAATTGAGCTGATGTGCGTAGCAATGCATAAAATGTGCATTCTTGTAGGTACGTTTAATTATAGCCTGAACACCTGCATGCTGACCACTCATCATGCTTGCACCGTCGTAACTCTGCAATATCAGTTTCTCTGGGTTGTCTAGAACTTTTTCCAAAGTAGCTTGAATACACGTAGCTATAGATTCTGCATCATGTCCAGCTGGATTAGTGAATTCCCAGAATCTCTCAACCGGTTGTCCGTTACCTATAATGTATCTAAAAACAGCAACCAATTGGAAGGCAGATGAAACATCAGTAGTTTCATCTGCTATCACTGCTACAAAACTTGCATTTGAGATTTCCTTCTTTATTTGGTTCTGGCAAATAGTAAGCATACAGTTTAATAAATCGTTTTGAATTTCTTTTGACGTTCCTTTAAAAACAGTGGCACTAGCGAGATGTTCTTTTAGAGATGCATCAAGCTCTGCTGAGAAGTTTATAAGACCTCTGAAAATGCCTGGATTTAATGAATCATTGCGTTTGTCATGTCTTCGAAGTGCAAGCTCAAATGCGCCGCAAAATAAAATACAATTAATTATTTTGGAAAGAAAATAGTGATTTTTCGTTACTTGCTCATTATGTTTTTTAATATTCAAACGATATGCAAGTTGTTGCCGAATATCAAACCTTCCTAGCAAATTAAACTCTAATGTGGAGTTTAAATGTGATTGGGAGCAATTATGTTTATTTGTTTTTTGACTTAAATGTGATAAATCGGCGACACCATAACTCACCCAGCTTGAATCCCCACTTTGTTTTGCAAACAGGAGACAATAAAAACAAAAGAGCCTGTTAGATAATTCACAGCCACAAATCCATGGATATTTATCATATACCTCGGGTTTGAATTCTCTTTTGTAATCTCTAGTATTACATTTTGTCACCTGGGTAAGGTTAAGCATAGATGTTTGCCTGAGCATTTAATTTTTACATTTTTCTTTCAATGCGCAACGTTGAAAAATGTAATTCCTTTAGCTCAGACACACTAATTTTACTAAGTGCCATCTTAACTGTTAGTTTACACACAAAGAACAGTCCTTTACTTTTATCTAATATATAACTTGTAGGTAGGTAGCTCTGCAGCTGTTAGAAAATATACAACTAATAGTTTAATAGTTTTGCGGTTGTTATGTAATATATAACTTGTAGGTAGGTAGCTCTGCTGCTCTGCAGCTGTTAGAAAATATACAACTTAACTTGAAGTAATAGTTTAATAGTTTGGCGGTTGTTATCTAATATATAACTTGTAGGTAGGTAGCTCTGCAGCTGTTAGAAAATATACAACTTAAAAGTGTAATAGTTTTGCGGTTGTTATGTAATATATAACTTGTAGGTAGGTAGCTCTGCAGATGTTAGAAAATATACAACTCAACTTGAAGTAATAGTTTAATAGTTTGGCGGTTGTTATGTAATATATAACTTGTATGTAGGTAGCTCTGCAGTTGTTAGAAAATATACAACTTAAAAGTTTAATAGTTTTGCGGTTGTTATGTAATATATAACTTGTAAGTAGGTAGCTCTGCTGCTCTGCAGCTGTTAGAAAATATACAACTCAACTTGAAGTAATAGTTTAATAGTTTGGCGGTTGTTATGTAATATATAACTTGTAGGTAGGTAGCTCTGCAGTTGTTAGAAAATATACAACTTAAAAGTTTAATAGTTTTGCGGTTGTTATGTAATACATAACTTGTAAGTAGGTAGCTCTGCTGCTCTGCAGCTGTTAGAAAATATACAACTCAACTTGAAGTAATAGTTTAATAGTTTGGCGGTTGTTATGTAATATATAACTTGTAGGTAGGTAGCTCTGCAGCTGTTAGAAAATATACAACTGAACTTGAAGTAATAGTTTAATAGTTTGGCGGTTGTTATGTAATATATAACTTGAGCAGTGCCGGGCTGGGAGGAGCTACGCCTGCACAGTGAAGCATAGGATCACTGTGCATGATAGGGCTACGCCTGCACAGTGAAGCATAGGATCACTGTGCAGGATAGGGGCTCTCTCTATTCGCACGTGCGAATCTTAGGTGTGTCTGTGTGCACAGCAGCCTGGTCGGGAGAGGAGGAGTGACAGAAGAGGCTAGTGACGTCACGCATGATGCAGCTGTTGTCAGGCAGAGCCAAATACTGTCTCCCTCTGCTATGCTTGCAGCTCTGTTGTGTCCGCCCAGTCCTAGCTCCCTCCCTCCTGCCTCCCTAGTATGTAACTATGTAAATATAGTGGCACTGGCAGCTGGCAGAACTGGGGAATCTGGGGATATAATAATAAAAGATAAATTTTTCAGATAGGATCATAGGATGTTATTTGAAAAATTATATTTTATTAAACAAATTTTTTTTTTTGCTTAATTTTTTTTTATTCAATTTTTTTTTCTCCTTGCCCTGGCTGGGGGTTCACGTGCGAATGTGCACAAATGGAGGAACCTCCACTGCTTCCAGTGGCTTATTCCTATCCCCCACCCAGTAAAGAAAGGGCAGTTGTCCTTATCAGCCAATATTAATTTCAAATTCAATTTAAACAGATTTTACTTAAAGGGACAGTCAACATCAAAACTGTTATTGTTTAAAAAGATAGATAACGTCTTTACTACCCATTCCCCAGTTTTGCATAGTCAACATGTTTATATTAATATACTTGGAACCTATGTGATTACCTTGTATCTAAGCCTCTTTTGACAGCCCCCTGATCACATGGCTATTTATTTATTATCTATTGACTAGCATTTTAGCCAATTAATGCAGTGTCATGCACAACTCCATGGGAGAGAGCCCAATGCTATCTATATGGTCCAACTGAATTAGCAGTCTATTGTTGTGAAAAGCTAATAAAAAAAGCATGTGATAAGAGGCTGTCTGTAGTGGCTTAGAAACAGGCTGAAATTTAGAGGTTTAAATGTTATAAAGTATATAAATATAACAATGTTGGTTGTGCAAAGCTGAGGAATGTGTAGTAAAGGCGTTATCTATCTTTTTAAAAAATAACAATTTATATTTGTATTGGTTTATTTAGGACAGGAACATAAGTTTTTTAAAAAAAACTAATAGAGTTTGAAAAAAACAAAGAAAAAAGTTTACTATCATTTCTCTAGCCCATTACAAATTTATCATGTTATCTGTTTATAACTAAAGAAAATAAAAATGATAATAATATATCTAGAGAAATCTTTATGAGTTATAACAATCTTGGTAATTTTAATGGGTCATTATTATCATTATTATTTATTTATTTTTTTTATAACTCTTATTATATTCCTTAGTGTATTTTCCACTTGTCTCTTATACTTTCCCAAGACTAAGGTTCTTCTGGACATACAACACTCATTTCACTTTAACCTAAAGCAGAAATTGAACATTTGCTACATGAGCAAAATATAAAATAGACACAGCTTTTTTTTTTCTTTCTCTTCAGTATCTAAAATGGATTGTATAAAATAACTCTCAAACTTGCAAACATGCAGATGCTAACAATGGAATTTTTCGTGGTCACTACAGTTTTGCAAGAATAAAACACCTATTTATTTCAGGACCAACCAATAGCGAAATACTATAAAACAGATATGAATATATCCTTAAAGTGAAAGTGGTCTATACCGAATCGCTATGTATGTCATGAAAATACTTTAAAAAATAAGTTAACTTTTATTCATCATTTTTTTTTTATAAACGTGTTTCAAATCCTACTTTGGTACCTTTCAAGGCGCTAAACTTGTTTGCCATTCCTTCGCCTGCATGAAATTTTGTTGTTGTTGTGTGGTGACGAATACCGCTAGAATCTAATTCATTGATCCCCCAGTGGCGCCTCAAACAGTTCTATCTACGCCCCCGGGTTGAAGTGCGCCTGTGGCTATCACAGAATTTCCTCCGTATGTGTAGATGCGCGTTAATGATAGTCACATGCGCATTTCAATGAAAATGGAAAAAAGCGATTGAACAAAGTTATAAGCAGGACCGCTCGATACGTATACAGCGGGACCGCTCTTTTGTATTAGACTACAAAAGCAGGAAGCTAGCAGGGGGCGGAGGAACATAACAAATGGTACAAAAAAATAAAAGAAAAATATTATTCAATTACACACGATTATAAAGAAAAGAAAATAGTGACTATATAGTTTTAGATTAGGTGAATGCATAGCATAATTCATGTTTCTTAAAATTGACTTTCACTTTAATGAATCTAGGCCATGGCAAATCAAGTACAGCTAACATTGTCATTACATTGTTTTGTTTATGCACAAAAGCAATGTTCCTGAAACACTGTGAAAATAAAAATTAAAGGCATAGAACGGGTAAAATTGAAATCTGCATGGGTGCATTTCAATTTTAAACAGAAACATTTTTGCAACATACTTCCATCAGCAAAACCATTTAAAGTAAATATTATTACTGTTTTTCACCAGCATACATGCATATGCTGTTATGGCCCGTGCACCAGCATTCAACCTTAGTGAGCTGCATTGTGTTTGTGAAGACATATTTTGTATCATACAAGCCACTGCTGATTTTCTGAGAAGATTTGGTGTTTGAATACTGCTGCACGTGCCCTCACAGCATATGTGCGTATGCTGCTAGAAAAACAGTAATAACTTTTACCAGAAGGATTTTTGCTAATAGAAGTATATTGGAAAAATGCTTCTATCTAAAAGTGAAATGCACCCATGCACAGTTGAATTTTTATATTTCCGTCCCTGTAAGAGGGCAGTTTTGTGGGTTATGAAGTTTGCGGGTTATGATTGCGTTTGCACGATCACATTTACTTTCAACTTGTAATATGAGCGCATATTACTGCTCAACGCTACCCATAAAAAATATAGGGAGTGTAAATTACTGCGAGTTTGCGCAAAATAATTTGCGGTCATTTTAACCGTGCACCACTTGTAATATGGATTTGAGCGTAAAGAACACTGCAATCTCGCGACTGTGTTTACATTCCTTTCGCTAACAATATCGCTCCACTTTAATCTGGCCCTAAGTGTTTATTAGCCTTTTTTGATATTGCCACAATTGTTCATCACAGTTTGTCAAGAAGTGAAGAGGTTGCAAGTTCTTCATTGTGAATAGATATACAGTAACTAGAAAGCACTCAGAGGGTGCAGTACAAGGTTGCTACTGGTACTATAAATATTTGAATGCAGATAAAATAAGTACATAAAATATGTAATACTGTATATGAATGTGTTTGTGTGTTTTCTCGTGAACAGCACTAGAGCGATATATAAGGAAACATTTTATTAAATTCTTTCGTAAGTCCCAGCTGATTCTAGCTATTTTCTTGTTAGGAATTAATTTAATACATTCCGGATCAAGTCATTTTATAATTGTTTCTTTTTTATATATATTGTGAGATATCGTTCAATTCACCTTGAAACAATTGCAGAGTTACAAATTCTATTTTTACATTAGATCACATAGGGTTACAGAATATTATATTTCATATAGGTCAGTCAGTGACATTCACAGTTTGCTTGGGAGACTCATCTGAGCTTTTAATCATGCAATCGGATATTATTTAATTTGATAGGGAATTGAAAAAATAGTCGTAGACTTCCAAGTATATTATTATTTATTGCAACCTAAATAAAATATACTTGAAAATTGTTAATAAAATGAATTCTTATAACAGCAATAAATGATAGAAAAATATTGATATTACATTTACTTTCATTTCTATGAAAACCATGCAATATTTCCCCAGCTTATTTACTTTAATCAGAAGAACTTAGACCTCTGCATTAGGTTTTTTCTATCAACACTGAAAATATTTTAAGAAAATAAAAATAAAGATATTTAAAAATGCACGTGTAAAAAAAAATTGGTTGTAAAATGCGTGTGTGTGCTGTAATAATGTTTATTTTATACAGATTCTCTTGCATGTATTAAAGTGTTGTAAATTAAAGTGAATGTAAATTTTGATGCTAAAGAGCCCGTTTTTTAAAAATTCGATTAAAAACAGGGGCACTTTAATTCATAAAAATTTACATTTCACTCGTGTTGTGAAAAAAAACTTACCTTTTAAACTTGACAGCAGATCCAGCTTCCTCCACCCGTTGCAAACCCTCTTCCTGGGTCTAAAATGAGGAATCCGGCTTCCTCCAATCACAGCATTGAATCAGACACTGATTCCCCCGGGGGGAAGCCGTGATTGGAGGATGACCCATCCATGATTTCTGACATCAGAAATGGCTTGCGACGACTGGAGGAAGCTGGAGCAGCTGTCAAGTTTAAAAGGTAAGTTTTTTTTCACAACAGGAGTGAAATGTAAATTTTGATGAATTAAAGTGCCGCTGTTTTTAATCAAATTTTTAAAAACCGGGCACTTTAGCATCAAAATTTACATTCACTTTAATAGGATTCTTTTTTAACTAGTACATTATTTATTTTTTATTTTCAGAAAACTCAAAATGAGCTTGTTGCCCCAGGAACTACTGTATCCAACAATTCATAACAGGTGCCGGTAGCTAAATGGAAAGTCAGTTATTACCCAAGAAATGATAGCTCTGAACAATACCGAATTAACTTCTCCCTCAACAAAAAGGGGTCACAGATCAGAGAACTTAAAAAATGCTCGGGGCAAAATGAAGCATTCTGAATTTAACGCTTCTTCCTATATTTCTTCCATCCATCACTAATGGGAATTCTGATGGATAAAATTTTCAGTTGAATGCAGTGACGCACCTTCCAGTAACAGCGTACACAATGACAAATTGTCTTATTCGGGATGATGATAATAGGAATTATTTATTCATGTTTGTTACTGAAAGCTGAAAAACAAGAGATTCAACCATGCTTTAAGAACATAGCAGAACAAGAGTCTCGGTTGAAAGCTCTAAAATGTGTTTAGTGTCATAATGAACATGATACATTGTTTTAAAAGTTTGTTAAAATGAATACCGGATATTTAAAGGAACACAAAACACTTTGAGATTGCAATATAAAGGGATAGACTGCAAGTGGAGCACAACTGCAGGGTGTGTTATCTTTTGTGAGTGTTCGCTCATAGAACAACACACAAGCTGGTATTATAAGTGAATGGTTAAATATTTTCACCAAAGCATCTCAACTCAGCCAAAACTTAACGTGGCCAATACTATTAGTATGCTCATTGTGCTTGTATTACAGGTGGCGTGTTAAAGGGACAGTCAACACTAGAAAGATAGATAATCCATTTATTACCCTTTTCCCAGTTATGCATAACCAACACAGTTATAATAATGCATGTTTTACCTCGTTTTACCTCTGTGATTACCTTGTATCTAAGTCTCTGCAAACTGCCCCCTTATTTCAGTTATTTTGACAGAATTGCATTTTAGTCATTCAGTGCTCACTCCTAGGTAACTTCACATGCGTGAGCTCAATGTTATCTATATGACACACATGAACTAATGCCCTCTAGTGGTGAAAAACTGCCAAAATGCATTCAGATTAGAGGCGGCCTTCAAGGTCTAAGAAATTAGCATATGAACCTCTTATGTTTAGCTTTCAACTAAGAATACTAAGAGAACAAAGCAAAATTGGTAATAAAAGTACATTGGAAAGTTGTTTAAAATTACATGCCCTTTGTGAATCATGAAAGTTTATTTTGGACTTGACTGTCTCTTTAAACACTAAAGTCAAAATTAAACAAAAATGTTGATATTATGATTTAGACAAATCATTCACTTTTAAACAACTTTCCAATTCACTTCCATTATCAAAATGTGCAAAATGTTTTTATATGCACACTTTGTTGATGGCCCTTTAATTCCATTATGGAATAAAATAAATTCTGCACCCAAGTGCAACGTGCATTTGGCTCACCACTACATAAACATTTTTAACATAAAGTAGACTAATATTAACTTTCATGGCCATAATTAAATTTGCAATTCCTTGAATTGGCTGAGATTAAGTTTAAAATTGTGTAAAAAAGCATCCTGCATGAAAAAGTTATTGAAAGCCTAATGATTACAATAGTGAAGGAAATATTACACTGATTACTGATATTGTACATTGATTCACTGGATCTTTGATATGTATAGGCATATCTCATTTTATTGCTCTTTACTTTATTGCACTTCACAGATATTGCACTTTTTTTAAAATTTAAGGTTTGTGGCAACCTTGTGTCAAGCAAGTGTATCAGCACAATTTTTCCAACATATATACACATATAAATACATAAATACCCATGAATATACATATATACATATCTATATATACACCCCAGCAGCAAAATTAACATAACTCACTGATGGCTCAGATGATGGTTAGCATTTTTTTAGTAATAAAATATTTTTAAATTAAGATTGTTTTTTTTAGCCATAATACTATTGCACACTTAATAGTCTATAGTATAGTGAAAATATAACTTTTATATGCACAGAGAAACAAAAACAAAAACATATCGTGACTAACTTTATTGCTTTATTGTGGTGGTCTGGAACAGAACCCGCAATATATTCAAGGTTCGCCTGTACTTTTACAATCACACATACATATAGTTTCCCTTTAAAAGATGATTTTGTGTTTTTTGTGTGGTGGTTTAAACCCTTAACAACGAGGAGGTGTCAGGTACGTCCTCAAAAAACTACCCTTAACGACCAAGGACGTGCCTAGCATGTCCTCTGGGTTTTTGAAGTTCTGGAAGTGATCCTGATCGCTTCCAGCAGCTTTTAAGGTATTGCTGTGATGCCTCGATATTAAGGCATCACTGCAATACCTTTTTTGGCACACCAATGCAGAGAGATCCACTCTGTGGCCCTCTCTGCATTGGCCAGCGATGGTGCCGATCGTTGGTGGGTGGGAGCAGCTGCAGGGAGGCGGGTGGGCGGCCTATCGCTGGCAAACTTCTGGCCAGCAGTCGGAAACTATTGTTGGGTGCGTGTGGGAGCATGCATGGTGGGCGGGGGCGCGCGTGTGGGTTCGTGCACCCGCAATCTAGATAGTTTAAATAGTTTAAATATTTGAAGTGGTGGCGGTGGTGGGTCTGGGAAATCATTTTTTAAAAATAGATCTGAAAGGGGGAGGGGATAGGACAGACAGCTGCCAGTATCCAAAATGGCGGAAAATAGTGGGGGGAGGGTTAGAGAGCTCTTTGTGGGGGGGATCAATGAGGTTGGGGGCTAAGGGGGGATCCTACACAGCAGAATATATATTTAATAAAAAACAAAATGAAAAAAAGCCTTTTATTTTAGTACTGGCAGACTTTCTGCCAGAACTTAAGATGGCAGGGACAATTGTGGCGTGGGGGAGGGATGAGAGGTGTTTGGGAGGGATCAGGGGGTGGGATGTGTCAGGTGGGAGGCTGATCTCTACATTAAAGCTAAAATTAACCCTTCAAGCTCCCTACAAGCTATCTAATTAACCCCATCACTGCTGGGCATAATACAAGTGTGGTGCACAGCGGAATTTAGCGGCCTTCTAACTACCAAAAAGCAACGCCTAAGCCATATATGGCTGCTATTTCTGAACAAAGGGGATCCTAGAGAAGCATTTACAACCATTTGTGCCATAATTGCACAAGCTGTTTGTAAATAATTTCAGTGAGAAACGCAAAGTTAGTGAAAAAGTTAACGATTTTTTTATTTGATCAAATTTGGCGGTAAAATGGTGGCATGAAATATATCAAAATGGGCCTAGACCAGTACTTTGGGTTGTCTACTACACTACACTAAAGCTAAAATTAATTAGGACAAAAGAGGGCGCCACATAGCGTGATACTGTTGTTACAAGCTCAGAGAGACAAGGTATTCAAAAGGCTTACCGATAAGCTCTGCACCGTTCTGTGACCGGTGCTATCAGGCAGACTAACACTCTCAGTGATTAGCACACTGGGTGGCCTCAGGTGTACTGCAGGCAGGTGGATCTCAGCGTTACTTAATTGGAGTAACTCCACGGCTGTGCAGCACGTATACTGCAGATTCCAGTGGGTAACTCAATACAATGTGTCACAACCAATATTGAAGATCTTACTGACAATCTATTTGAAGGATATATACATACTAATGTGAAAAACAAATCTAACTTCAATCCCACCAATATTAACAATAAATACATAGAACTATATCAAAACATGGTTCTAGAGGACTGCGAGAAACTATTAGAAACAACAGCTAAAAAGACTAATTATTCTTTTCATAGACATAAAAAAGCAGTGCACAGTTTACAGAATAATACAAATATTGTGATCTGCGATGCGGATAAGGGGGGGGTATCGTTATCCAGGATTATAAAGATTACACCAAAGAAGCAGAGAGAATTCTAGGGGACACAAATTACTATCAAGTTTTACCTAGAGACCCGACCCCATTATACCAACTATCATATCAGAAACTAATAGGCAAGGGGGCATTACAGGGTATATTAAACAAAGACGAGCGAGATTTCCTTAGAACAGACAATCCGAGCATAGCTCATTATTACCATCTTCCAAAAATCCACAAGGATAAAAAGAACCCTCCTGGACGTCCCATTATAGCTGGGATAGGGAACCTGACATACAATTTATCATTTTACATCGACCAATTTTTACAGAAATTCGTAACCACACTTCCGTCTTATATTAGGGATAGCACCCACATTTTACAATTATTGCAAAATCTTATTCTCACCAATCAAAAGAAACTATGGATTACCTGTGATGTCAGTTCCCTGTATTCAAATATCACCCACGATCTAGGATTAACAGCCATCTCCCATTTTTTAGAACAAGACCCCTATTTACCTAAAGAACAAGTAGCATACATTATAGAATGCATCAAGTACATTTTGCAACACAATTATTTTCTATACCTAGATCGTTTTTATTTACAGACTAGGGGTACGGCCATGGGTACCAGGTTCACCCCAAATTTCGCTAATCTCTTTATGGGATTATTTGAGGAGGTATATATTTACCATGCGAACCTTGGGGAGAACCTGGTATTCTATGGCCGATACATAGATGATCTTATATTTATATGGGACGGGGATCTTAAAACAGCGGAATCATTTATTACACGACTAAATAACAACAACATGGGTATCACATTTACAGCTAATATACAATCTGAATCAATAGATTATTTGGATCTGACACTCAGTTGGGGACCCAACCAGACAATTATGTCTAAAACTTTTTTCAAAGATGTGGATAGCAACAGCTACTTAGAATACCACAGTAATCATCATAGGAGTTGGATTAACAATGTACCGTACAGTCAGTTCAGGCGCATAAGGAGGAATTGTTCAGATTATAACAATTTTCTTGAACAAAGTCAGATTATATATAATAGATTTGTAGAAAGAAATTATCCCACGCACATTTTAGATAATGCACTTACTAGAGCAAAAAGATTAGACAGGAATCAGATATTAGCCATTAATAATAACAATAGAATGAATCAATCAACTAACACACCAATAGACCGGGGTAACATTATGTTCATCACCCAATACAACAATCATTTTCAAAAAATAAATCAGATCATACACAAACATTGGCATGTTATCCAAAGGGATCCCATTTTGAAAAATATTGTACAGGACAGACCAAAGATAGTTTACAGGAGAGCACCCACCCTGAGAAGTAGATTAGCACCTAGCAAAATTGTGAAACATACTCCACAACAATCTAAGATCATTAGAAAAACCAAGAGGGGCATCTTTGGGTTACAGGGAGTTTACAAGTGTGGAAAAACTGGTTGTAAGTCATGTCAATATATTAAACATGGCACCAAAGCTTTCAAATCCCACACTACCGGAGACACATATCCCATTCAGGGATTTTACAATTGTAACACCTCTTTTGTAGTATACCTGTTAGAGTGTATCTGCGGCCTACAATACATAGGCCGCACCTCCAGGAAGGTCAAAACAAGGTGGGGAGAACACCTTCGCAACTGTAAAAACTGTAAAAAAATGAAAATAAAACACAGTATTCCAAAACAATGTTTAGCCAAACACCAAGGCAATCCTCACATTTTCAAACTTATTCCCATAGATTTCATTCCTAGGTCAGCTGATTATAATAGAACCACTAAACTCAGACAACGAGAAACCTTCTGGATTTTTAAGTTAAAAACACTTTTTCCCGAAGGTTTAAATGCTAACCTAGACTTAGCAGCATTTAATTAACATCTAGATTCATTAACAAATACACCAAACAATATGACATTTATCACGGTTAGATTAAAAACTATCATCAACATTAAAATTCCACTTCAGCTTTTATTTAGATTAATGTGTTATGGATCATTACCACAGCCCTGACGACTAGTGACATATTATTCATATTACACATTGGGACCATAATTGATTTTCCCAGTCACATGGCTGGCACGAACTAACATGATGACTAGTGGCATACTGATCAGCCTTCTATCACATTACATACCAGACCCAAATGACACTTACAAATATCATGATGTGCCTATTTTCAAAAAGTGCTTGAGCCTCTCGATTTCAGATCCCCCTCTAGCCTATTACAACACTTTCAACTGTCGGTAGGCGAGTGTTTACAACCTACAGAATGGGAAATATATTTAACAGCACAACCAAATATATATGTGCCCATTTTCAGAAAGTACATCAGCCTCTCGAGTTCAGATCCCCCTCTAGCCTATTACAACACTCTCACCTGTTGGTAGGCGAGTGTTTACAACCTACAGAATGGGAAATATATTTACAGCACAACTAAATATATACCACTTTATACTAGTGGTATACTATTCCTAACAGACTGAATGGCAAACACATATATTCGATTCACAATAAGGCACAAGGCACATAAATATTCTGTGGGTGCCCATCCAATCGTGGGTCCGAACTGGTAATCCATTTAAACAAAGTTTATTTTATGGGCTACAATATTCAAATTTGTCTTCATATTCACATGATATATCATGCCCAATAAATCAGAACAGATTCTGGAATAAATAACAACCCGATCTCTTTCATTTGATCTTTGAGTCTATTTGCCAGAATGGATCAAATATTTTACACACATGAAGACTTTCAGTTTTTAGGAACATGCATATTAATATCACTTCTTCATAATTTCATCCGAGAAATCAGACAATGAAATTCGATTTCAATATCCAGAAATCACAATCAGATAGTCTTATCAGAGCTACAATATCAAAAATATCAAAAACTTTATTCTATCGGCTTCCAGAGCTGTGAGGTTTAGAATCGTATTACCAGCTAATTTCTGTACAAATTGCATTCCAAATTGTATTTTAATTTAAATTACGTGCCCTTCAAATTTACATCACATTTGAAATTTTCTTTTATTCACAAACAGGTTCTAATAAACATCATATGTTTCTTTTGAACAAGCATTGTATATATAAATATATATTTCTAACATCTAACAATCTCCACACATTCACAACTACTAGAGTTAATTTGCGGTTGATATCATTCATTAATTTTCACAGTTTTACAATGTATATATTCAGCATCGAACATCTCAAAATATCCCTGACTCCAAACAGCTCAGAAATATCTTAGCGAGATTATGACACACATTTACCACAACAGTGAATTCACAAGTAATGCTGATTTAATTCACAAGGTTCATTATGTCTGGATTGGTCTCTTTTCGAAACTATGACAACTTCCGTTTTTAAATTTACCTGTATTTAAGGTTTCAATTTGTTTGTAATTGTATCCATTTGTTTTTATGCCTGAGGAAAAGACCATTGGTCTAGAAACGCGTAGCAAATTGTGTATGGATTAAAGATTTTAATTTTATTATACGGAAGTTGTCCTACATTTTCTTTTACCTAACCTGGAGGGGTTTTTTATTCGAATACCCACTGGAATCTGCAGTATACGTGCTGCACAGCCGTGGAGTTACTCCAATTAAGTAACGCTGAGATCCACCTGCCTGCAGTACACCTGAGGCCACCCAGTGTGCTAACCACTGAGAGTGTTAGTCTGCCTGATAGCACCGGTCACAGAACGGTGCAGAGCTTATCGGTAAGCCTTTTGAATACCTTGTCTCTCTGAGCTTGTAACAACAGTATCACGCTATGTGGCGCCCTCTTTTGTCCTAATTTTCAGAAATCTTCACTCCAAGAACCAGAGGAGCTTAGCCGCTGACACCGCTTGGTTTCACAATTTTGCAAAAAATCGGCCGAATTTATAGGAGCCTATCAGCCCGTCTTCACAGGAGCCATATGGTTTGTGGTCAATTTCAATTTCGTTAGTTTATTCATTTAGCGCACCCCGCTCTCAGGTTCCCCTTGGGGTTCCTGGTTTGACTGTCAAAGATAAAATTAACCCTACAAGCTCCCTAGAAGCTACCCAAATAACCCCTTCACTGCTGGGCCTAACACAAGTGTGGTGCGCAGCGGCATTTAGCGGCCTTCTAATTACCAAAAAGTAATGCCAAAGCCATAAATGTCTGCTATTTCTGAACAAAGGGGATCCCAGAGAAGCATTTACAACCATTTGTACCATAATTGCACAAGTTGTTTGTACATAATTTCAGTGAGAAACCTAAAGTTTGTGAAAAAGATTGTGAAAAAGAGAACAATTTTCTTTTATTTCATCACATTTGGCGGTGAAATGGTGGCATGAAATATACCAAAATGGGCCTAAATCAATACTTTGGGTTGTCTACTAAAAAAATATAGATCAGTGTTCCAATGTAACTATCGCTAATTTAAAAAAAAAAAAAATGGTTTGGAAATAGCAAAGTGCTACTTGTACGTATTGCCCTATAACTTGCAAAAAAAAGCAAAGAACATTAAGTATTTCTAAACTCAGGACAAAATTTAGAAACTATTTAGCATGGGTGTTTTTTGGTGGTTGTAGATGTGTAACAGATTTTGGGGGTCAAAGTTAGAAAAAGTGTGTTTTTTTACATTTTTTCATCATATTGTATATTTTTTAAGTATATTATAAGTAAATTATAAGATATGATGAAAATAATGGTATCCTTAGAATGTCCATTTAATGGCAAGAAAAATGGAATATAATATGTGTGGTTACATTAAATGAGTAAGATTAAAATTACAGCTAAACACAAACACCGCAGAAATGTAAAAATAGCCGTGGTCCAAAAGTGCTGTGGTCACTAAGGGGTTAATAGCATTCTTAAAAAAATAAGTCAAATAATTATTTAATAAAGAATGACACTTTGTGATTATCTGTTGTACAATAGTAATTTCAAACATTAACAATGATATTAAAGATTTTCAGTATTCAACAAGCTCAAGAAAAGGGTAAATACACATTTTAGATTTTGAAGATTATAAGGCTATAAAAAAAGCTTACAGAATTTTTTTTTTTTTTTTTTTTAACTCCCCTAAGGGTAAAATTAGTGAAGGATTTTTAACAGGTTTTTATAGCTTTGGGGGACAATTCAATCATGTTATCATGATTTACTGTCATTTTATAAATTTGACATGCAATAAATCAAGCATTCCTTTTAATAAACTGTGGTTTGTTGAAATTAATATACCTTTTCATGCTAGTCTATGCGTGGAGCTTGTTTTGATACAATCATTTTACTGATTACAGCTAAACGTCAATTTCAGGGATTCATTAATGATATATGAACAATAAAAGAAGGGATTGTCAATCAACTTTACACAACTGATATGAGCTTATACCAACCACATGGTAAAACGGAGAAAGGAAAACACCAATGTAAAAAACATTTTTCCTTTTTTTGTAAGATTAAGATTGCAAATTAAATGTAAAAGAAATATATATATTTTAACTTTTCCATTATGGTTCCACATTTGAAGCAAGTGCACATTTTGAAATACTAAGCTAAGTATAAAAAGGAAATCCTTTTTGAAGTCATTGATGATAAAACATTTTATGCGGTTACCATTTTGGGATCATGTAAAATTGTTTTTATGAAACTGAATTTAAATTAAGGAGAAAATACCTTTTACATATTTTTTTGTTTTTGTTTCTGAAAAACGCTTATTTCTTTCATGTAATTGGCAAGAGTCCATGAGCTAGTGATGTATGGGATATACATTCCTACCAGGAGGGGCAAAGTTTCCCAAACCTCAAAATGCCTACAAATACACCCCCCACCACACTTATATCCTACATTATGTCCACACATTGATAAGTTTAAGGTTTCAGTAATAAAAACCTCTCCTCTTTTTTCCACTAGACATATTTTGATCACAAAAGTAGTTTTCAAATTATAGCTCAAACTATTTTAAACTGCTTATTTATACAGTTGAAATTATGTAATTGTTATTTTAGGGATGTCAGCTATTGAACTGTCACCATATTTGAGATGATGTCTCACTAGCAACCTACAAAATGGTTTTACTAGGTCACAGCTGCCAATATCACATCAGTTTTTGGAGCCTCTTTAGTCCCATAGTGCATCTGGGTGTTCTTTTTTGGAAGATTTACAATAAGAATAACTATTTGGCTAGAAGCCCAGAAATCTGTACAATCAACATGAGTGGAAGAAAAAAGTAAAATGCATCCCAGATCATCTGAAAAAAAAAATGAACAGAGAATTATAGACCTGTGTCTTGATGAGTATGAGTGGAAAGCATGGTAATACGAGAAAGTGTAGATCCTGGAGGGATTCTCAGTGGCAGAAGCTTGAATCACTTACTAGACCTAGGGAAAGCTGGAACTAAACATGAACCAAGAGGAAAGAAAGCAGGCACATTAAAGTCACATTGTTATATGTACAATGCATTGCAAATGATCTACATAAAATAATGTATATCTCTTTTCCATTGCTTGTGCTAATTAAGGAACAATATATACATTATATAAAGTCTACAACAGACAATGCAATCACTGTGTAGAGTGTTGCAGGGTCAGGGAATAGTATCCTATTGGATGAACTCTGTTTTTTCTGGTGAGTGGAAGAAAACAGATTTCATAGTTGATTTACAGAAAAAATATTAATAATACATAATGATACATTAGAAATTGGAAAATCTAAGAAGCTGAGAGATGACAATAGATAGAGGATGGACGTGAGCATCTTGGTTGACTTTTTTGTGCCTCTGCTTTTTTTTTTTTTTTTTTTTTTATTGAAGACGTAATTTTGACATACAATCTTTTTCAAACAAGGCAAGAACAGTAAACAAACATTGAATATTGCGTGAAAGATACAAAGATAATGAAAATAGTTTGTACAAATAGATGACAAGTGGGAGTGTAAACCTTTCCCTGTGTGGCAGTCCTCGTTTTTACAGAGGTATCTTAGGCATATACAATACTTTTAAATGTATGTAGGGTTTTGCAGTAATAGTCTGCGCTGATGCGATCTTCAAGGCAGCTAGCCAGTCTATAGAGGTAACCCCATAGCATAGCTTTAGAAAATTGTATTATACCACAGACTCCTAGCGGTGGTAGGCCGTGGGGCTCGTAGACCCCTCTCCGCCTGCCATCTGTTGGTTCGCAGAGCAGAGTATGTTTACTATTTTGTCTTTCAACGGGCTAGTCTCAGGGAGGGGATTTCTGGGGGCAAGGAAGGATGCGGGGATATCAGTTCAGTTTCTAGGTGGGGGCGGTGGTACGGGGTGTGGAAGGGGGAGAGGAGAAAGGCACAGCATGGATTCCGTAGGCAGCTAGGTAGGGAGTGGACAGCTCAGCATGGACTCCCAAGGTTCCCATGTAAGGCAGTAATTGTTCAGCTGACCCCGCTCTCTAGCTACAAAATTTTCCATATTTTTAATGTAGTTTACACATTCCAGTACACTTTGCAGCCTTGGAGGTTGGCTCTTTTTCCAATTCCTAGCTATAAGTAGCTTGGCAGAGATGAGGATATATATCAGGAGGTTTTGTTTGCTTTTGGGGAGTTTGTCTATGTCTAGATGCAGTATGGACAGGGCAGGGTTCAGGGTTGCTGTTAGTCCTAGGTCCCTACATATTTTTTCTACTTTCTGCTAATATCCCGCCAATCTAGAGCAGGTCCACCAGACATGGATGGGGGATCCCGGCTCTCCACATTCCCTCCAGCACTGCTGTGAGTGCTCAGGGAAAAGTTTCTGCAGTTTTGTAGGCACTAGGTGCCATCTGGTAATGACTTTGAAATACAACTCATATAGGGTAATACAATGTGTTGCCTTTTTCGTTAGGCTAATGGCCTTATTCCAAGTCTCCGATGTAAATGTTAATTGTAAGTCTCTCTCCCATGAGTCCATATGAGTCGTTTTTGGGGGGGATGCTCCCTCTATGAGGCAGTGATAGTGTATCGAGAGGGGTTTAAACTGCTGGAGATTGGTCGCCCACCTTACCTCCCAAATAGTCAGGTCTCGTAGTGAATCATCTAGGAAGCCCCAGGATTTCATTAATGTACGTAGTCTCAGTAAGTCAAATCGAAGCTTGGGAGTCAAGGTAGGGAGGTCTAACATATCTTGGTGAGGTCGTAGTTGTGCGTTATTGTAGAAGTCCTCTAAAGTGTTTATTCCCGAATCAGCCCAGGCGCTAAGGTGTGTGTTTGGCAGTCCTATCAGTAGTCCTCTTATAAAGTGTACTGGCGAGGGGTGTGGGGCCACTAATTTATTATGTCTCAGCTTAAACCAGGTCTGTTGACAGCCCTTTACAATGTTATTTGCAACGTGTATTTTAGATTGCCAGTGTGGGGGCAACCAGAGCAAGTCCTCTAAATGAATGTATGCTGGCAAAGAAGCCTGTTCTAGTTCCTTCCACCTTGTTGGGGGAAGTTCTCTTCCCCAAGCTGTAGCATGTGTTATCATTGCCGCCTTATAATATTTTCTGATGTTGGGGAGGCCTAGGCCTCCTTTATCTAATGGCATTTGAAGAATATGTGCTGCTACCCTGGGTCTTTTATTGTGCCAAGTATATGCATTGAAATGGGTCTGGAACTTCCCAATCAATGTATATGGGACTGGTAACGGGACACAGCGGAACAGATAGGTGAGTTTAGGGAGAATCATCATTTTGAGAGCCGCTATTCTGCCTAGCCAGGATATCTCACTGTATCCCTTGGAGAGGAGTTCAGAGGTGATAGTTGTTAGGAGGGTTTCAAAGTTCTCTTTAATCACTGTAGATTTTGCGTGGGATAAAAAAACTCCTAAGTGGCGAATTCCTTTGGAGGACCACTTAAAGGAGTAGTTAAGCTTGATAGAGTCCTTCTCGCTCTGTGAGATATTAATGGAGTATGCTTCCGTCTTGGCTACATTTCATTTATAATAGGATGTTTCCCCAAATTGTTTAAAGAAGGCCATTAGTGGGGGGAGGGATTCAACAGGGTCTGATAAGAATACCGTAAGGTCATCCGCAAAGAGCGCTAGTTTCTGGGGAGTATTATGCATCTGTACGCCATGGATCATTTCCGATTCCCTTATGGCAATCGCCAGGGGTTCGATCGCAAGAACAAATAGGAGGGGGGAGAGTGGGCATCCCTGTCTGGTGCCATTGTGGATTGTTATTTTGGGTGAACAGAATCCCAATCCCCTAACAACTGCTGTGGGGGCCGAATATAATGCTTTGACAGCCGTAATGAAGGAGTCTGGGATACCAAATGCTGATAGGGTCTGAAATAAATAATCCCACCGCACCCTGTCAAATGCTTTCTCAGCATCTAGTGACAGGATGAGCATCTGGAGTCCCATATCCGCGGCCTCCAAAAATATATTCAGAAGGCGCCGGGTATTATCCGTGCCCTGCCGGCCCAGGATAAAGCCCACCTGATCTAGGTGTATGAGCGTCTGTAGGTGTTTCCCTAGTCTATTCGCCAATGCTTTAGCGTAAATCTTGGCATCGACGTTGATGAGTGAAATGGGCCTATAGATGGAACACAATAGAGGGTCTTTACCCTCTTTGTGGATCGTTGTGATGTTTGCCTCCAAGAGTTCTGCCAAGAAACCGCCCTTGGTTGCCGCATCTTTAAACAAACGGAGCAGTATTGGGGCTATAAGTGGGCTGAGTGCTCGATAAAACGCCACTGTGAAGCCGTCTGGGCCTGGGGCCTTATGGGGTGCAAGTTCATCTATGGCTGCTTTGATCTCTGTCAACGTAAACTGCTGCCCTAACTCTGTCCTAGCTTCCTCAGAAAGGGTGGGTATGGGTAGTTTTTCTAAAAATCCATGAATATCACCATGGTTAGATTTGTTTACCTCTTCTGCAGTCTCAATATTGTATAGGGTAGAGTAGTAAGTTGCAAACGCTGCGCCTATATCCTTGGGTGAATATACCACGCCACTAGGTGTCGCAATGTGGGGTATTCTCTTCTGCTGCGTGCGCTTGTGGAGCTTGTTAGCCAAGATCCTATCTGCTCTATTTCCTTTATAGTAATAAAGTTGTTTGAGCTTATGTAGGTTTTCTTGGACCCTCAGCAAATCTCTCTTGGAGATTTCCTCCCTGATAATTCCTATTTGGTGTGCTATTTGAGTGTTAGGGTTTAATTTATTTGTCCGTTCAAGGACACGCAGGTCTCCATAAAGTTTCGCTAAGGACTGGCTGCCCTCTCTACGAAGCCGCGCTGCTTTTTTAATAAAATGTCCGCGTATGTATGCTTTAAAAGCTGCCCAGACCATGTCAATATCAGTGTTCTCTGTGTCATTATGTGATAGAAATTCCTTCACAGTCTCCTGAAGTGCCGGGAGTTCAATGTCAGACAGCCATTGCTCTGGGAGTCTCCATTGGGTCTACCAGACAAGGACTGTAATTCGGTGAAGTCCAGGTATACCATGTCGTGGTCTGACCACATACATGGTCTAATGTTTGGGTTAATGAATTGATCTAGGGACCAAGAGTCACAGAATATATAGTCCAGTCAAGAATATGAATTATGGGCTTTTGAGTGATGCGTGAAGTCTCTCTCTGAGGGTGCCAGGCACCTCCATGCATCATAAAGGTTATGTGAGTAGATGAGTTTCCTAAAGGCATTGGAGGTGGATGAGAGGTTTCTGTCAGAGTGTGTCGTGAGGGTGGACTGTTTGTCTTTGGAGGGGTCCCAAACCATATTAAAGTCTCCCCCTATTATCAAGCGTCCTCTTTTAATCTGGTCTATGTGTGTCAAAAGACTACGTAGAAAGGGTATTTGCTTGGTATTAGGTGAGTACAGTGAGACTAAGGTAAACAGGGTGTCATTAAGTGAGCAGATAAGTATAAGAAATCTACCTTCGCTATCTCCTTCAACATACTCCAGTTTATAGGACAGGTCTCTGCTAATTAATATGGCAACACCTCTGTTTTTGCCTTCAGAATTGGAGGCAATCTCACAGATCGGGTAATGCTGGGAGATCCCAGAGATCCGGGGCTCCCCAGTGAGTTTCATGCAGGAACAGGATATGTAGTTTGTGCGCTAACATGTAACATTGCAGGAGCTTCCTCTTAGTGGGGGAATTTAAACCCTGCGCGTTCAGTGTGGCTATACGTATTGGGGCCATTATGGGAGTGGGCAGAGGGTTGTCGGGATCACTAGGGGCAGGAGACTAGTCCGGGATTGAAATGCAAGGGTTCGTTCTCTCTGTGTGGGGGTAGGATCGTGTGGTAAATCCTCGAGTAGTGGGTGCTAGGGGAAAAACCTCTATAGCTGTTCAAAAGTGATAGATATACACTTTCGCAATGAGTGTTCCATCTGGTCTATGCCAGAGGGACACAACTAAATTGTAGGGGGTGGAGCTATGCAGAGAGGGGTCCAGGACCCCGCCAGCCTAAGATGCAGCGCAAAGATCTTTGGAAAAAAAAAAAAAGGCATATGCATTGTATTCATGTATTTTTGGCATACGTTATATTACATTCGGTGCTGTAAACCTCAAAATATGCAACATTAATCTCAACAGGAGAAACAATAAACAGTATGGGGTAATGCAATAGAGAATAAATGGGAGTGATATAGCTGTTATTTCCTTATTATGTAGTTATGGCCAGTGGTTGTCCCCATGGGGACCTAAGTAATGAATGCTATCCTTGCTCTAGAGTTACTATATGGGACTCATCATATTTTGGTTGACTAGTGGGGGGTTTAAAGTCATAACCAAAAGGGGGTGTGGGCTGTACTTTTCTTATCGACCGTTGGCAGTGAGGTAGTAAATAAAAACATCCAGAAATATTTATGGCTTACAGCTAAGGATCTCAGGGAGAGCAGGTTGACAGGTTAGCTAATCATTAGAAAATAGCTTAAGTGTTTAAATATCATTTTATACATTGAAGCCAAACAGGGAGTAATAAGCGTGGTCCATGGGGGCTTGATAAGTGAAGTATGACCGTAAGTGATGGGGTTATAAGCCTCATATTGCCAACGGTAGTAATGGAGCATAGGTTCAGCCCATCAGTGGTATCTCTAGTATCTAAGGGTCATTGAGTACAATATAATACACTACATGCACAGTCGATTAGTTAAATGCATAATATAATATAATGCGGTAACAACACAAGTGTTATCAGCAGGGGTAAGGAAATATGTTCAGTGTCTTTGACCAGTGTCTATTATCTTGAGAAGTAGGCACAATGTCTCTAACATCTAAAGGTTATTGAGAACAATATAACACTCCATATAGACAGTTGATTAAATAAATGTATAGTGCCATGTAATATAGTAATAGCACATGGGTCATTACTAACAAAAAGCAGCTGTATGTGAAGTCATTTTAACTAGTGTCCATTATCATGGCAAATAAACAGATCATAACATGTAAACTGCATTGATCTCACCCATCTTCTCCTTGCTCATCTCTTGAGATCATCCTCGAGCCGTGAGGGATACCCCCTCATGAGGAGAAATATTTCCATCAAGGTATACAGTCAGGGTAGATTGTATAAGCAGGTTCTCTATGGGTCTGTGGTTTGGTTGGTACTAACAGTGTCTCAGAGTTTCTTGAGGGTCTCAGTAGATTTTCCAGCATTTCCAGGAGGTCTCTGTGGTAGTGGTTTCCAAGGTGGTGCCGAGGCTCTCAGGCCAGTGCTAATTTCTGAGCTAGTAGAATGATCCTCCCTGTCTGGTGGGAGCAAGTCCCATTGTTGAAGTAGTTCCCGTGCTTGCTGGGGAGTAGAGGCCATGTATTGGTGGCCGTCCTTGGTAATGAAGAGTCGTACTGGGAACCCCCATCTGTATTTTAGGTCTCTCTCTCTCAATATTTTGGTAAATGGTTGGAAGTGCCTGCAAAGCTGTAGTGTGTGGGGAGAAAGATCTGGGTAAATTTGTAGTCCAGTATATTCTTCAGGGAGTCGCTTGTCTCTGGCTAGTGTTCTGAGAATTTTTTCTCTGAATGTATAATAGTGGAGTTTCGCTATCACATCTCTTCGCTGGCCCCCATCTGCTGACCGTGCTCTGAGAGCTCTGTGTACTCTATCTATAAGGTTTTCATTACTTGTCGCTGGGCCCAACACCGCTTCGAATAGACTCTGTAGATATTTCTCCAAGTCTTGTGGTAAAACAGATTCTGGTATGCCTTTTACTCGTATATTGTTGCGGCGCGATCTATCCACTAGATCCGCCAATTTCAGTTCCAAATCTGTAATTTAGGTGGCTAGAGATTGGGAGTAGTTAAGAAGATTAGTGTGATCTATTGTAAGGTCCTCCTGCTTGCGTTCCAACGCATCTGTTCGCTCTCCTATGAGGCCTATATCTCTCTTCAGATCTGCATGTGACCTGTCAAACCTTTTCGATAGGGAATCATGGTGTGAGGCTAACAGTGATTTCATGGTGTCCATCATATTGTTGTTAGAGCAGGTATCTGCCCCTAGAATTTGTGATGCTCTCTTTACTAATGTAGAGCCAACCTGGGTGTCAGAGGCGCTGCCTGCATCTGAGTAGTCATCCTCTGATCTTGTCTGAGCAGTGCCTGAGCGGTGTTGAAAGTGATCTGCAACAGTTCTTTTTGGTGTGGAATGAGGCTTCTGTTTACGTTTATGAGCCTGCGACATTTTAGTATAGCAATAAGTGAGACAATCTATTAGTAATTACTTGTTATTGCTGAGAACCTGCTTATTACACGTATGCTAGTGGTGCAACATTGGCCGGCGGGGGCACAGACATTTAGGGGCTATTTACATGTCGCCACAGTCCAGACCCTCTAAAGAAGGGGAGGGTGTGCTATCAATTTCAGCCTATTTTAGGCCAGGTGCCCTATCTGTGTAGGGGTAGTCGTGGGAATGTCTGGAAGGAGTCTCCTTTCGCTATATGGGTTCTTTCTCAGTACATATATGGGTAATTGATAGCTCTCTCTCCAGGGGAGGTGTCTCCTATAGACGACGTGGGGAAGGGTGTGTGGGGTATGACCCGCAGGCAAGAAGGGCCGGAGGGAAAAGGGGGAGAGAGACCAAATTTCCAAGATACCAAGGCCGTGGAGTATAAGGTTATCTTATTTCCTCTCTATCTGGTTAGGAAAGTAGTAGTGTGGGAGGTGCGGCCTAGAAGTGTTGGTGCCCGCTTGTTGGAGCACTCTGTAGAATCAATTGTGGTGTTTTTGCAGCGATAAAGCTGCGTCCCCCTTATCTAGGCCTTTCAGGCCTACTGCTTGTATGGATCAAGGTCCCAGTTCCCTGCCCGCAGCTTTTATTGAGCTTTCTGAGGTCCTTTGAAACACCTTCCAGTGTACACAATACTTATATAAAGTTCTTACTAGGGCGCTTCACCCTTTCCTCTACAATCCTTTCACACCACTTGTTTGCTTTTGATATGCGGGCAATAACGTTTTAGGGTGCAAAAATGTGCATAAATATTCATTCTGTGTGTCTCTGATACCCCAGATGTTGTGCGGGTGTAAATGGGTCTCTGTCCCTGAGGAGATACCAAAGACAGAGCAGTGAGGTCTCCGGCCAAGATTGTCTATATGAATTAACTTTCTACTGTGCAGTAAGGCTCCAGAAGTTGCAAGTGAAGCTTGCCCTTATATTGTAGCAATGCTTAGGGAGTCAAGTTTGTGTCCAGAGCACAGAGAGTTAATGTGTGTAATAGGGGTTCAGAAATGCTCCAGAGCAATAAGGCAGTTTGTCCTTTGCAGGGCTACAATGCTTTAGGTAGGGTTAACTTTAAATCTATGCACACACCCTTATGTTATACTGCTTTGGCATTAAGCCAGTCCCATGCTCAGCTGTGCCGTGTGTGTGCTGTTCCGGAGTGGAGCCCCGACCCTCCGGAACAGAGTGTGTTGTGGATTAACTGTATAAATAGAAGCAGTCAGGTCTCTTCTCAAATGAAGCTGGATTGACTGACCTGTTATATTTTCAGCATGTTGAGAGTCCTTATGCCCCTTAGTCACTGAACCGGAACATTTTTCTTATTTACTTCGCGGGGGGATTAGAGGTGCTGCAGAGGTGTTGCAGATTTCCAGGCCGCAAGATGGCGGAGGTTCACGCCAAAGAGCGGGTGGTGCAGCACCGCTCACAGATGTCTTCCAGGGCCACAACACTTGACGGCTTAACTCCGGCAATGATCGGGGTGATCCCCGACACCACTCACCACTTGCGCACTGAGACAGGGCCCCCCACAGGGGAAAAAACTCACACCGACACTTTCAAACTGCCTCCCGGTCGCTAGTTCACATGCGGCACTGAGCTGGTGCACCGGAGCGGAGCCCCGACCCTCCGGGCAGCAGTAGTATGCGATCAGGTAGGCAGCTAGTGTTCAGTCCGGGATAGTTCTGTGGGTATAAGTGTGGTATTGTTGACGGACACCTCTGGCGGCTGCGAGATCACTCTCCGTTGTCAGAGCGGAGTTTGCAAGGAGTGCTCAAATTTACCTCCGTTAGCTGTGCAAAAAGCCTCTGTGTTCCTTGGCTATTCTTAGATTCAACTAGTAGAAGATCTAGTGTGAAGTACATCTACTATTATGCATTTTAATTCATTATTTTAGACCCAAATTACATAATTAAGTGAGAGCTCCTGTAATGCACGTCTCTCCTGTTAGACGGCTAGCTCCGCCCCCCTTGTGCCTCTGCTTTCTATTGTTTCCATATGTCCCTGCCCAGGGATTACATCATTAAATTGTATCTTATAATATGAATGTGAGAACATTCTCTATAAAACACAAACAAATAGTTATAAAGGCTGCTTTGCTAACCTTATTTGCCATTAATTGTTATATCTCTAGTGGCCAAAACTAACTAGTAGAACTTAGTAATAGTAAATCTCAGTTGTGTGCTAGAGAGCCTGACATTTATCATGTACTCTTCATTTGTCTTGCTGCTCACATTAAATTACACTAGTTTTGGTTTACTGCTTCATAGAAGATTGAAATGATGAACCATAAGGTTCAAAACAATTCCAATCCTGTTCAAAGATTGTTTATCCTTGGTGGTGAACATCCTTGTGTCTTTTTAATCAGGGGAAAGCATGACTTAAAAATATAAAGCCACCTCAACCCTCAACTGCATTTCTATTAGGAAAGTGACTTTTAATTAGACAGGTACACCAAATGGTTTGGTTTGGCCGAATCTTTTGTTCTGAAAATTCAAAATACATTTCATTTTGAATATCCTGTGCCTGTGCTGTTTGGTATTTGTCTTGTTTTAAATTAAAGAAATACCGATCATTTGTGGAACATTTGCATTTGTTTTCCTTTAGTGCAGGACCTGGGAGCCGCCACGCTAATCGTCCTGTTTGCACTGGCGGTGCTCTGTGAAGAGGAGCAGGTTAGTGCGGCTCTCCAGTGCGCTCGGGTAACTATTTTTAAGTATAAAGAAAACAAATGAATTCTGCATTATCCCTTAGTTTTCATAAATTTCATGATGTATTCTTTAGGATATTAGTCTTGTTAAAATGAGACAAATATCTGTGTTTTAATGACAAAACAAAAGCACATGTCCACTTTTAGTTTATTTATTTTTTTTTAATTGTGAAATCTGAACCATTTGCAGCTCTGACTTAGCTGAGGCTCAGCCCTTGTTGAAGATGGCAAGGAGAAGCAGCTGCCTAGAGATGCCCCAGGTAAAGGTGTCCTTTGATTTTAATATAACAAAATATCTTTTTTGTATATTTTTAAAGTAGTACTTAAAGGAATAGTCTAGTCAAAATAAATGTTTCATGATTTAGATACAGCAGGCAATTTTAAGCAACTTTCTAATTTACTTCTATTTTCAATTTTTCTTCGTTCTCTTGTTATCTTTATTTGAAAAAGCAAGCATATAACCATAGGAGCCGGACCATTTTTGGTTCAGCACATGGGTAGCGCTTTCTGATTGGTCTCTAAATGTAGCCACCAATCAGCAAGTGCTACCCAGGTGCTCATCCAAAAATGGGCCGGCTCCTACGTTTAAATTCAAATAAAAATACCAAGGCATACATTTGGAGTTTTGCGTTAGAAGGGGTGCATTAGCTACGCATGCTTTTTTTTGGCCGCACCTTTTAAATACCGCTGGTATTTAGAGTTCACAGAAGGGCTGCGTTAGGCTCCAAAAAGGGAGCGTAGAGCATAATTTACCGACACTGCAACTCTAAATACCAGCGGTGCTTACGGACGCGGCCAGCTTCAAAAACGTGCTTGTGCACGATTCCCCCATAGGAAACAATGGGGCAGTTTGAGCTGAAAAAAAACCTAACACCTGCAAAAAAGCAGCGTTCAGCTCCTAACGCGGCCCCATTGTTTCCTATGGGGAAACTCTTCCTAAGTCTGCACCTAACACCCTAACATGTACCCCGAGTCTAAACACCCCTAACCTTACACTTATTAACCCCTAAGCGACCCCGCTATCGCTGACCCCTGCATATTTTTTTAACCCCTAATCTGCTGCTCCAAAGTCTTCATCCTATCCTAATCAGAATTCGAGGGACGCCATCTTGGATGACGTAATTTAAAGGAACCTTCATTCGGACTTAGGACATCAGAAGAAGACGATGGATCCGCGCCGGAGGTCTTCAAGATGGAGCCGCTCGTCATCGGATGAAGATAGAAGATGCCGCTTGGATGAAGATGGTTGCCGGTCCGGATCTCCTCTTCTGCCCGGATAGGATGAAGACTTTGGAGCCTCTTCTGGACTTCTTCAGCTGCTTGATAGAAGACTTCAGCCGGATGATGGATCTCCAGCCCCTGCTTGGGCTTGGATGAAGATTGCTGAGCCTGGACGGATTGGTCATACCCGGTGTGGTGAAGATAAGTTAGGAAGATCTTCAGGGGCTTAGTGTTAGGTTTATTTAAGGGGGGTTTGGGTTAGATTAGGGGTATGTGGGTGGTGGGTTGTAATGTTGGGGGGGGGTATTGTTTTTATTTTTACAGGCAAAATAGCTGAATTATTTGGGGCATGCCCCGCAAAAGGCCCTTTTAAGGGCTGGTAAGGTAAAAGAGCTTTTCTATTTTAATTTTAGAATAGGGTAGGGCATTTTTTTATTTTAGGGGGCTTTGTTATTTTATTAGGGGGCTTAGAGTAGGTTTAATTAGCTTAAAATTGTTGTAATATTTTTATTATGTTTGTAATTCATTTTTTTATTTTTTGTAACTTAGCTTTTTTTATTTTTTGTACTTTAGTTAGTTTATTTAATTGTATTTATTTGTAGGGATTTGTATGTAATTAATTTATTGATAGTGTAGTGTTAGGTTTAATTGTAACTTAGGTTAGGATTTATTTTACAGGTAATTTTGTACTTATTTTAACTAGGTAGCTATTAAATAGTTCTTAACTATTTAATAGCTATTGTACCTGGTTAAAATAATTACAAAGTTGCCTGTAAAATAAATATAAATCCTAAAATAGCTACAATGTAATTATTCGTTATATTGTAGCTATATTAGGGTTTATTTTACAGGTAAGTATTTAGCTTTAAATAGGAATAATTTATTTAATAAGAGTTAATTTATTTTGTTAGATTTAAATTATATTTAACTTAGGGGGGTGTTAGGGTTAGGGTTAGAGTTAGCTTTAGGGGTTAATACATTTATTATAGTAGCGGTGAGGTCCGGTCGGCAGATTAGGGGTTAATAATTGTAGGTAAGGTAGCAGCGACGTTGGGGGGGCAGATTAGGGGTTAATAAATATAATATAGGGGTCGGTGGTGTTAGGGGCAGCAGATTAGGGGTACATAGGGATAATGTAGGTGGCGGTGGTGTGCGGTCGGCAGATTAGGGGTTAAAAAAATTTAATAGAGTGGCGGCGATGTGGGGGGACCTTGGTTTAGGGGTACATAGGTAGTTTATGGGTGTTAGTGTACTTTAGAGCACAGTAGTTAAGAGCTTTATGAACCGGCGTTAGCCCAGAAAGCTCTTAACTCCTGTTTTTTTTCTGCGGCTGGAGTTTTGTCGTTAGATTTCTAACGCTCACTTCAGCCAAGACTCTAAATACCAGCATTAGAAAGATCCCATTGAAAAGATAGGATACGCAAATGGTGTAGGGGGATCTGCGGTATGGAAAAGTCGCGGCTGCAAAGTGAGCGTTAGACCCTTTAATGACTGACTCTAAATACCAGCGGGCGGTGAAAACCAGCGTTAGGACCCCCTAACGCTGGTTTTGACGGCTACCGCAAAACTCTAAATCTAGGCGCTAGAGAACAAAGAAAAATTAATAATAGGAGTAAATTAGAAAGTTGCATAAAATTGCATGCTCTGTCTGAATCATGAAAGTTTGATTTTGACTAGACTATTCCTTTAAATAGACAAGGAACATTTTGTTCCGCAGTAATCTTACAGCATTAACTGAAACCTTGACATAAAGGGCAGGGTCACAAGCTTTCTGTGTCCAGGAGGTGATAGAGACTCTAAAACTTTTGTTACCTTCGTCAAGAGGTCAAGAAAGTTGTTAAAATATAAAGACTCACACTGTGGCTCAGCTTGTTATCTATAATATCTGCTATCAGATAAGTGTGTGTTTGGTGGTCTGAGACATGAACCTCTGCAGACATTTTATATTTATAATATTGCTTTTAAACAGGTATGTAACACAACTCTATATCAACAAATAAAAAAAGTGTGGCTATGTTTTTGTTACATTTTATAAAAATGATTTATCCTTTCTATGATTTTACAGAAATGGCACACGTTTTTGTACATGTAGCAAAAATAAAATTTGGGTAACTTTACAGTATTTTGCTAGTATTTTACATTATTATGTTATTATTTCATAGTATTTTGCTTACCATGTAAACCTGCATCATTTATATCAATAAACATATACTTATACAAACTATACTAATAAAAGATAAGATAAATACTAACATCTTATATATTCACTATTCATCTAATTAATATATATATATATATATATATATATATATATTAGATTAATACTGGTAAGCAGTTAAAGCATTTTATAAACAATATCAAGTCAAATTGTACTTTGTTCAATTTTCAAAATAATTTAGAAACATTTAAATTATTGACAAAAAATTTAAGTTAGACTGCAAAGTTAAATAAATCTTAGGGTTTTATTTAAACTTTGCAGTCTAACTAAACATTTTTTTCAATATTAAAAGCATACGCCTAATTAAAAATTGAAAGATCATTATTCATCTGTGTTTCAAGACATTACCATCTGCAAGCTGTAAGATTTAAAATGACATAATATTTTATACGCATTTTGTTTTATCACCTCTTGTGGAACATATATTTAGACATTTTTATGATTGTTTGATATTGAATTACTCCCAGTGGATCAGTTAAGCAAACGTGCAACAGGATCAGAAAAATAAAACCAAACTAAAATGATTTGCATTGAAATTAAAAATTCTGGTTTATCTGAACTGTAAATTCTAGAATGCTAGACAAACACAGATTCAACCAGCGCATAATATTATTGTCATTCACTCACTGACAGAAAAGGTAAATTATAGGAAGAATTGTCAAAGCTTGACTAGATAGACAAATCTAATTAGGTTTCATTCCACAACATGTCACAACAAGTGCTTCATAGTAATTACACAGTATATATAAGAAAATCAGGATTCTAAAATTTGAAGTGAATCCATCTAAAATGTTGCAATTATAATAAATGCTTCAGTAACTATACACATACAACAAACTCAAAAGTATTAACAATTCCACATTTTGCAACAGGATTAAAAATAAAATAAAATCTAAACTGACCAGCACATAAGTAAATAAGTCAATCACACGCAAACACAGCTGAAAGTAACCTTAATGCGTGCAATTTAGTACGTGTATCACACGTTGAAAGTAAAATGTTTGCGGGCGAGCAAAACCCAATGCATGCTAAATTCAGGACCTCGGATATCGGAATTAATTTTTAAAATATATATCTATACACATATATTTCTATATCTATCATCTATCTATCTATGAATATATACAGGTATAGATATATACAGATACACACACATATATATATATATATATATATAAAACAAAGAAATTTTCTACTATGTGAAGAACATTGGAATATAACATTTTTACAGTACATACACAGTAAACACATTTTAAAATATTAAAATGGAATGTTTTTAGGTATTTGAGTGGAAGTCTGGACTGGGCCATTGCAACACATTGATTCTTTTCTTTTTTCACCCATTCTGTTGTAGATTTGATGGGGTGCTTGGGATCATTATCCTGTTGCATGACCCAATTTTAGCCAAACTTTAGCTGTCAGACAGATAACCTCACATTTGACTCTAAAATACTTTGTTTTACAGAGGAGTTCAAGGTCGACTTAATGGGGCCTATCTATCAAGCTGCTCCATAACCTGTCCGCCTGCTCTGAGCAGGCGGACAGACATCGCCGCAATTCAACCCGATCGAGTACGATCGGGTTGATTGACACCTCCCTGCTGGAGATTGGCCGCGATTCTTCACGAGGCGGCGTTGCACCAGCAGCTCTTGTGAGCTGCTGGTGCAATGCTTAATACGGAGAGCGTATTGCTCTCCGTATTCAGCGAAGTCTGGCGGACCTGAGGCCAATGACTGCAAGGTGCTCAGGTCCTGTGGCTGCAAAACAAGCCCAGATAATCACCCCTCCACCACCATGCTTGACAGTTGGTATGAGGTATCTGTGCTGTGTTTGTTTTTTTCTAATTGTACTGTTTTTTGCAATTTCTATGAGCATTGCCTTGTCTGATCTTGGGGTAAATTAGCTGGGATTGGCAACGATCTTGAATGTTTTCCACTTGATAATTGTCTTTCTCACTGTAGAATGATGGACTTCTTGTTTGGAAATGGTCTTATAACCCTTCCCAGAGTGATGGGTAGCACTAATTGCTTCTCTAAGATCATTGCTGATGTCTTTCCTCCTTGGCATTATGTTAACACCTGAATGTTCCAGACCAGCAAACTGCTAAAACTTTGGCTTTTATATAGGTGGTCGCTCTTGCTGATGATCAATTAATCAAGAGCATTTGATTAGCAGCACCTGGATGCTACTTAGCCTCTTAATTCCCATTGAAGCAGTAAGGGTGTACTTAGTTTTTCACAAATGGCTTCTCCATTTTTGCTTTATTTTTGTTAAATAAATCATGACACTGTGTCATATGTTGTTATTCATCCAAGGTTGTATTTACTTAATTTTAAGACCTGCTAAGGACCAGATGATTGTTATTATGTCCTGATAGGTAAAACCATATAATTCAAAGAGGGTGTATGTTCTTTTTTGCATGACTGACTATATGTATAAATATATTCACATATATTTATACAACATACACATATTTAGACATACAGTATATGTATACTATATACAATAATATAATAATATAATATTCTATTAAAATACCTTGTTATACACCAGGCACCTTTTTAGCCCTTATACAAAATGTGTATTAATATTTATATGAATACATTTAATCATACAGTGTATATATGAGTGTAACAGTGCATTTTAATATATTTATGTTGTGTTTAGTGCACTTTTTTTAACACTTAGCATTTATGGGAAGTTTTCACTCATGCTAACCAGATGAGTGCAAATGTTGTTTACGCCCGAGCTAACACGTTTATGTTTAACTTGTAATCCTCTTGCAAGCTAGCGCGGTCGCAATACTGCTTTTCAAGACTCACTCTAACAATAGAGCGCCACTTGTAATCTAGCCCTCTTTTTTATTTAAATGTTTCTGTTATTTTTCATAAATTGCAGCCAGTAGAGATATGCATTCGGTTTTAACAAAACAAATATCCCAATGAATGCACTAACTATTTTAAAGAATGATGAATATTTACTAATACAATTCATTAGTATATTCATTATTCTTTAAATGAGGTATAATTCTTATCTAAACCGCGCCAATCTGCTGCTTCACATAGACTTCAGTGTAGCACAAGGAGATAGTACAGGACAGGGTCTAGGATCCGCCACACTAATATTCCTATTACCACAGCCCTAGACTCTATGAAGAAGTGGATTAGCGCAGCTCCTCAGTACGCTATAGGTAAGTGTAACTGACACCTGCAGCAAGATAACATTTACATTCGTTTAACGAAAGCTAATGTAAATGTTAACGAGGTGATGTTTGCACCTCTGAGTTAATAGCACACTAGTCATTTGCATAATGCTGATTGCTAAGCACAGCTATTGGCTAAGAGGTGGAAACGTCACCTCATTAAAAAAATTGTGTTTTGCTGTGTGCGGCCAGATGCACTCGGCAGAAACTGCAGGCAAATAAAGGAACTTTCAGCATGAAGTTTTTGATACTTTTAGCTCTACAAATAACTGATGATAATAATAATAAAACTTCATGACTAAAAGTCCCCTCTATTTACAGCACTGGTAAATCCTATTTTTTTTTAAAAATGCTCGGATTTACCATCACTTTAAATGTAATATTATAAGCCATGACAGAATTGTAGCATGCGTTAAATGCTTTTTTGAGACTAATTTGCATATTTCATTTTCCAAATGTCACACAAAACTTTAGCTAGAATTACTTAAAATGTCTGAAAGCATGTCACATCATGGTCCCAATTGTAATTCATTAGAATTTGCCATGTAAAAAAATTGACAACAGGGCTTTTTTTTTGCTTCGTTTTTTTTTTTATAGCGTTTTTTTTTATAGTTTTTTATTCCACTAAAAGCCTCACCATTGGATTTAGATGTCTGAATTACATACACAATATAATTTGAGTATAAGGTTTACTTATAATAGGATTTGGTAAATTATGAAAAACTGTAAGGAGTATGATTTCCTCAAGACTTTTTAAAAGGGTTTCTACAGACATATACGAGTACAATTATTCTGAAAACTGCATTCTTGTTGGCACAATTTACATTGCTTTGTAGTCCAGGAAGCTATACATTAATAAAGCATTTTAAATGTTTTATTTAAACTTTGTTTTTATTTGCAATGGCTATTTAAGATGAGATTTAAATATGTCCCTGCACCACTGAAGTCATCACCTTGCAGTATGCACAATGGTCAGAGCTCTGAATTCATTTGCATGCTTTTCAGCTTGAATTGTTTTTTTCCCTATGCATAACTCAAATCTTATGAATAATTAAAGGGATATAAAAGTGCAAAATCAAAATGATTTAATATTATTATTATTGTTGAACTATTGATAGAATATAACTGTTTGTTTAATCCCTGCAATGGCATTACACACATAGTGAAGGTCAATGCCAGAGCAGCAATGCACTACTGGGAGCTAGCTTAACACATCTGATGAATCAGTGACAAGAGACAAATGCATACCTGCCAACATCTGCCAGATGATTTCCCTCGAGTATGAGTTTAAAAGCTTGTGGGCAGTGTCCCATCTGTAATTTGTGGGTAGGGCCATATATTGAAATTTGAGTTACAATATAGTTTAAATGTAGGTATCAAAAAAACCTCACAATTGGTTCAGCACTGGGGTGAAAAAATTCTTGGCAGCGAAAGTGTTACATATTAACGTCTCAATGTTCATTTATGATTGCAATTAAAGGTTTGAGTGTTTAGAAATGTTAACTATACATTTGCCTAAATTGATAGAAAGCTGTTTATTATTGGGATTGATATTATTGGTTAACTTAAAAAAAAATGCATTCACACACTTTTGTAAATCCTTACCAATATTGAAGCAATTAGTCCAAATGTTTAAACTTTAACACCTTCTGCTTCTTTAAAGGTCTGTGATAACTGCCGCAAACCCCCTGAAAAGCCTGTAAAACGTCTGTTTCATTCTCTTTTTTTGCCAGTCTAACCAGATTTGTCTGTTATATGTCAGCTCTTCTAAATTAATTAGAAAGGCTTAGAAACCGTAGCCCAAAATCACCCATATTTCTATATTGTCCTGTTGTGGATATTATGATGAAACAGAAGGGGGGTATGGTGTCATGTTGATGTAAATTTAATACAGTGGATTTATCAAGAGAATTAAACTCCAAAATGAGCAGCTGTAATTAAAACCGGCTGGCTGACAGGCCATTGGCAGACATTGATTCCTGGGATTGCAGTGTGCAGATCCCTCAGACTTGGGAAAACAACATATACAGGGAGTGCAGAATTATTAGGCAAGTTGTATTTTTGAGGATTAATTTTATTATTGAACAACAACCATGTTCTCAATGAACCCAAAAAACTCATTAATATCAAAGCTGAATAGTTTTGGAAGTAGTTTTTAGTTTGTTTTTAGTTATAGATATTTTAGGGGGATATCTGTGTGTGCAGGTGACTATTACTGTGCATAATTATTAGGCAACTTAACAAAAAACAAATATATACCCATTTCAATTATTTATTTTTACCAGTGAAACCAATATAACATCTCAACATTCACAAATATACATTTCTGACATTCAAAAACAAAACAAAAACAAATCAGTGACCAATATAGCCACCTTTCTTTGCAAGGACACTCAAAAGCCTGCCATCCATGGATTCTGTCAGTGTTTTGATCTGTTCACCATCAACATTGCGTGCAGCAGCAACCACAGCCTCCCAGACACTGTTCAGAGAGGTGTACTGTTTTCCCTCCTTGTAAATCTCACATTTGATAATGGACCACAGGTTCTCAATGGGGTTCAGATCAGGTGAACAAGGAGGCCATGTCATTAGATTTTCTTCTTTTATACCCTTTCTTGCCAGCCACGCTGTGGAGTACTTGGACGCGTGTGATGGAGCATTGTCCTGCATGAAAATCATGTTTTTCTTGAAGGATGCAGACTTCTCCCTGTACCACTGCTTGAAGAAGGTGTCTTCCAGAAACTGGCAGTAGGACTGGGAGTTGAGCTTGACTCCATCCTCAACCCGAAAAGGCCCCACAAGCTCATCTTTGATGATACCAGCCCAAACCAGTACTCCACCTCCACCTTGCTGGCGTCTGAGTCGGACTGGAGCTCTCTGCCCTTTACCAATCCAGTCACGGGCCCATTCATCTGGCCCATCAAGACTCACTCTCATTTCATCAGTCCATAAAACCTTAGAAAAATCAGTCTTGAGATATTTCTTGGCCCAGTCTTGATGTTTCAGCTTGTGTGTCTTGTTCAGTGGTGGTTGTCTTTCAGCCTTTCTTACCTTGGCCATGTCTCTGAGTATTGCACACCTTGTGCTTTTGGGCACTCCAGTGATGTTGCAGCTCTGAACTATGGCCAAACTGGTGGCAAGTGGCATCTTGGCAGCTGCACGCTTGATTTTTCTCAGTTCATGGGCAGTTATTTTGCGCCTTGGTTTTTCCACACGCTTCTTGCGACCCTGTTGACTATTTTGAATGAAACGCTTGATTGTTCGATGATCACGCTTCAGAAGCTTTGCAATTTTAAGAGTGCTGCATCCCTCTGCAAGATATCTCACTATTTTTGACTTTTCTGAGCCTGTCAAGTCCTTCTTTTGACCCATTTTGCCAAAGGAAAGGAAGTTGCCTAATAATTATGCACACCTGATATAGGGTGTTGATGTCATTAGACCACACCCCTTCTCATTACAGAGATGCACATCACCTAATATGCTTAATTGGTAGTAAGCTTTGGAGCCTATACAGCTTGGAGTAAGACAACATGCATAAAGAGGATGATGTGGTCAAAATACTCATTTGCCTAATAATTCTGCACTCCCTGTATACTTGCAGGGTTGGTTGATTACAGGGTAACGATGTATGCAGGGAATGTGCTGTTACTGTCATACATATCAGATGTCCTTTTTTCTGATCTACATTGCATAAACATTAGCAGCACAAAACACAACAATTGTAGCCAGAAAGACTAACCTCTATGGGGCTGATTTATTAATCTCTGTCCGACATGATATGCTGTAGCCTATCATGTCCGACAGACATTGCTAAATGCCGACAGCATATGCTTTCAGAATGTAACATTGCACAAGCAGTTCTTGTGAAATGCTTGTGCAATGCCGCCCCCTGCAGATTATTGGTCAATCGGCTGCTAGCGGGGAGTGTCAATCAACCTGATCGTATAGGATCGGGCAGATTGCAGACCGCAGCCTCAGAGGCAGCAGACCAGTTAAGGAGCAGCAGTCTTAAGACTGCTGGTTCATAACTGCTGCTTCCAGCGAGCCTGAAGGCTCATGCAGAAACAGGGGCATCGGGGGCCATTCGGCCCTTGATAAATCGGCCCCTATATCTCACCTCCATCAAATTCCAGGTGTGTTCATTTGATTTCTATCCTTAAACCAGTCTACTGCAGCATTGAGCAATAATCTAGTCATGTGATTTTATATCTCTATCTATTGTGGGACATCTATGTACATGTGTGTGTTTGCATCATGGGGTCTTTTTGGATGTTCCATGTCCCTTTGAATAAAGAAGGCATTTTTTTGGAAAGCTTGTAGAAAATGATTATTTATATTCCTCTTAATATAATGTTGTACAACAGTTTGTATCCTTATTTGTATTACTTAAAGGGATATGAAACCTAATTTTTTTTCTTTCATGATTCAGATAGCGCATGCAATTTTAAGCAACTTTCTAATTTACTCCTAAATGTAGCCACCAATCAGCAAGCGCTACCCATGTGCTGAAGCAAAAATGGGACGGCTCCTAAGCTTAAATTCCTGCTTTTCAAATAAAGATACCAAGAGAACATAAAGAAATTGATAATAGGATTAAAATAGAAAGTTGCTTAAAATTGCAGGCTCTAGCTAAATCATGAAAGAAACAAATTGGGTTTCATATCCTGTAAAATAGATGGAGTGTAAAGCCTTCAAAATACTATTAGGAGAGTCATCATGCTTCACTCTTACAAAATCCACTGACTATATATGGCAGACGAAGGTATAAAAAAGGCATAACTCATTAATTTAGTGATAAAACTGGAGCTTCTCCTTGCCCCATGGCATTGTACAATTCACAGTAAACGGAATTCTTGTGAAAATACATCTGATACGAGTGCTCTTGTGACCAGGTACTCTATAGAGCATGCACTAGAAATCAGGGGGCTTCATCCAGTCACGATATTTAAAAATACAAGCTAATTACATTATTACTGAAACATGAATTGCCTAATAGTTTAATGAAGCAACAAAAAGGAAGATAGTAATGATATTTCTGTTGAGCCTTGATCACAGACTAAATTCACATTTAAGAAAGATAACGGAATACCATTTGTATGACCTGTTATGCCTTCGGAGAGCGTAATGCTTTGTAAAGAATTAAAGTGGTTGGAAACAAATTAAAGAATTAAAGTGATTGGCTGTTAGGAAACATCTATGCATTCTTGATGTCGCAATAATGACATTGTTTTTATTTTAAATCGCAATGTATACAATTTATATATATATAAAATATCACCAATGTCATGAAATTTATTGTTTACTGTTGGAGCCGAGAGCGGAGTTACAGATCTTACTTGCGAACGATCTTGATACCCCATAGACAACAAGCAATTATTGAATTGTAAGTTTTAACCGTAAGAAAAAATGCTGTTTGTGATTGCTGTGTGGATTTTAATGGCATATGGCTGGTTTTCCCTTAATTTACCAATGAGCATGGGTGAAGCATGAACATGCACTGAATAATCGCTGCAGATTCCGTGGATGCACATGCAAAGAGGAACACAGGAGAGTGAGACATAAGTTGCAGGACGACAGCGGGGTGCAATCCTATTGGCTGTAGCCTGTAATGTAATCTGGAAAAAAAAATTCCGCCTTTGGGAAGGGCGGAGGAACGGCGCAATTGAATAAAGGGAAGAAAGTTAAATAAATTAAATAACCAAAGATTTATTCGATAATCGATGAATGAAAGTGCCATTTAATTAGTTAGCACTATCCTCATTTTAGTTACATTTATTAGCAACTCTTTCTTAGCTTGCCATCTGGGATTTACGTCCTATTGAATTTGTAGGCAAAATGAGAACTGGAGCAGGTTATTTATTGTGAACATAATAAATGTTTATACATGGATTTAAATGTTAATTCTACTATATATAGCAAAACAAATTGCAATGTCATAACAAAACATCTTCTTTAAATGTCATCTGTGGTGAAGTTCTGGCTGTTTTGAGCCTTGGTATTTAAGTAGATACTTCTTAGGTTTCATAATTCCTTCTCTTGTGTTTGTTCAATTTTAAAACTCTTCTTCATTATTCTCTCTTTTGAGTAGGAATAAAAAGACTTTTCTTTAAATTAGATAAAACTTCCATTTGCTAATACCAATGCATGCAAGAGGATTTAAATGTTCAAAGAAAAAAAAAGGGAAGGGCTAAGGACTGACAAAGTATTCCATTTAGATGGCATGATAGGATATGTAATCTCTTATATTCTGTGAGCACAAACAATAGACACGCCTTTAAAATATCATGGCATGATTTATCATTTTTATGGTTAGCTTTGCCTTTTATTTTTATAAGTTTAAAAATGGACTGAAATGTTTTTTTTTTTTATCTATGTAAACTCTGCTTTCTGTAATTTATTTAAATGCGCGCAGAAGACAGTCTTCTTATTCGTTTGTAGAAATGAAGAAGTGAAATGTGGGTAATAACTCTTCATAGCATAAAAAGAAAAGCATAGAAGAGAAAATATTTCAGGCAACATATTCAAATATTTTTAGAACCAGAGGAAGTACAGCCAATAGAAATTTAAACGTTTAATGCGGCAGCACTGTAAAGCATTTGGATGTTAAACTCCAAATGAAATGCCCAATTAAATTAATGATATTACTAATAATCTAATTTATAATTACCAGTAAAGTAATTATTTAAGTAATAATAAATAAACACATAAATAGACAAACAGCACAATATCAATTTATGTATTTCCCAACTTTAAAGCAATTTACATAACTATGCTATTCCACTCCCTCCAAAGAGAGCGGCTGGGGAACAGGTGAAATATTCTGCTGCCCAAAAACCGTAGTTAGTAAACTTTCTCTCTCTCTCTCTCTCTCTCTCTCTCTCTCTCTCTCTCTCTCTCTCTCTCTCTCTCTGTAATCCTGAAAATCTGGTCCTGGGAACTGGAGCTGAGGAACCATGTGTTAGTATAGAGCTGTAACTAACCCTATTACATGATTTATAGTGATTTCTTAGCCTAGTGCAGGAGCTCATTTACATATTGCTGTTGATTGGCCAAAACAAAGGAGACTAGGTTAACATACCCAAGATGGTTTTCAAGGGGTAAAACCCTACAAATCTCTACATTTCATATTTTAACTGAAACATTGTTGTGTGCCCTATAATTTTTTAGTGCAGGGAACGCTATTAGCACACTCATTGTGCTTGTATTACAAGTGGTAAATTAAGATCTTGAACACAAATCAATATACCTAAAAGCACTTTTTAAGATGTCAAGCAAACAATTATTACTAATAGTATAGAACAGAACTAAATGAAGAACTTCCTCATCAGCTGACAGCTGCTCATCTGAGCACTCTAGTGTTATTTGGCATGTATTTTAGAAGTGAAGGATATAGTGCACCAGCTGTATGTTCCGCACAGATGATGGACCCAAGACTCTGGGGACGATTTATTAAAGTGCGGACGGGCATGATACGATGTAGCGTATCATGTCCGCTGCACATCGATTAATGTGGATTGGGCGGATTGAAGTCCGCAGCCTCAGAGCAGTCAGACAAGTTATGGAACAGCGGTCTTTAGACTGCTGCTTTATAACTGCTGTTTCCGGCGAGCCTTCAGGCTCGCACAGAAACAGGGGCATCAAGCTCCATTCGGAGCTTGATAATTCGGCCCGATAGCTTGACTTACAGCTCCCAATGAGAACAAAAGTTTTCTATTTTGTTTACAAGTGGTAAACTACATTTCCTGCTAGATGCCTACAGTTGGGAATAGTAAACAACAGACTTGTACAGCCAAGAAATTTTTATTTTGGACAAAATCATGGTGCCAAATATTTGGAAAAAATGTTTTCCTGAATATTCATTGGCTGCACTATTTAATATTTGTTTAACTTAAACTAAATGAATACTGAACATTCGTAAAACATTTACATTGGTTTTCGTTAAAATGAACGTAAATGTTCAAAGCTACAGGTGAAAAGTTTACCTGTAGCTTTATACTTACCTTATGCGTGCTGGAGAGCGGGCTAACCGAATCCTCTTCTTGCCAGAGCCCTGGCCACGCTAACAGCAGGTTTAACGTGCTCAGCTCCCAGGCCTGCAATCACTTTAGTGCAAGTCCTGGGAGCTGACTGCGCTAAACCTCCTGTTAGCATGGCCAGAGATCTGGCAAGAAGAGGATCGGATTAGTGCGCTCTCCAGCGCACAAAAGGTATTAACCCTTAAAAAAATTGTCAGCAGTATTTATTCATTTTCTTTCATTTTCCTTGGTGCATTCATTCAGATATTTTGTTTCGCTAAAACAAAATGAATATCCAATTTTCGTTACTAATGTGCATTCATACAAATACGAATGCACATCATATGGCCATTTAAAAAAAAAAAAAGGATAAAAAAAAGCATAGAATTATGTAAATATAATCAGCAAAATATAAAAAAAGAAAATATGAAAATATAATTTAGTGGCACTGTGACTGGAACATAATGTCATAGTGCTTAATCACTACACACCATTAACTTTCAAGATCGACTAATATTCTGTTACATCCATGTGTTGAGAAATTATATTTTACATAAAAAATAATTGCCAGCCACATGCTTAAATAAGAAATTTTAATATTTTTTTGTTTAAAAAAAAGTAGTAATTTTGCGGTTTTTAATAATTGAAAGACACTACGGAATTTGGCGACTTTATACAAATACATGATAATAACAATAATAAAATATAAAGTAATATTAATAATAATATCCTAATTTTCATGCTTTTGCATTATTTTAAATAAAACACCAAATGATGATGCAATTTTGAGAAAAAACACATAGGGCCCTTTTCATAATTTGCTGGGCAGAGAAGGTTATCATTGCACAAGACATTGATTGTTCAAGGATGCTCCCTACTTGCACAGCAAAGAGGTTAAGTAGCTGCAAACTTAACTAGCATTGTAGGCTTGTTTGCAGAGAGTCTGAATTGCTGAAGCCCCAAAGCTGCATTCGTGGCATAATAAATAGGGCCCATATGAACATTTAGTTATTCATTTATAAGTTTGTTTAAGTACTGCTCTGATAGAAGAAACTCTATACATGAACAATATAGAGGGGGTGCAGTTGAATGATCAAGGGATGGTATTCGGATGGAGGCAAGTTGAAATAATACCAGAAAAAGATGCCATCATTTGAAGTCAGGGTAGTCTGCAGCCATAGATGGCTGGTTCAGGGGATAAGTCGGGCAGATTGTGTGTTGCAAATGTGTATATGAAACAGTAACCCATCTTGGAAAACTGAAAAAGCAGATATATTTTTTCTCAATAGCTAAAAAGAATAAAATGTGGAAAATGTTATGTAATTCAAAGAAAGCATTTTCAGTCTTTCACTCCACCCTATGACTAATGGATCAATAAAGTACATAAGAAATCATTTTTCAAAGCAATACCAAATGCCTACATCAATAAAATAACTCTGTGCACAATTTAATTACCACTTATTAAATACAAGTGATAACACAATCATTTTTTTATATTGGAAATATCTTAATAAAAACTGTGTTTTAAATAATTATATACCCAAAGGGCAGAGCTGAAAAGATTTTTAACACAAATACTCTTTGAAGTCTATAATATAATAAGATAACAAAAATGCAAACCTTGTGCCTTTAGCAAAGAAACTGGAAAACAGGAAGCTGGCGTCTCATTCATGCTTCTAGCAAATAAAACTGAAAGCAGTGAAAATATAAGGTTGTATTTTTCATTAATATTATTTTATAGATCAATACCTAGAACAGTCATGCACCATTTACTAGTTCCATTTCATCAGTGTATTATATATTTTAAAATGGATTTCCTGATAATAATTCTTATAAGGTGCACTTAAAATTTATTGAAAGTTCAGAATGAAATATAGCACAAATATGACACTTAGAGATATAATCACATCACTGGTAAATCCAGTGTATTCAGATGGTTTTAAAGTGATAAAAATTAATCTGATTATGGATATATGTGATTTTGAAATAGCAATATGAATAAAAACTCAATCTTTAATTTTATTGAACGATAAAGCCTTGTGCCATGTAAATGTAATCTTAAGCTTTAAAATATTTTTAAAGCACTTAACTATGGAGAAACATTTGCTACATGAGCAAAAAGACTCAAATGCTCTTGACCCTGCACATCATACTTGGAGACAACGCAACCTCTACCTTAATTCATGGTACATCCAACCCTGTATTCTTAAATAGCACACAGAGTGCAAAATACTTGGGAAAAAAGGAACACAATATCTATTAGTTTACTATATACAGTAACATAACCCCAATTGACTCGCTAACAAACAGGTCCTGCCAAATCATGAAATCTATTGGTGCTTGCTTCATAAGGAAATATGCACAGCATGGTCTTAAGCCAAATGTTCTTCTGCTCTCTTAAGGTTGACTTTGCCAGATACCCTAACACCACCCATTCTGCAGGCTTTAGAGACACTTTTGTAGTTATCCTTTACTTGGGGAGATCCACAACAAGCTGCTATTCTGAGCCTTCAGTCTATAAAGCAGGATTAGACCGACCAAGGGGCTTGACTTTTATTTGCTAACACGGAACTCTTTAAAATCACACCAGGGAACCTGCAGCAGTTCGGGGAAAGCAAGAGTCTGAATCACAAGACTATACCAGATCTCAGAACTGTATCCCAGCTGAAGATATTTTATGGGACTAGCTGCACACACAGGTCAGATGGATGAATATAAGAGTGATGAGCCATAAAGACTGCTCCGTGACATTGTATTGTGCTTGGACATACCTCATATTGTTTCAGGTTTAAAAGTTTGAGTGTGTATTTTAACGACCACTGTGAAATAAATGTACATGTTCTTTATGTTTTAATACAATTAGATCTTCTCTCTTGCAATTTTGTTTGTTTTGTGTTTCTGTATTTGCATTAGTACCACCCACTCCTTACCCGTGGCTAAGAAGAAGCAGCAAGTTAGATGGGATTTAAAGATACAGGTGCACTAGCGGAATGAATATATTCTTTTAAGCTATTATAAGATATTATATGTATTTATATATATTTTCATTACGCTTAGGTTCCATATTACCAGGTTATGAAGGGGTATTTATGCATGATATTGGCTTTATACAAGTAAGTGCATATATATAACATATAAAAACCTCAATATCTATTATTACCCTTTACTTGTACCTAAGAATTCAGTATTCAGGTTTCTTAAAAACAAATGTACAATTTCTTAAAGGGACATAAAACCCAAATTGTTTCTTTCATGATTCAGGTATGCAATTTTAAACAACTTTCCAATTTACTGTTTACAATTTTTTTTGTTAATAAAAAACTATAATGCTCTCTATTTTGCTTGCAGTAGCAATAACCAGCCTAATTATTGCGTATCCTCAAACAGGCAAATTTGCAAGAGAGAGCAGACAATTCAGAAACTCTTCTAGCAGAAGAGATAGTCAAAAGAAATAAAACTTTCCAAGAAAGTAGTTTAATATCCAAAGAATGCATAGGGGTCTATTTATCATGATGCGAGCAGACATGATCCGATATTGCGGATTATGTCCGCTGCACATCGATAAATGCCGACAGCATACACTCTCTGCATTTATGATTGCACCAGCAGTTCTTGTGAACTGCTGGTGCAATAACGCCCCCTGTAGATTTGCGGACAATCGGCCACTAGCAGGGGATGTCAATCAACCTGATCATATTCGATCGAGTTGATTTCCGACGATGTCTGTCCACCGCCTCAGAGCAGGCGAATAGGTTATGGAGCAGTGGTCTTTAGACCGCTGCTTCATAACATGTGTTTCTGGCAAGCCTGAAGGCTCACCAGAAACACGCGGCATCAAGCTCTGTTGGGAGCTTGATAATTCGGCCCCATAGGCTCAAAAGAAGGAGCCTGCAAAATCTTTAAAACAAATTGAGACTCCAAGGAGGAGAAATTGATTAAATAACAGGCTAGATATGAATCAAAGCCTGAACAAACAGTGTATATCAGGAATCTTAGCAATCTTTCTATGAAATAAGACAGAAAGAGCAGAGATTTGTGCTATCAAAGTATTTACAGACAAACCTTTATCCAAACCATCCTGAAGAAATGGTAAAATCCTAGGAATTCTAAATGAATGCCAAGAATAATCATGAGTGGTACACCAAGAAATATTGGATTTCCAAACCCTATAATAAATCTTACTCGAAACAGACTTACGAGCCTGTATCATAGTGTTAATTACTGAGTCAGAGAAACATCTATGACTAAGAACTAAGCGTTCAATTTCCATGCTTTCTGGTCTTAAAGGAAGTGACCAAGGCTGGCAAATGGACATTTGGACAATTTCCACATACCAGAATCTGTGAGGCCATGCTGGTGCTATCAGAAACACATAAGATTGCCCCATTATGATCTTTGAGATCACTCCTAGAGGTGAAAAAAAATGTAAGCAGGTTGGTAAAACCATGGAACTGCTAGAGCATTTATCATTTCCCGCTGAGGATCCCTGGACCTGGAGAGGTATCTGGAAAGTTTCTCGTTTAGACGAGAGGCCATCAGATCTATGTCTGGAACCCACATCTGCACAATCTGATAGAACACATCTGGATGGAGAGACTACTCCCCGGATGTAGAATCTGACGGCTGAGATAATCCGCTTCCAAATTGTCTGCACCTGGTATATGAATCACAGTGATTAGACAAGAACTGGATTCCGCCCAATAAAGTATTAGAGATACTTCTTTATTGCTAGGGGACTGCGAGTCCCCCCTTGATAATTCACATATGCCACTGTTGTGACATTGTCTGTTTGAAACTGAAAATACGATTTTCTCTTTAATAGAGGCCAAGTCTGAAGAGCTCTGAAAATAGCACAGAGTTCTAAGATAAAGATTGGTAACCTCACCTCTCGAGGATTCCAAACTCCTTGTGCTGTCAGAGACCCCCAAACAGCTCCCACACCTGAGAGACATGCATCTGTTGTGATCACAGTCCAGGCAGGACAAACAAAGGAGGCCCCTTAAATAATAAGGTGATAGTATAACCACCAAGTCAGAGAGAGTGGAAAGTTGGAATTTAAGTATATCAGTTGTGATAACTAAGTATAATCCCTGCACCATTGGTGCCACATGCAAAACTGTAGAGATTTCTTATGAAAACAAGCAAAAAGGATCGCGTTCGATGCTGCAATCATGAGACCTAAAACTTCCATGCACATAGCCACTGAAGCGAATGATAAGAAACTGAAGGTTCAGACAAGCTGAAACCAATCTTAAATGTCTCTTTTCTGTTAGGGATAGAGTCATGGACACTGAATCTATCTGGAAAACTATTGAGCTAGTACCAAGATATCGTCCAAATAAGGAAACACTGCAATACCCCCCTCTTTGATTACAGATAAAAGGGCACCTAAAACTATTAAGAATATTCTTGGTGCTGTTGCAAGGCCAAACAGAACAGCAAAAAGAAAAGAGAATCTCATAAAACGATAGTGATCTGGATGAATCGGATTGTGAAGGTAAGCGTCCTGTAAGTCTATTGTGGACATGAAGTGACCTTGCTGAACAAAAGGCAAAATAGTCCTTATAGTCACCATCTTGAAAGTTGGGACTATTACAAAACCATTTAAAGTTTTCAGATCCAAAATAGGTCTGAAAGAATTTTCCTTTATAGGTACAACGAATAGATTTAAATAAAAACCCCAATCCTTGTTCCTGCTGTGGAACTGGGAAAATTGACCTCTGAAAGTTCTAGATCTGAAACACATTTCAGAAAGATTTGAGCTTTTATTGGGTTTTTTGTTACATGGGTAAGAAATAATCTTCCCAAAGGAAGTATTATTTTGAATCCCATTCGACGCCTCTAAGAAATTATATTATGAATCCACTGATTTTGGACAGAGTCTGTCCAAACTCTTTGAAATAGCTTTAGTCTGCCCCCTACCAGAAGAACTGGCTTGAGGGCCGCACCTTCATATAGGTTTAGGGGCAGGATTTGGTTTCTTATAAGGCTTGGATTTATTCCAATTCGGAGATGGCCTCCAATTAGAGCCAGAGGCCTTAGGGGAAGGAGTGGTTTTCTGTTCTCTATTCTGACGAAAGGAACGAAAACAATTGGGAGCTTTAAATTTACCCTTAGATTTATTGTCTTGGGGCAGAAAAATTCCCTTAACCCCAGTAACAGTGGAGATAATAGGATCCAATTGTGAACCAAAAAGATTTTTACCTTGAAAAGAGAGAGCTAATAATCTAGTTGTATACACCATGTCAGCATTCTAAGATTTAAGCCATAAAGCTCTTCTAGTTAGAATGGCTAAAGACATGGATTTGACATTGATCTTCCTAACATCAAATATAGCATCACAAATAAAATGATTTGCATGTTGAAGTAAAACAATAATGTTAGATAATTCAGAATCTGAAGACAACTGCTGTGCTAAACTGTCCAACCAAAAAGTAGAAGCAGCAACATCAGCCATAGATATAACAGGTCTAAGAATATAGCCAGAATGTAAATATGCCCTTCTTGGATAAGATTCAAGCTTCCTATCTAAAGGATCCTTGACTACAGGTAAAGGATACAATTTCTTAAACCTAGAAGAAGGGTTAAACGAGCTACCAGGCTTAGACCATTGTTTAGCAATCACATTAGAGATAGCATCGGGAATAGGAAATACTTCGGGAGCAATAACAGTAGTCTTAAATACAGAATTTAGACAATTACTAGCTTTATCATCAGGAGATTTAGACTCCTCAATACCCAAAGTAAACAACACGTCCTTTAAGAGAGAACGAATATATTCTAACTTAAATAAAAAGATTTGTCTATAGCAGTCTCTGACATGGCATCCTCTGAATCAGAGGAGACCCCATCAGTAGAGGATACGTCAGTATGCTGAAGGTCAGAACTTAATTCACTAAGTTTAGGAAAATGTTGCAAAAACCTTTTACATTTATTTGAAGGTAAAATAGCAGTCATTGCCTTCTCCATAGCTGTAGCAATAAAATCTTGGACTGAAATGGAATAACAGTGTGTGTATTTGTACTCATAGATATATTTAACAATTTGTTAAACAAGAGTCACATAATAGAGCTGAATAATTTAGATCAGCTTAATTACAACATGCATACTTAGCTTTGTTAAATATCAGTTTAGGCAGCTCAAATCCTATGGTAACATCAGAGGCAGGTTCAGTTTGAGACATAATTGCAAAAAAAACTAAATTAGAAAAAAATAAAAATTAATTCTGCAAATTTATAATTTATATCCATGATATATATATATATATATATATATATATATATATATATATATATATATATATATATATATATATATATATATACATACAGTTGCGCTCATAAGTTTACATACCCTGGCAGAATTTATGATTTCTTGGCCATTTTTCAGAGAATATGAATGATAACATAAAAATTTTTCTTTCACTCATGGTTAGTGTTTGGCTGAAGCTATTTATTATCAAAAAACTGTTTACTCTTTTTTAATCGTAATGACAACAGAAACTACCCAAATGACCCTGATCAAAAGTTTACATACCCTGGTAATTTGGGCCTGATAACATGCACACAAGTTGACACAATGGGGTTTGAATGGCTATTGAAAGTAACCATCCTCACCTGTGATCTGTTTGCTTGTAATTGGTGTGTGTGTATAAAAGGTCAATGAGTTTCTGGACTCCTGACAGACCTTTGCATCTTTCATCCAGTGCTGCACTGACGTTTCTGGATTCAGAGTCATGAGGGAAAGAAAAAGAATTGTCAAAGGATCTTTGGGAAAAAGGTAGTTCAACTGTATAAAACAGAAAAGTGCTATAAAAAGATATCCAAGGAATTGAGAATGCAAATCAGCAGTGTTCAAACTCTAATCAAGAAGTGGAAAATTAGGTGATCTGTTTGATAACATACTGCATTCATCTTGCCATCAATTCTGACCAAATTTCCTGTGCCTTTGTAGCTCACACATCCCCAAAACATCAGTGATTCACCTCCGTGTTTCACAGTAAGAATGGTGTACCTTTCATCATAGGCCTTGTTGACTCCTCTCTAAATGTAGGGTTTATTATTGTGGCCAAAAAGCTCAATTTTGGTCTAATCACTCCAAATGACTTTGTGCCAGAAGGTTTGAGGCTTGTCTCTGTGCTCTGATTCAGATAGAGCATTTAATTTTAAGCAACTTTCTAATGTACTCCTATCATTTTTTTCTTCGTTCTCTTGGTATCGTTATTTGAAAAAGCATTAATGTAAGTTCAGGAGCTGGCCAATTTTTGGCTTAGCACCTGGGTAGCACTTGTTGATTGGTGTCTAAATGTAGCCACCAATCAACAAGTGCTACCCAGGTGCAGAACCAAAAATGGGCGGGCTCCTAAGCCCTAACCAAAAGAACAAAGACAAATTGATAATAGGAGTAAATTAGAAAGATGATAACAATTGCATGCTCTATCTAAATTATGAAAGTTTAACTTTGACTAGACTATCCCTTTAAGCCCCACACTTTATTTTTTTTTAGTTGCTGAACAGAAAAGCCAGGTATAAAGCTGAAGTGTGTACGGGCGTGATCTGCGTTGTGCAACCGGGCGTCCTGGATAATCTAAATAAGGAATACCAAGTAAGTATTTCTAGTTTCATTAAAACATTTGTTTATGTTGGACATTGACAGTATATGGATAAAGATTACTACAGATGAAATATTGATTTATAAATAATATTACCCACAAAGACACTTAATAACAGTCACACAATGTTGTCCTATGACATCAAGTAGAATTAAAGATGTATTTAATTCTATTTTTGAAAATAATAATTGTGAATTTATGTGTTAGTGGTGCTTTGTGTGTGTTACATGTAGCGACTGGATGTTTAAACTGGGAATAAATAGGGTGTAAAACAATGATTTGTGTGTGCTACTGGTAGTCATGGGGGTCATATCACTGCGGTGCGTGGGTTAGATTACCAGTGGAGCGGTATTTAGCAATCACGCTTGAGCGCTAATCCTGCTGAAAGTAAACTTGTAACACAGACAGGTTAGTGCTCATATTACAAGTTGAAAGTAAAATATTTGTGTGCTATCGAAACCCGATGCGCACTAACCGCTGGACTTCAGAAACCACAACCATGTGTACATTTTCTCCCCATAGACTTCAATGGTGCAAAAAAAATGTTTTAATAAAACTTAACACCTACTGCTGTATATAGGAATATACAATATATTTATTCTTTAGTTTTATCCAGATTTTTTTTTTTATTGGGACTAGAATGTTTTTTGTTTTTTATTATTTGATAATATTAGTTAAATTACAGATATTAGAAGGGACATAAATACATTTAAAAAGATCTGTTTTTAATTTAAAGTTTTCTTGAAAAAAATATATTTCAAAGTAGATTTGCCATTTGGTTGTAAAAATATATTTCTTTATGTATCATATCTGGACAGAAATAAGTTACTTAGTATGCAAATATTGTTATTTGACTAATTAATATGTCAGTGATTAGGGCACTGCTCCTAGACGAATTCATCAGGGCACAAAATAAATGACTGAAAAAAATCAGACATACTAATTAAACAGATCTACACAAGTCCTGTTCTGCAGTGTTTTTAATTTTTAAGGTGCAGAAGAAAAAATGCATTTCTCTAAATATCTAAATACTTATATTAATGAAATAAAATACTGACTATTAATAAAATGAAAACAAATCTGCTTTTCAGAATTAAATAGGTAAATGCTTTGTCAATTAAAAAATGTAATCTCCTTTTAAAGACATGGGAATGGGCAATGAGTTACTTTGTTTTTAATTAAGCTATTTAAAATATAAAAGTATAATGCAAAGAAAAAATTTCCATGGATTGTTAAAGGAGTATAAGATTGTATTTTAAATTGTTTAATTATGTATAGTTAAAAAACTTTGCAATATACTTTCATTATATATATTGTCACATTTTACTGTAATTTAATACTGAAAATTGTTGTTTTTCACAGTTTTTTATAAAGGAATGGCCGCCGCCATGTTTTAGCTTCAGTTATCTATCTCTCCTGCTGAGACAATTAGAACACATGTATAAAACAGGTAATAAAAGAGACAGAGATAAAAAGAAGACTAATGCACATATTGCAGCACTCATTACTTTTTCTTATATCAATCTTGAATGTCCGCTGACTACCTTAAGCTAAATCTCTCCAAAACTGAGCCCCTTATTTTCCCCCTTCTTCCAAAATCTCCTTCTCCACCCCATCTTTCTATAACTGTTGATAACAACATCATTACCTCAACCCCGCATTCCCAATGTCTTGGGGTCACACTTGACTCTACTTCTTTCACTCCTCACATCCAATCTTTGGCTAACTCCTGTTGTTCCAACCTTAAAAACATCTATGAGACAAAGCTAAGATTTTAATCCACTCTATCATCATTTCATGCCTTGACTATTGCATCTCCATTTTCTCTGGTCTGCTGTATATCTCCATATCTCCATTACATAATGAGTGCCTCTGCCAGGCTATTCTTCTCTATATGTCTCTCTTCATCTGCTGCCCCTCTCTGCTATTCCTTTCCTCTAGCCTCCAGAATTAAACACAACATTCTGACTCTTACATTCAAGGCCCTCAACAACATTGCTCCCCCTAACTATTTGACCTTGTCTTCAGATACTCTCCCACCCATCCCCTTCACTCTACTCATGACCTCCTCCTCTCTCGTCACCTCCTCATATTCCTGTGTACAGGACTTCTTCAGGCTGGCCCCTATTTTGTGGAACTCTCTGCCTTGCTCCACAAGACTCTCCTGTAGTTTTGAAAGTTTCAAGTGCTCTTTAAAGATTCTACTGCTCAGAGCATGCATACAATATACGCTAACCCTTTTTCAACTTCCGTTCCTTTCCTGTTTTTGTTATTCACTTGAACCCTCATAAAAAGTTTGTAGATCACCTTCATGTGAGCTCATTTACAACAGTGTAACTTTTGGCAGGGCACTCTACCCATTTCTTACCTATTATTATTATTACTATCGGTTATTTGTAGAGCGCCAACAGATTCCGCAGTGCTATAAACAAATGCGGAGTACAACAAAACCATTATAGGGATCAAATGGGTAGATGGCCCTGCCAAGAGTTGCACTGTTGTAGTCAGCTCTTAAGAAGGTGATCAAGAAACAGCTGGACTCTTAGGCTGACATGCTAAGGGGGTTCAGGGGATAGCAATGGAGGAGAGGAACTGGTATAAAGAAAGGTTAGCATAGGTTGTATGCATCCCTGAACAGTAGAGTCTTTAGGGAGAACTTGAAGCTTTTAAAACTAGAAGAGAGTCTTGTGGAGCGAGGCAGAGAGTTCCAAAAGATGGGAGCCAGTCTGAAGAAGTCCTGTAAACAGGAGTGTGATGAGGTGACAAGAGAGGAGGAGAGTAGGAGGTCGTGAGCAGAGCAAAGGGGACGGGAGGGAGAGTAGCTAGAGACAAGGTCTGAGATATAGGGGGGAGCAGTGCAGTTGAGGGCTCTGTATGTCAGAATGAGAATTGTGTGTTTGATCCTAGAGGCAATAGAAAGCCAGTGAAGGGATTGGTAGAGAGGTGCAGCAGATGAAGAGCGACGTGTAAGGAAGATAAGTCTAGCAGAGGCATTCATTATGGATTGTAAAGGAGCTAGGCGGCAGGTGAGTAGACCAGAGAGGACAGAGTTGCAGTAATCCATGCGGGAGAGAATGAGAGAGTGGATTAAAATCTTAGTTGTGTCTTGTGTAAGGAAGTGTCTAATTTTAGAGATGTTTTAAGGTGGAAGTGGCAGGCTTTAGCCAATGACTGAATATGAGGAGTGAAAGAAAGATCTGAGTCAATGTGACCCCGAGACATCAGGCGTGCGGTGTAGGGGTAATGATGGAGTTGTCGACAGTTATAGAGAGATTGGGGGGGGAGAGTTTAGAAGAAGGGGGGAAAATAAGGAGCCCAGTTTTGGAGAGATTTAGCTTGAGGTAGTGAGAGGACATCCAGTTAGAGATGTGAGAAAGACAGTTAGTGACATGGGTTAGCAAGGAAGGAGAAAGGTCTGGTGCAGAGAAGTAGATTTGGGTGTCATCGGCATACAAATGATATTGTAAACCGTGAGACTTTATCAGGGAACCTAGTGATGACGTGTAGATTGAGAAGAGAAGGCGACCGAGGACAGAGCCTTGCGGTACGCCGACAGAAAGTGGTGACGGGGCAGAGCAGGCCCCAGAGAAGGCTACACTAAAGGTACGGTTTGACAGGTAGGAAGAGAGCCACAAGAGGGCTGTGTCACATATGTTGAAGGATTGGAGGGTTTGGAGCAAAAGAGGGTGGTCAACAGTGTCAAAGGCTGCGGACAGATCAAGGAGGATAAGCAGAGAGAAGTGGCCTTTTGATTTTGCTGTAAGTAGGTCATTAGTAACCTTAACAATTGCTGTCTCTGTGGAGTGATGGGGACGAAATCCAGATTGCAATGGGTCAAGGAGGGAGTTTATTGTAAGTAAATGGGATAGGCGTGCATAAGCTAGTTTTTCGAGAAGCTTTGATGCAAGAGGGAGGACCAGTGCATGTTTCAGAAATGAGGGAAATATACCGGTGCTGAGGGAGAGGTTGAAAGTGTGTGTGAGTATAGGGGTAAGGGTGGCAGAGAGGGAGGGGAGTAGCTGTGAGGGGATAGGGTCAAGGGGACAGGTAGTGAGGTGAGAGCGCAGTATAAGTGCCAAAACTTCTTCCTCAGTAACAGGGGAGAATGAGCTAAGTTTAAGGTTATGTGGGTTGTGGTTGATTAAGAGCATTTGAGGGGGTGAGAGAATGGAATTATGTTGAGAGCTGATTTAATTTCTGATGGACTCGATTTTGTTATAGAAGTGGTTGGCAAAGTCTTGAGCTGATAGAGAAGTTGTATTAGGAGGTGGGGGAGGGTGGAGAAGAGTATTGAAAGTGGAGAACAAACATTTTGGGTTTGAAGAAAGATTAGAGATAAGAGTAGAGAAGTAGTGTTGCTTATGGAAATTAAGGGCAGAGTAGTAGGAGTTCAAGATAAATTTGTAATGTTGAAAATCAGCTGAACTCCTAGATTTTCTCCAGTGCCGCTCAGCAGTACGGGAACATCTGCATGGGTATCGTGTCAGAGGAGTATGCCAGGGCTGAGGATGAGTGTTTGATTTCCGAGCTATGGTAAGAGGGGCGAGATTGTCAAGGACGAATGTAAGGGTGGAATTATAGTAGCAGATAGATTAGTCAGGACAGGAAAAGGAGGAGTAGGATTAGAGGAGAGGTTTGAGGGAATTAGAAAGCTGTTGTTGATCTAATGACATAATGCTTCTGTGAAGTTTGGTGTGAGGAGCAGGGAGAGTTGTAGGGAGGGATGATATGTTGCAAGTAAGGAGATCAGCTGGTCAGAAAGAGGAAAGGGGGAGTTTGTGAAGTTTGAGAAAGTGCATCAATAGCTAAAGATCAGGTCAAGGGAGTGACCATCTTTGTGATTGGGAGAATCAGTCCATTGTGACAAACCGAAAGAGGAAGTGTGTTGAAGAAGTTGTTTTGCAGAGGAGGCAGTGGGATTGTCAAGAGGGATGTTGAAGTCACCAAGAATGAGGGAAGGGGTGTCTGAGGAAAGGAAATAAGGTAGCCAGGCAGCCAAGTGATCTAGAAATTGAGTTGAGGAGCCAGGAGGACGGTATATGACTGCAACACGTATAGAAAGAGGAGAGAATAAGCGAATCATGTGGGTTTCAAATGAGGAAAATGTGAGGGAAGAGATGGGATGTATTTGTTGAAAGGTGCAACAAGAGGAAAGTAAAATACCTACACCACCTCCTTGTCTATTACCAGACCTAGCAGTGTGGCTGAAGTGGAGACCCCCATGTGACAGAGCAGCAGTGGATGCTGTGTCTAGGGGAGAAAGCCAGGTTTCTGTTAGGGCCAGAAGGTTGAGGGAGTGGGAGATAAAGAGGTCATGTATAGAAGTGAGTTTGTTGCAAACAGAGTTCCAAAGTGCACCTTCCCTAAAAATGCTACCTTGCATATCATATCTATGTTTAAAGCGCTGCAGAATCTGTAGACAATAATTGATAATAACAAGAGTATAGTCTAACAAGCCATGATGAGAATCACACTGATAAAATCGTAACATCAACAGGTCCCAAACAAGGAAAAATAATGAGGCTGTGCTTGAAAAGATAAGTTGTTATTGTTATGTGGAGTTCTTCTTTCAAGACTCAACAAACCCTTAAAATTAAGCCCTGGCACCCTAATTTAGAATCCCCAAAGACACCCATGAGTGCCCCCATTTTCCCCACCACCACAGTCTGCCACCAGCAACACCTAAATTTTTTATTTAAGTTAGCATGGATCCTTTCTAGTCCTCTCAGGTGTGAAATACAAAACCACATTTTATTGTGTTTTATTGTGTTATTATCTTATGTAAGTGTGTAATATATATATTCCTTGATTTCAAATACATTTGTTGAGCCCTGACTTAATTAAAATCTGAATTGCAATACCTGTGCATTGATGGGAATACCTGCATTTTCTTAGCCATTACATTTTTTTGTGAGAAACTATCTGGCCATCTTTGATGATAAAAATGTATCAGTATGCACAACCACTAATACTTCTCTCACCCAAAATGGCCACTAAGTGAGTTACATATGTGTAATGCTTAATGCTAAAGTGTTTCTCTTACTGAACATTATCATCAAATCAAGGGAGGCATGCCTGTGGTATCTGTAATACATCTAGGCATTAAAGGGACATCAAACATTTGTAATTATAAGATTCATGTGTAGCCTGAGAATAATATACAGATTCATTTTTAAAATTGTATTAGTTGAAAGTACCGAAAAAATATGTTGAACATTTTAGTATTCGTAAAGCAATTGGTGCAGCTATGTTGTAACCTAGGTTTCCTTCTCTGCTGAGGCCAATTGGGGAACATTATAAAAAGAAAACTAAAATGTGCATTTTTTGTGAATGCACTCTATAGAATAACACATCAATTGGTGAGACTGGTGAGGCTAGAAGTTAGTTAATAAAGTGCAAATGGATAGATTCACTAACTCTCCCCAGTGTCTTCAGCTCTTTTATTTCTTGCTAAACTTGGGCATCTTTCCATTTGCTAGTAAAAGGGGTCCTTAGAATAAAGGAATTGGTGATGCTTGATAACAGGTAGTTTGGAAAGGCTGTTAGTGAACCTAGCACCAGGCATTAATAAGCAAATCATCATTTTGACAGCTAATTTTCAACATTTCCATTTCCCTTTAAGAAACAAATGTAATCTATCTTTCTCTTCAAATTCAAACACCTGTCTCTCTTATATAGCTCAGATTTCTAAGAAACCATGACAGTGTTTCACTCGGCACATTTTCATGCAGCTTGTGACAGCTTAAGATGGATGATACCTGCGAGCATTGCATGCAATCATTCTACTTAATAATTCTCTAATAATTTTGATACTGAGGATAACCCCCCAAAAAATGTTTATAAAATAAAAGAGTAACAGCTGCCCATTTTACAAATATTCTATCTATAATGATTTACTTTCTAAATGTATTTTTCTAAACTCATTCTTTTTTGCTACATTTTAAGTTATTGCTAATTGAAGGTTATATGTTATTTCTGCAGATCAAATTAGATTAGTTCCATTTTGGTGTTTTAAATGAACACCTGATTGCGTTTCAGGAAATGTAACCCCTAAATGACCAGGGGTGTTTTGCACATAAAAGACAAAATCAGCTTGGTATTTGATGTGTTGTATTTGCTATAGCCTCCTTAATTGGTTCATTTAGCTGTAGCCAGTCAACTCTGCAGATGCACCATGACCACTTTAAGAAACAGCCCTGTTCTTTTAACCCACAGATCTTCAGAACACAGTCAACACAGTCCTTAGAGCCAGGACAAGGAGACATATTTAAATATTCAGATGGATGCTAACAGGTTAATTGCTATATGTTTTTGCATTCATTGACATGTTACGCCTGCCAAAGTAACGAGAAATTAACCAATAAATGATGAGTAAAAAACACTTCAAATTAAGTAGTTGAAATGGAAAGATGATAGCCAGTGCTAAAGATCTGCATGGGGATGCTTAGCCTTTTTTGTCTTTTGTAAGAGTGGCCAAAAGAGGGCTAAGAAGTGAAATCAAGAAGTTTAAGAATATGCAAGATATCAAACAAATGTAGCCAAATTAGAGACCTTACAGTAAGTGATGATCCTCTTGGTTCCACGGCTGCACATGGCAGGAAAAGCAGAATTGCTTCTTGAGCATAGTATGTATTCCCAGAAGAAACGGAAGAGGATAGCTCTATGCATTCAAATAAATTGAGTACAATTTCTACCCTCACAATAATGTAGCCAGGTACTATCATCTAGTAGTCATAATAGAAGTGTGGCAAACACAAGAATCAAAGGAAGAATTAAGGAACCCTCAGTATCTGTGTTTATAACACTTTCTGCTAATAGAAAAATGATTTATAAAGGAAGCACATACTAACTTGCTTGTTATGATGTGACTTTTATGATTCAGATAGAACATGCAATTAAAAAAAAAATCAATTTGCTATTTGTTACCAAATTTACTTTATTTTGTTTGTATCCTTTGTTGAAACTTAGCTCATTTCCATGAGTTCATACTGAGGTAACTTGACCACTATGGGCTCCATGTACTAAGAGGCGGGCAGCTTTCGCTGCTTCGTACATGGAGCCCTATATGTATAAAATTATTAAAAACACTTCTGCTATATAGTTTTCCTGAGCCTACCTAGATGTGCTGTAGAGAGTCTAGTGGAATGAAGCTAAGTTTTAACAAAAGATACTGAGAAAGAGATTAATTTCATAACAGAAGTAAATTGAAAGTTTACTTTTGACTTCCATGTCATGTCCCTTTAAGGGCTTGATTACGAGTGGTAGTTTACACTCCCGCTCGCGTGTTAACTCCGCTATCCTTCAGCTTTTTTGCATGTGTAGAGTAACGCACATATTACAAGTTGAAAAAGCCAAACTTGAAATATGTAACCACGTTAACAAATTCCCTCATAGTCTTCAATAGAGTGAGACAAGCGGAAAAAACCTGACACCCTTACTCGCGCGCAAACCTGATTTTTTCAAGTGCTCTAACCTGACATGAAATATAAATATTTCACATTCCAATGTTCTTCCCATAGCATAATATGTTCTGTTTATTCTTAAATACATATATATATATATATATATATATATATATGACCATTTTAGTAGCAATTTATCTACACCTATATACATAAATGATTATATACTTAGAACATATTCCCCTATAAGAAGAAATGTGGAAAATATTTACAGTAAATACTTAGCTAAAACTTTTATTAAATATGAATATTGTATACTGTACATATGATTTTTAATGTTTTCAGCTACTTGACTGCAAAGGGCTACTATGCACTTATATATATATATATATATATATATATATATATATGTGTGTGTGTGTGTGTGTGTGTGTGTGTGTTTATGTGTTTATATGTGTATATATGTCTGTAAATACATATACCCAGATAAATACATAAACACATATAATCACACACACACACACACACACACACACACATATATATATATATATATATATATATATATATATATAGCCCTAAGCTACTATCCAGCCCAAAATGTTACTCGCCACTTTTGATCCCACTCATACCAAACCCAGTAACCCACCCCCCTCTTTGCATACGTTTAGCCAATGTGAAACACCTTATTGTGAAGTAGTTTTTTAATATTGTTTATGTTTTATACCATAAATTAAATAATTCTTCATACAGTAATAAATTAATAGAAAGTTAGCAACATCAACTAAGGTTCTGAAGAAGACAACAGCTGGACCGGAAAATTTTGTTTAACCTCTTAAGGACATATGATGGAATTTTTCCGTCACAAAACAATTGAGCAAACTGAAAGCTGTGTCCTTAAAGCGTTAATTGAGAGAGTGCAGAGATATTAATGTGAGGTCATAGGAGACCTGGAAAAAATATTTTATAATTATCATCTCTCAGCTATCTTTCTCCACTGTCTCCTCTTTCCAATCTGTCTTTTAACCCCCTCACTTCTCTCTCAGGCCATATCTTTTCTTTTCACTCTTTCTCTGTCATATCTCTTCACTCTTTCTTTTTTTCCACTCTCACTTTTCCTCTCCAATCTCTCTCTTCCCCTGTTTACCCCCTCATAAGTAACAGTCTAAGCACTAATGGGGTTCCTATAGCACTAGAGGAATATTATATCCTTGCCCTTCCATGGATATATAATAGTAACGCTATCTCAATGCACGTTAAATTAAATTGTGCTGGAGCAAACACGGTTATTTTCAACTTGTTATACGTGCGCTACTTCCAAAGCATGCAAAGTTGTGATAAACACCTTTTCGCTCGCACGCAACTGTTAGTGCATCACTCCTAATCTAGCCCTAATTGTGTAAATACATTTTTGCAGTATTACTTTAACATTCACAGCAACTTAGGAGGCCCTAATGTTAAGCCAAATATGTGACCGCCTAAGGCCTTACTTATGATGGGGCCTCACAGAGCAGTATACAAAATGTGTGCAGTTTGTTTCCCTTTTTTCTTGTCATTGGGACAGTTAGTTTTGGTTGTATAGTAGCTCTGCCCGCAGGTTTCCACCTTGCACAGTCAGATATTCTAACCCTCACAGCCTCTTATACATAATCACAAGTTCTCTGGCTGCTGTCAAGTACAGGCTCCTCCCTTCTCTCCACCTTCTGTCTGCCCCAGTGTGGTGCTGTCAGCCTCAGTGTAATCAGGAGGTAGGAGGATAGAGGCAATAATGATCATGTAAGAGGGAGTGGGGGGTATCATAAATTACCTCCCATCATGCAGCTGATAGCATGACACAGCATCTTAACCCATTTGTAACTAGAGCTAATAAGCTGCTACTAACATTTCTTATACTCTATCCACTCTGTATTCTCTCTTTTCTCCACCTTTTTTTTCTTTTCCCTTATCTCTCCTTCATTCTCTTTCTCCCTTTCCTCTCTCCTTTCTCACTCTCCCTCTTCTCTTTCTGCCCCTTTCCCTCCTTCTACTGTCATCATCTTTCTTTCTTTTTCTTTCTTTCTTTATCCATAATTAAGCCCGAAACCTGAAACTCGTTATGTGTATTTTACATTCCAATTGTCTTCATATAGAAAACAATGTAATTTTTATTATTAAATATATATATATATGTTCATGTTAATGTAAAATATATATCTATACCTATATATTTTTATGAATATATAGAGATATATGATATATATATATATTTAAAACAAAATTACCATTTTCATTTAAGTGAAGAACATTTGAATGTGAAATATTTATAGTAAATACACAGTAAAATACATTTACATTAATACATATTATTATAGAATTATTATTTAGAAAAATGTATATATTATAGCACTTTGCAGTCAAATAGATGGCTATATACCATACTAACCATTTACGTGAGGTCCTCAGTCACGCTAACCCAACTTGCATTAAAATTGATTATGCAGGAGAGAATGTGTTTAATTTCAACTTATAGAACATTTGCAAATTAACGCATCAGCGATATTCTAATATCGCTTGCACAAGAAACATTAGTGCCTCACTTGTAACCTAGCCCTTAATTGGTAATACAAATTAAACATAATTCAGTATTAGTTTACACACGTCTGGGATCCCCATAATGTTAAAGCTACTGTTTCCACTGCCTTTATTTTTAGTAAATATCTTTATACTTTATATTTATAATTTCTATTCAGAAGTTTTACCTATATTTTCAAAAATATCTTGAAATGAAATGAAATCCAGAGTGATTCAATGATTCATTATATATATCAGTATTATTGGTATTTTATTATTGTTCTGTATGTAACATTGGAATGTTACATTCATAACTCCTCTTGGATTAGCGCACGAGTGATAGGTGTTAGCTTTTTATCTATATAAAAAAGAAAACACACACACTAAGTCCCATAGTGAGTTGAATTCAATAGTTTATTGGATCTGAGCCATAGGGTAGAAAGGTGTGCTCCCTATAATCTGACGCGTTTCTTTTTATCTGCTGCGCTCTCCATTGACTTATATGAGAAGATAACACGGTCGCGATATTTGGTTAGCGCGTGTCGGGTTTCACTTCAAAATTTTTACTTTCAACTATTTGACGCACGCAAAAAGCCTCCGTCTAGTGAAGCTTACGCTCTATCCTGACCGCTAAATAGTGCTCCACTCGTAATCCAGCCCTAAATGTGGTAATGATTGAAAATATGAAGAAATTATTATTTCTTTTGCAAGTTGTAAAAGTGTTAGGTTCAAGTTGGTACAACAGGATTTACTATTGAAATGTTAGATTTGAAACAGCATAGATTTGAATGTCACATATAAATTATTGCTGCATTTCAAAGGTCATAAATAAAATGACATTTGAAATAGGGCAGATACTGAAAATGTGATAAAATCTTGTTAACTCTTTGGCTTTCAGAAAGCATACTCATGTGAGCCAAAGGGTTAATTAACTCTAAATCTTTCAAAATCCTACTTTGACCTTAATCTTCGCCCACACCATTTCAAATGGATATAGCATATTTTAATTTTTATTTATTCTGAATGATTTAAATGTAAAAAATACCATCTCATGGGTAACATTCAATATTTTTAGATAACAGCAGAATTAATGAATCTGGGTCTTAATTGCTTGGCAATAGTTCTTAAAGACAAATATCACAGCTAGGTTGGCTATCGGAATCACATTTTGCTTCTTATAGTATTTTAAAATTACCTTTGATTTTATCTTAGGCTGGCACTCACTCAATATGTTGAGCAACTTATTGCAAAGAACACAGAAAATGAGAAGGAAGCTGCAAACAAAATTCTGATTTCAGGGAATCAAACAGAGTAGTTGACATTAAGTTAAAATCCTCAGTGTAAATAGCTTCATGAATAAAGTTTTTGAAGAAATAACTCTTCATTTGGACTGATTGTTAAGTGTTTTCCCCCATTTTAAGCTTCCAAAAGTTAAAATGTTGCAGTTAGATTAGCAGGATAAGTGTTATTGGTTCAGGAGTATGCCTAACATCATTAGGTAAACAGAGAAGCACACTCTGTAGAACATTTAAAGTCACTCATCTGAGACTTCTGGCCCAGTAGTTACTATGTCAACAGCATACTCATATCAGACCACCTGACCCTGCAGCCCTTCTGTCTGCCCTAAGCTCACATTATACCCAAGGCCAGACTTTAAACCTTCACCCCAGATAGCTACATATCAAATGAAGCTATCTAGGGCTCTTTATGGTAGTTTTTTCCCTTGAATGTGGTACTGTTTCTAAATGGATGTGCATTGGACCTATGTGCATAAGGGGCTAAGAGGAAGGGAACTGATGTGCATGGCTGCCACACTGTTTTACAGTCAGGTTGAAAAGATGACACATAAACTCCATAATGGATGGCCATATCTCATGAAGGAGGTACAATATACCAGCCTAGCTGTTACTTGCCTGGTCTACTCAATGGTTATGTCAGACGAGTATACTGTCAATTTGTTGAAAATAAACCCTCTGTGTATACTTTTCCATTTAGTGAGATGTCCACTTTGTAAAAAGCATTGGGTACTCTGTACAGTTAGAGGGGTCTGTATACAGGAAGAGTGGATGATACACATATATAGTGCAAATATTTTCTTTTATATATATATATATTTTCTATATATATATATATATATATATATATATAAAACAGTATATATATATATATATATATATATATACAGGGAGTGCAGAATAATTAGGCAAGTTGTATTTTTGAGGATTAATTTTATTATTGAACAACAACCATGTTCTCAATGAACCCAAAAAACTCATTAATATCAAAGCTGAATAGTTTTGGAAGTAGTTTTTAGTTTGTTTTTAGTTATAGCTATTTTAGGGGGATATCTGTGTGTGCAGGTGACTATTACTGTGCATAATTATTAGGCAACTTAACAAAAAACAAATATATACCCATTTCAATTATTTATTTTTACCAGTGAAACCAATATAACATCTCAACATTCACAAATATACATTTCTGACATTCAAAAACAAAGCAAAAACAAATCAGTGACCAATATAGCCACCTTTCTTTGCAAGGACACTCAAAAGCCTGCCATCCATGGATTCTGTCAGTGTTTTGATCTGTTCACCATCAATATTGCGTGCAGCAGCAACCACAGCCTCCCAGACACTGTTCAGAGAGGTGTACTGTTTTCCCTCCTTGTAAATCTCACATTTGATGATGGACCACAGGTTCTCAATGGGGTTCAGATCAGGTGAACAAGGAGGCCATGTCATTAGATTTTCTTCTTTTATACCCTTTCTTGCCAGCCACGCTGTGGAGTACTTGGACGCGTGTGATGGAGCATTGTCCTGCATGAAAATCATGTTTTTCTTGAAGGATGCAGACTTCTTCCTGTACCACTGCTTGAAGAAGGTGTCTTCCAGAAACTGGCAGTAGGACTGGGAGTTGAGCTTGACTCCATCCTCAACCCGAAAAGGCCCCACTAGCTCATCTTTAATGATACCAGCCCAAACCAGTACTCCACCTCCACCTTGCTGGCGTCTGAGTCGGACTGGAGCTCTCTGCCCTTTACCAATCCAGCCACGGGCCCATCCATCTGGCCCATCAAGACTCACTCTCATTTCATCAGTCCATAAAACCTTAGAAAAATCAGTCTTGAGATATTTCTTGGCCCAGTCTTGACGTTTCAGCTTGTGTGTCTTGTTCAGTGGTGGTCGTCTTTCAGCCTTTCTTACCTTGGCCATGTCTCTGAGTATTGCACACCTTGTGCTTTTGGGCACTCCAGTGATGTTGCAGCTCTGAAATATGGCCAAACTGGTGGCAAGTGGCATCTTGGCAGCTGCACGCTTGACTTTTCTCAGTTCATGGGCAGTTATTTTGCGCCTTGGTTTTTCCACACGCTTCTTGCGACCCTGTTGACTATGTTGAATGAAACGCTTGATTGTTCGATGATCACGCTTCAGAAGCTTTGCAATTTTAAGAGTGCTGCATCCCTCTGCAAGATATCTCACTATTTTTGACTTTTCTGAGCCTGTCAAGTCCTTCTTTTGACCCATTTTGCCAAAGGAAAGGAAGTTGCCTAATAATTATGCACACCTGATATAGGGTGTTGATGTCATTAGACCACACCCCTTCTCATTACAGAGATGCACATCACCTAATATGCTTAATTGGTAGTAGGCTTTCGAGCCTATACAGCTTGGAGTAAGACAACATGCATAAAGAGGATGATGTGGTCAAAATACTCATTTGCCTAATAATTCTGCACTCCCTTTATATATATATATATAAAACAAGAGTATTGCATTGAGCAATGATACTTTTTTATTGGATTAACTATACATTTATAAGTTGACAAGCTTTCGGAAGAATTCCTTCCTTTCTCAAGTATGATGCAATACAGACTTGAGAAAGGAAGGAATTCTTCCGAAAGCTTGTCAACTTATAAATGTTTAGTTAGTCCAGTAAGAAAGTATCATTGCTCAATGCAATACTCTTGTTATTTTGATATCTAAATCTCTGGACTACAAGGCTACTCCAATCAACGTGACTATATATATATGTCACGTTGATTGGAGTAGTCGTGTTAGTCCAGAGATTTAGATATCAAAATAACAAGAGTATTGCATTGAGCAATGATACTTTTTTATTGGACTAACTATACATTTAAAAGATGATGGCAAGCTTTCAGAATAGTGTCTTCCTTTTTAAAGTCTGAAGCAATACTGACCAATTTGATGGAATTTACAGATTATATCTTAAAACACAGGCTAGAAAGACAAAGTGTTACAGAGGTCTGAATGCAGGGGGAGGAGGGGTGTCGCAAAAATCATGATGAGGGTTTAGGAGACAGGCAGATAGTGTCAGTAAAGGATTACAGGCAGAGGAAAAAATATGGTAATACACACAGCATATACTGACATAAAGTTATACAGGGAGTGCAGAATTATTAGGCAAATTAGTATTTTGACCACATCATCCTCTTTATGCATGTTGTCTTACTCCAAGCTGTATAGGCTCGAAAGCCTACTACCAATTAAGCATATTAGGTGATGTGCATCTCTGTAATGAGAAGGGGTGTGGTCTAATGACATCAACACCCTATATCAGGTGTGCATAATTATTAGGTAACTTCCTTTCCTTTGGCAAAATGGGTCAAAAGAAGGACTTGACAGGCTCAGAAAAGTCAAAAATAGTGAGATATCTTGCAGAGGGATGCAGCACTCTTAAAATTGCAAAGCTTCTGAAGCGTGATCATCGAACAATCAAGCATTTCATTCAAAATAGTCAACAGGGTCGCAAGAAGCGTGTGGAAAAACCAAGGCGCAAAATAACTGCCCATGAACTGAGAAAAGTCAAGCGTGCAGCTGCCAAGATGCCACTTGCCACCAGTTTGGCCATATTTCAGAGCTGCAACATCACTGGAGTGCCCAAAAGCACAAGGTGTGCAATACTCAGAGACATGGCCAAGGTAAGAAAGGCTGAAAGACAACCACCACTGAACAAGACACACAAGCTGAAACGTCAACACTGGGCCAAGAAATATCTCAAGACTGATTTTTCTAAGGTTTTATGGACTGATGAAATGAGAGTGAGTCTTGATGGGCCAGATGGATGGGCCCGTGGCTGGATTGATAAAGGGCAGAGAGCTCCAGTCCGACTCAGACGCCAGCAAGGTGGAGGTGGAGTACTGGTTTGGGCTGGTATCATCAAAGATGAGCTTGTGGGGCCTTTTCGGGTTGAGGATGGAGTCAAGCTCAACTCCCAGTCCTACTGCCAGTTTCTGGAAGACACCTTCTTCAAGCAGTGGTACAGGAAGAAGTCTGCATCCTTCAAGAAAACATGATTTTCATGCAGGACAATGCTCCATCACACGCGTCCAAGTACTCCACAGCGTGGCTGGCAAGAAAGGGTATAAAAGAAGAAAATCTAATGACATGGCCTCCTTGTTCACCTGATCTGAACCCCATTGAGAACCTGTGGTCCATCATCAAATGTGAGATTTACAAGGAGGGAAAACAGTACACCTCTCTGAACAGTGTCTGGGAGGCTGTGGTTGCTGCTGCACGCAATGTTGATGGTGAACAGATCAAAACACTGACAGAATCCATGGATGGCAGGCTTTTGAGTGTCCTTGCAAAGAAAGGTGGCTATATTGGTCACTGATTTGTTTTTGTTTTGTTTTTGAATGTCAGAAATGTATATTTGTGAATGTTGAGATGTTATATTGGTTTCACTGGTAAAAATAAATAATTGAAATGGGTATATATTTGTTTTTTGTTAAGTTGCCTAATAATTATGCACAGTAATAGTCACCTGCACACACAGATATCCCCCTAAAATAGCTATAACTAAAAACAAACTAAAAACTACTTCCAAAACTATTCAGCTTTGATATTAATGAGTTTTTTTGGTTCATTGAGAACATGGTTGTTGTTCAATAATAAAATTAATCCTCAAAAATACAACTTGCCTAATAATTCTGCACTCCCTGTATATCAACATAGAATCCATATGAATAAAGATAGGAAATTAGGTATACAGGGGAATATAAAATAGTCAAAAAAGGAGGGGGAATAATAATAATGACAAAAGTGTGGACATAGGCTTACCTGCGTACCTATGCATAGAGAGTGTGGAGTATACAATGTTATTGACTACAGTATATGAAAGTACATTACAAAAATTTTTGATAATGGGTTAAGAAACCAGAGTCCACATTTAGTCCAGAATTTAGCAAGTTGAAGTGCATTATCATTTTCATTTCAAAGGTTTTTATTTCCATGGTGTTTTTGAAGTTGCCTCTGAGAATCTTGAGTTTGAGGTTTTGGATGGAGTGGTTAGGTTGGGTGAAATGGTGACCAACAGGGGTACCATATTTTGTTTCACAGTGGTTTTTGATTGAGTGTCTGTGTAAGTTCATCCGAAGGTGCAGTTTTTGGCTTGTTTCTCCAATATAGCATCCGACTTCACATGCAGTGCAATGTATCATGTATACCACATTTTCAGATATTCGTGAATATGCCCCTTTAATGTTATAGGAATTGCTCTTGTGATTAGCTGTGTTGCTTTCACAAATGTATACAGTCTCCTCTTATATATGGTTGATCCCAATAAACCTAATTTCACCGTTGCCCAACACCCATCTTATAGAGCCTTCCTCCTATCAGTCTTATCCTGCAGTCCACTTCACGCTTCCAAACTTGCAGGCAGACTATGATGGTAGCTGCTCTTTGTGCTCTATACACAAAAAAAAAGCCATTGCCTTCAGAGGGAGACATCAGTCTCACTGCTATAGACCAGGGTTATTTATTTTCAATGATCAGGACTAACAAACCAAATTATTAGGAGTACCTTTAATGGAAACAGTTTAGTTAGCCTCAATTACTGAACAACTGATTTTAGTACCTGCACTAAAACTGACATTCTTACCTATGAATGGTGGAATTGAAGAACCCTACTATAGAACACCATTTTTATTCCAGAACAAATGCAAAATAAAAATTTATTCTGTACAGTATTATCTGTTTCCTTAAATTGTAAGATGTATTTTATCTTAAAAATGCTCATGTTTTACCTAAAATGCATAACGTACAGTCAAAGCTAACATTTTATAAAAACAACAGAAAACACCAAGAAAATTACACATATAGAGATTGAGGCTCCACTTGTAAAAAGTATAAAAAATAGAGCATTAGCTCTTGTGACAAGATAACTGCTACTATTAGGATTTTTTTTATTTATTTATCATTTATTGGTCAGTTTATATAATTAATATTTTAATGTGTTGAATGTTCCTTTAGTAGATTGTGATATCTTTGAATGGACCAACAAAATCAAGTAAAAGTATTGTGTTGAGGGGTGTTCTGGATATCCATTTGTGTATACTTGTTACATTTAAAGTGATGGCAAACTTTCCCCTTTATAAAATCAGATCCAGAATGTTTGTAATATTTTAGATGGAGTTTCATTCAAATACCCCACGCTCCGCTGCCCACTTCAAAAGTAAATTTTTCTGTGAGCTAATGTTATGAACTATTCTCCAATCAGCGCTCTAGCTACAAGAATTGGTGCCCAAAGAGGAGAGGGCCGATCGGAGAACAGTTCAAACTTTTAGCTCACAGAAAGATTTACTTTTGAAGTGAGTGGTGGAGCACAGGGAATTTGAATTTCATATCTTTATTGAAAAGTAAGTTATAGCGCATCTTCATTATAACTGATTAATTAAACTCCATCTAAAATATAACTAACATTCCGGATCTGTGTTTACCATCACTTTAACAGCTATTACTGGGTGGCAGCACCATGTTTACCTAGTAGTGACGTGTGTGTGTGGTGTGTTTGTGTGTTTTCTGTATGAGTGTGTGTGTTGTGTGTGTGTGTGTTGACCCCTCTGAGGAAGCGTTTTTTGTGAAACGTACGTCAGGGGTCTTGGGGATAAGCTCTGTCTTTCCCCTTCTTTTTAATTTGCTCACCTTAAGTTGATCCGGTTAAAATGCAGCTTTAATAGATTGTTAAAAGTTAAAATTTAAAATAGCCCTCGGATTGTAAGGGCTTAGCTTACTACTATAATCTTTGCTGCTTGATACCAGTGATACTGATTTCAGATTAAAATTTAAAAAATCTTAGTTCAACTTAGGTGCAGTGTTTTTAATCTTTAGCTTCTGCTAAATGTATGTGTGGTTAAATTTTGATTTAATAAAGTTTAGTGTGTGAATGATGAAACATTTTTTTCTAAAGTAAAACTACTTAGCTTTGATTCAGTTAGGGCAATAGTGGAAAATTTCCTTCACAGATTTAAGTTACCTACCTCTACTTGTAAGCCTATTTACAATTATTTATTAGTTGTGTTGTGTGTGTGTGTCTGTGTGTTTTATGAGAGGATGTGTGCGTGTGTTGTATGAGAGTGTGTGTGTTATTACCTTTTAACAACACTTTCAAGATTGATTACAATCAGGAATAAAGTACACACACATTTTACAGTCAATTTGCCAAAATTGTAGCTATCCTTGTTAGATATTAGACCAAGCATGAAAATAGGGTCGCCAAGTTATGTAATATCCTGGCACTGGGTCTTGTTAATAAAAATTTGAAGAACCTTAAAAGACTGCACTTGAATACTAAAATAGTTATATATTGCATTCATCATGTTTGGAACCTCTGCAAAATAATTAAAATAATCTGATATTTTGGTGTGAAGGGATTACAAATAATTAAAATAAAATCAGAGATGAGGGACATTTAGTACCTTCTTTAGGAAAGTGATACTCTCTCCTGCTTCAAAGACACTGTAGATGTATAAGGTGAGAAACCTAAGAGCTGCCAATTGCTTAGCAGTGAGATAAACTATTTTTTATTATATAATTAGCTCCTACTCACGTGATTTTATGTGAAGATATTAGATTCACAATACAGTCAACTAAAGCCAAGATATTTTTTATTGTTGGTTTACTTTTGAGAAATTCCATTATGAATATACCAATTACTTGGAACAAAATAATTTCCCAGTTGTATCAGTGTTATCTGAAATCCATCTCTGGAAACCAATTTAAAATGATAGACTTTTCTCTGCAAGAAAATCATATAGCACAGTTCAGGATAGGAATCAGCACAGCTGACCAGTAAATAGACTAGGCTGGAATAATATTTATTTTCTACACTATGCATTTGAAAGTGATGGCAGAGAGATAGAGTAATTCCCTAAAAGTTTTTTTTGTTTTTTTAGAAGTGTTATTTTGTTAACAGTTCTTAATGAGAATATTTTGCATGCCACTAGAGTACAGAAAACTTGAGGAAAAAGTGTTAATTATTTATTAATTATTTAATTCTATCAACCTTTCTACAAGAGATTTTGAAATATGTTAACATGATTGAAAGTAATTTAAACTGAACAGTGAGATTCGACTTTTTCATGATAATTAAAGAAAAAAAATGTAGTAAGGATTCAATAAGTACTATTCAGAGTACAGCACAGCTACTGCTGTTAGATTACTTCTAGTACTTTGCAAGATGTTCTGTGTCCCAAGTGAATATAAATAATTTATCAACAAAATGTTTACTAGTTTTTGTTCTGGAGCAATTAGCATAAAGAAGTAAGATAATATTAGGGGGAGATCAAATCATAATTAATTTCCCTAAAACATGTTTAATTATACATATAAAAAAAATGTTATTCATTCTTTATTTCACCTGCTTTTCTGGTAATTAAAATGTAAGTGAGATTTTCCACTGCCCCAGAAAGGCTAGAATGTTTACTACAGACTTCAGAATCCAGACTGTACATTCCACATATTTATTGTTTGGTCTATGTCATAACTCATTTATAGTTCCTAAATGGTTGGTCACAATAGGGGAGGTTCTGCAAAAGATGTGTACTTGGAGTACAAAATAAAGCAAATTGTGCTGGCAAACGTATTGTTTATATATATATATATATATATATATATATATATATATATATATATAATTCTCAAAAAGTACTATTTTTCCCTGCCTTTAAGTCATAAGGGCTGATTTATTAAATGCTGCATGGACATGATTCGCTGCAGGGAATCATGTCCGCCTTGCATTGGTAAATGCCGACAGCATACTCTGTGAAATGCTTGTGCAATGCTGTCCCCTGCACATTCGCGGCCACTAGCAGGGGGTGTCAGTCATCCTGATCGTATCTGATCAGAATGATTGCGGTCCGCCTAGGGTTGCCACCTGTCCCTTAAAATACAGAACACTTATAAGTTACACATGCTGCAGGGTGTGCAGGGAGGAATATGAATAGTGCTGTCCAGAAACACAATACATGTTCCTCCCAGCACACCCTGCAGCATGTGTAACTCATAAGTGTCCAGTAAAACATGGCTGAGGTGGCAACCCTAGGTCCGCCACCTCATAGGTGGTGGACGAGTTAAGGAGCAGCGGTCTTACGACCGTTGCTTCTTAACTCTTGTTTCCGGCGATCTGGAAACATTCAGGGTAGATTGCAGCTGTCTGTGTCTTTGTTTTTTTGTTGTTGCTTTTTTGTTTTCTAAAATGCAAATAATAGTGTACAGTAAATTTAAAACAACAAAAAATACCTTTCTGATTACAGTATTGTTCTATCTTTCTGAGGGTATTATGTATACAAAGCATTAAAGGGACACTGAACCCAAATTGTCTCTTTTCGTAATTCAGATAGAGCATGAAATTTTAAGCAACTTTCTAATTTACTCCTATTAGCAAATTTTCTTCATTCTCTTGGTATCTTTATTTGAAATGCAAGAATGTAAGTTTAGATGCCAGCCCATTTTTGGTGAACAACTTGGGTTGTTCTTGCTGATTGGTGGATAAACTCATCCACCAATAAAAAAGTGCTGTCCAGAGTACTGAACAAAAAAAAAAGCTTAGATACCTTCTTTTTCAAATAAAGATAACAAGAGAACAAAGAAAAAATGATAATAGGAGTAAATTAGAAAGTTGCTTAAAATTGCATGCTCTATCAGAATCATAAAAGAAAAAAAAATTGCGTTCAGTGTCCCTTTAACAATGATATAAAACTACCTTAAACTTACATGTATAAACTGTATTATGATATGTAAATATGTCTTAAATGACATAAGATTTTGTTTACACTTGGTTCCATCCCTTCTCCAAGCTGATTGTTCTGGTCTTATGCAGTTTGGATAAAGGGTTGTTATATATATATATATATATATATATATATATATATATATATATATATATATATATATATATATATATATATTATAATATATATATATATAAAAAAAAATATTTTTTTTTGTCCCTAATAATATCAAACCTTAAAAAATGTACAGGAACATGAATGTTGTATTAACCAAGTGGTAGAAAATGGTGAACAAATATTACAACACTTTGCTGCAAGTGATTAGCTGTACCCTGTAGCATTGCAAACACCTTCGTTGGTAATAAAACTGGCTATAGTATGTTTTTTAAATATAAAACATCTAAATATAATATAAAAAATACCATATAAAGCTTTACAGCAAAACTTACACAACTCAGCAGTGTTAGTCCAGCTCCCTAACAATCTTTTTAAGAACATGGAAATACCACCTGAATTAGGGGTGGAACTACCATTGGTGCAGTAGCACCAGGGCCCAAGTGCTGGGTGGGGCAATAGCAGTCAGTCTATAGATAGGTGTGTGCAGAATGTGTACAACCTAATGCAGGGAGCTTTTTAGTAGTGCAGTTTGCAGGTCAATCTTATCTATCTCTATCTACTAAAAATTATTATACAAAACAGCATGTTTATTATTACTATTGCTAACTACCAACATTGCACCAGTGCCCTATATTGAGTAGGTCCACTACTGACCTAAATAATCTAGACACAGCAATAACCTGTATTATCCGTTAACCCATGAGGAGGACTAGCATCCCGTCCCACAATCTGACAATCTCCTTAGACTAAATATACTGTCTGTTTAATAATTAACATAAATTAGAATTAATCTATAATTAGTGTAAGCCAATTATAATTTATATAAACTTTACAGTACCAGTGGGAGTGTGGTTAAGAATTTTCCATAATATAAATCCATATAGGCAAAGGGGCCAAGGCGACATGACAAGAGTGACATAATAGGGGGCAGTTACTGATTAAACTACACAGCATTATGACGTCACTCTCACATTTTGACCTCACACTTATTTTCTCTTAATGAAAGAAGCACAGCAAATACAAATAATTTAGTGAATATTTTCATCAGCTATGACCTGGTCATTTTTAAATGAATGATTGTAGTGATATATTCTTTATGATTTGTTTTGTATATGTATGTTTATTATTTAATTTGTTTACTAATTAGGTCTTGGTAGATACAACAACTAAATTATTCAGGTTTTATATGTAATTGGAGTGTTATTTGAGCTGCTTACATTGCATTTATAGGGGCCGATTTATCAAAGTCTGGCGGACATGATACGCTGTCAGCATACGGTGTCGGCATTTAACATTGCACAATCAGTTATAGTGAACTGCTTGTGCAATGCCGCACCCTGCAGATTTGAGGCCAATCGGTCGCTAACAGGAGGTGTCAATCAACCCGATCATATAGGATCGGGTGGATTGATGTACACAGCCTCAGAGGCAGCGGACCAGTTAAGGATCAGCGGTCACTTCTTTACAGAAAGAGTGATTGATTTATGGAATAAACTTCCTCAAGAGGTAGTAGCAACAAACACTGTGGGGGACTTTAAAAATGCATGGGAAAAGCATAAGGCTATCCTACAAACTAGATAAGTTTATACTGTTAGGTAATATCGGGCAGATTTGCTGGGCCTATGGCTCTTATCTGCCGTCAATATCTATGTTTCTAAGTCATAACTGCTGAAGGCTCACGCGGAAACAGGGGCATCAGGGGCCATTCGACCCTTGATAAATCGGCCCCATAGAATCAATGAAAGGTTCTAAAATATTTATTGTGTCCTAACACATATTGTACTGTGTGGGTACTAATTGTATAATATTTAAAATTTGCAAATACTAAGGGTCTGATTATCCAAAAACTTATTAACTTGGAGAGAAATAGCACAACAATTGAATTTTTTTATAATTAATATGTCTCTCCTACATATCCAGTAACCCACTTAGCGAGATAAACAGCTCTCATGTTAACATTTGCCTTTATAAATATTTTTTGAGGGATTTCCCAGCATTAACGCAACTTCATAGATAATGTCGCTAGACCAGAGAACTTCACAGAATGTGGCTCTAAGGGTAAATGTTATATAATTTTGGATGTACTACTGAAATAGAAAAATTATATGGTCATAATAATTAAGGTCAGTAAGGCTATAGTTCTTATACTAACTTGTAAACTTTCCAGAATATTTTTTTTTTACTATTACTGGCACCATTCCTGAAACTTAAACAAACAGTCCTCAAATAACCCTATTAGAACAAGCTCTTAAACTATTTGTCAACAAGCTTGGAAGTCCCAACTCTCAAACAGAAATTATCTTCAGCCCTCATGATGCCATAACAGGGCAGGATTTATGTATCCAACTAGCTGAAAGACTAATTACTGAGATGAGCATATAGAGAGTGCTGACCTGCAAGGATATCTCAGGCTGGAGCTAAGAAACACTGCACAGAAGTTTACTATCAATCTGTGGCCCTAGACTTAATTAAACTTGTTTGTCTTGAGAGATACTGCTATGAAATTCAACATAGCTATTAGATCTATCACAATATGCAGAATGAGAATTTTTACATTGTAGGCTCTGAAGATGACTTTATTGTCTATATTTCTCAGTGAAATACACAAATTAAATTGAATATGTGCAATGAAATGTGACTGATTCATTTTACAGTTGCTATTCTGCATTTTGTGTAAAGCATTTTATTTTGGAATCCTATTTTTAAAATTACTGGAAGTATAACAAGACCTTTACTGCTACAGGGTTCACTAATCTTTCCCGCACATGCTGTGTTTGTGAGGTTCTCCAGTAACATAAACATAATTTATAACGTTTTAGATAAAATAATCAATGAAAAATAAGAAGCAAAATTAAAGATACGTGAATGAGATTGTAATGTTGATGTGTACTCATGCATAATAAAAAACAAATACAATATGCTTTCATATTTATTGTGGGTTTTCATCTCTGAGAGTTGAAAGTGCATACTGTAGTCTTCCTTCACAAGCCTTAATATCCTATATTATAAAAGGCCAGGTATGTTTTTCTGATGCAGTCATGTGCAATAGAGACTGCAGCTCGAGACAAACACACCGGAACTTAGACAAACACACCTGGTCTTACACCTGGCCTTAAAAATCAGTGACAGACTGTGCACGAGGCAGTAGCGCGTGAGGATCACTGGTGCATGTCTGAGCAAGAAAGGTTGCAAGGCTTTGATCAGTGGCGTGTCTCTGTCCTTAAGGAACAGTTTCTGTGCAAGGAAGGCCACAATGCTTACATGGGAGGGTTAGGAGGGAGGCGTACGGATCATTGCAGGAGGGGGGGCGGGAGTGGGTGGGACTGCTATGCTGCTAAGCTGGTGGCATCGGAGGATTAGGAGCGAGGCAGGTGGTTGGATCATCGCTGGAGGGGACAGGAGCAGGTGAGACCGCTACGCTACAGAAAAAAACCCAGTTGAGAGCAGCAGGGAGAGGGTTGAGGGAGAGGTGATTTGGCCCGTGTAACTGAGTGGACATAAACAACTCAAATATCTGATATTATATAAACCCATTTGACCAATCAATAGCATATATCTTCAATTGTTAAGTCAACTAATGGTTAAACACCAATATGGAATACACACCTTCTTTTTCATTGGTTCCACTCACCTATAAACTGATCCAGAACAGCAGAAACAATTATCTCTGATGAAGCGCATGTACGCATGCACAAAACGCGTCAGAAAGGAGTTTACCCTGTGTGTTTATTGAAGCCTGCTCCATAATAAACCATTGGATTTACCGTGAGACCCAGTGTTTTCCTTTCCTCATCTCATAACGGGCTTTAAGACTAGTTTGTCAATAATTGGTCTCAACAGAAGTGATTTAAGAAAATCTACTGTAAAATGTAATATGGCAAGCTGTTGTGGTGAATTTTACTATTAAAAACATTTGCAGCAAACTAACGGCTAGATTACGACTTTTGTGGTATGAGTAAAAAAGCAGCATTAAGGCTCTTTTTCACTACCGCTGGTATAACGAGTCTTGCAGGTTTAGCTGCACCGCACACTTTTTTGGCCATAACACAACGTAACTACCGCAGTTTTCAAAAAGTCCTTTTTCAATCGGACTTCCTTTGCGCCGGTATTACGAGGCCAAAAAGTGAGCGGTACAGCCAATACCGTCAAGATCCGTACCGTAAACTGAAAGTCAGTAGTTATGGGTTTTATGCTACAACGCCGTAACATAAAAGTCATAACTAAAGTGTTAAAAAGTACACTAACACCCATAAACTACCCATTAACCCCTAAACCGAGGCCCTCCCAAATCGCAAACACTAAAATAAAATTATAAACCCCTAATCTGCCGCTCCGGACATCGCCGCCACTATAATAAACATATTAAACCTTAAACCGCCGCACTCCCGCATTGTAAACACTAGTTAAATATTATTAACCCCTAATCTGCTGTCCCTAACATCACCGCAACCTACATTACTGTTATTAACCCGTAATCTGCTGCCCCAAAAATCGCTGCCACTAACCCTAACACCCAATAACTTTAATGTAAATAAAATAAATCTAAATAAAACCTACTATTAATAACTAAATAATTCCTATTTAAAACTAAATACTTACCTGTAAAATAAACCCTACGCTAGCTACAATATAACTAATAGTTACATTGTAGCTATCTTAGGTTTTATTTTTATTTCACAGCTAAGTTTGTATTTATTTTAACTATGTAGACTAGTTAAAGGGACAGTAAACACCAGAATTGTTGTTGTTTAAAAAGGTAGATAATACTTTTATTACCAATTCCATAATTTTGCATAACCAACACAGTTATAATAATATACTTTTACCTCTGTGATTACCTTGTATCTATGCCTCTGCAAACTGCCCCCTTATTTCAGTTCTTTTGACAGACTTGCATTTTTAGCCAATCAGTGCTGACTCCTAGGAGCTTCATGTGCCTTAGCTCAATGTTATCTATATGAAACACATGAACTAACAACCTCTAGTGGTGAAAAACTGTCAAAATGCTTTCAGATTAGAGGCAGTCTTCAAGATCTAAGAAATTAGCATATGAACCTCCTAGGTTTAGTTTTCAACTAAGAATACCAGGAGAACAAAGCAAAATTGGTAATAAAAGTAAATTGGAAAAGTGTTTAAAATTCCATGCCCTATTTAAATCATAAACTTTTTTTTTTTTACTTTACTGTCTTTAGGGAGCACTTGAAGCTTTTAAAACTAGATGTGAGTCTTGTGGAGCGAGGCAGAGAGTTCCACAATATGGGAGCCAGTCTGGAGAAGTCCTGTAAACGGGAGTGTGATGAGGTGACAAGAGAGGAGGAGAGTAGGAGGTCATAAGCAGAGTGAAGGGGACGGGAGGGAGAGTATCTGGAGACAAGGTCTGAGATATAGGGGGGAGCAGTGCAGTTGAGGGCTTTGTATGTCAGAATGAGAATTTTGTGTTTCATCCTAGAGGCAAGAGGAAGCCAGTGAAGGGATTGGCAGAGAGATGCAGCAGATGAAGAGCGACTTGTAATGAAGATGAGTCTGGCAGAGGCATTCATTATGGATTGTAAAGGAGCTAGGCGGCAGGTGGGGAGACCAGAGAGGACAGAGTTGCAGTAATCAAGGCGGGAAAGAATGAGAGAGTGGATTAAAATCTTAGTTGTGTCTTGTGTAAGGAAGTGTCTAATTTTAGAGATGTTTTTAAGGTGGAAGCGGCAGGCTTTAGCCAAGGACTGAATGTGAGGAGTGAAAGAAAGATCTGAGTCAAATGTGGCCCCAAGACATTGGGCGTGTGGGGTAGGGGTAATGATGGAGTTGTCGACAGTTATAGAGAGATTGGGGGTGGAGAGTTTTGAGGAAGGGGGGAAAATAAGGAGCTCAGTTTTGGAGAGATTTAGCTTGAGGTAGTGAGAGGACATCCAGTTAGAGATGTGAGAAAGACAGTTAGTGACATGGGTTAGCAAGGAAGGAGATAGGTCTGGTGCAGAGAAGTAGATTTGGGTGTCATCGGCATATAAATGATATTGTAAACCATGGGACTTTAATAGGGAACCTAGTGATGACGTTTAGATTGAGAAGAGAAGGGGACCGAGGACAGAGCCTTGCGGTACTCCGACAGAAAGTGGTGACGGGGCAGAGGAGGCCCCAGAGAAGGCTACACTAAAGGTACGGTTTGACAGGTAGGAAGAGAGCCACGAGAGGGCTGTGTAACAGATGCCGAAGGATTGGAGGGTTTGGAGCAAAAGAGGGTGGTCAACAGTGTCAAAGGCTGCGGACAGATCAAGGAGGATAAGCAGAGAGAAGTGGCCTTTTGATTTTGCTGTAAGTAGGTCATTGGTAACCTTAACAATTGCTGTCTCTGTGGAGTGATGGGGATGAAATCCAGATTGCAGTTTGTCAAGGAGGGAGTTTATTGTAAGGAAATGGGATAGGCGTGCATAAACTAGTTTTTCGAGAAGCTTTGATGCAAGAGGGAGGAGGGAAATAGGACGGTAGTTGGATGGGGAGGTAGGATCAAGGGAAGGTTTTCTGAGGATAGGTGTGACCAGTGCATGTTTCAGCAATGAGGGAAATATACCGGTGCTGAGGGAGAGGTTGAAAGTGTGTGTGAGTATAGGGGTGAGGGTAGCAGAGAGGGAGCAGAGTAGCTGTGAGGGGATAGGGTCAAGGGGACAGGTAGTGAGGTGAGAGCACAGTATAAGTGTAGGAAGGTGGCGGCGACATTGGGGGCAGCAGATTAAGTGTTAATAACTGTAATGCAGTGTTTATGTATTCTGAATGTTTTTATGTTTAAGTGAATTTATACTACAGAGAAGTCCTGTAATTAATACATAAATGTTTTATATGCCTGTAAAGAGACAGTCTACTCCAGAATTGATATTGTTTAAAAAGATAGATAACCCCTTTACTACCAATTTCCCAGTTTTGCAAAACCAACACTGTTATATAAATACACTTTTTACCTCTGTCATTACCTTGTAGCTAAGCCTCTGCAGACTTCTCCCTTATTTTGGATCTTTTGACAGACTTGCATTTTAGCCAAACAGCGCTGACTCATAAATAACTCCACAGAAGTGAGCACAATGTTATCTGTATGGAACACATGAACTTGCCTAGTTGTGAAAAATGGTCAAAATGCACTGAGGTAAGAGGCGGCCTTCAAGGGCTTCGAAATTAGCATATGAGCCTACCTAGGTTTAGCTTTCAACAAAGAATACCAAGGTAACAAAGCAAATTTGATGATAAAAGTAAATTGAAAAGTTGTTTTATTGGAAAAACTGTCAAAACGCACTGAGGTAGACGGCCTTCAAGGGCTTAGAAGTTATCATATGAGCCTATCCAGGTTTAGATTTCAACAAAGAATACCAAGGTAACAAAGCAAATTTGATGCTAAAAGTAAATTGGAAAGTTGGTTAAAATGTCTTGCCCTATCTGAATCACATTTTATTTTTGATTTTGCTGTCCTTCTGCAAACATCCCACTTTATTTCTAGCCATTCAATTTTGTGAGATTATAACAGAGTTGTGTGGATTCAAGTTAACCCCTCCTGCCTCTTGCAAACAAAGCTGCTATTTTTATGATAAGCAACTAACAGCTTGCAGGAATCTCAAGGAGCATACCCTTAATATTTTTTTTCTCTTATTTTATATATAAATTATATCAACAGGACCCTTTAGTATTGTATATTTAATGAGGACTCCTACTGTGGTATTATTGTAACTTCTAGACCAGAGAGGTTGGATTTAGAAGGGTATGGAAAAATATATATATTTGTTTTCTATTTTTCTATTTTGGATCAAGTTCATCAAAATTAATGTCAGCACAAGACACCGGCAAAGGCATATTTAGAGTTAATTTTCTTCCAGGACCTTTTAATTGTGTTTGTCATGCTTTACTTCATCAACTTAATTCTCTATGTTTAAATTAATATTATAGCAAAAATTAAAAACTACTGTATATTGAGAGAAGCCAATTTCTTAAAAATATTTATAACAAGATAAGTTGTAAACATAAAGAAAAGAAACATATTGCTCTCACATCTGTCTGCACATAATATTTTCCAATCTTTGGGACCTTTAAGCGTAAACACCTACTAACAAAATGACAGTGGAGGCAAGTACATATCTTGTTTTCATTTTATTTAAGATTATCATATCTTTATAACATTTTCATTGCATGTCTTACAAAAGGCATATTGGAGGCTCTTTCGGAAAGTAATCATATCCATAAATAAATAAATAAACAAGAGATTGGATTATGCTATATATATATATATGCCATATACAGCATGCAGAAAACCATTAAAAATGCATCTAAAAAACAGGAGTTTTATATCTCTAGTTGGAGGGTAGAAGGTTCAGGAATAATTTACGTAAGCACTTCTTTTAAGAAAGGGTGGTTGATTCATGGGGGCCGATTTACTAAACGTCGGACAGACATGATGCGCTATAGTGGATTATGTCTGCCCAACATCGCTAAATTGCTAAATTCCTAGTGAAATGCTTGTGCAATCTTGAACTGTATTTGAACATGCAACGCGTTTCACAGCTCAAAGGCGAGTTGTTTCATCAGGCAAACTTTTTGTGGGGCCAAGTGTAAATTTCTTGTTAACATGGAAGCCTGATTCCAAAACTATACTAATGAGAATCATCTTGAACATGGTTTACAACTCTAAAGACAATTAAAAAAAAAACTTTAAAAAAATCTATACAGTGGACAGCTAAAATTGTAAATTATCTACAAACCACACATTACACATGTAACAAAACACTAAATACATTTAAATGCAAAAAGCCTAGAGAAGATAACTTGACTAAAATGTCCAAAATATCAAATAATATTATGCAGTTCAGAAGTGAAGCATTTCTATTGATAAATTAAATACTAGGTTAAGTTGTCACGATTTGGAGAATGAGTCAGAGATAATTTGGAAACCAATTACTTTAGAACCTGGTAGTTGTACAATGTTTAGAGAAAGCCAAAGGTTTTTAATAAAGATTACATAAATTAAATAGGTCTATTGGTTTGTGCCTGTCATCATAATGAATGTTTTGAAAATGAATGCTTGTAAATTTATTGCTATGACATATTTTTTTTAGGCTACAATAAATACACAAACTTATATAATCATTATTACCAGCTCCAGTTTTATTTTACCCCAAAATATTTCTTAAAACTGCAATGTTTACAGGTACATCTATTCTCTGGCTCCAAAAAAATAATCAAATTATATTAACATGTGTTTTTTCCTCCAGCACATATTTCTATATACAGCCACTTAGACATTTTATTAATATCATAGGTAACTCAAATTTAAATTCTTCTGTTCTGCTAGCAATTTGCTGTATGCTAAAATATATTCCATTTTTTTATTGTTCTTTATAGTATGTTGGACATACTAACGTCAACTGCTTCAGTTCCCAAATGTCAAATAAAAATACACAGCCTATATTTAAAGGGACATATAAAGTAATAATATGTTGGGACTATAAATAAACTGTTAAAAAAATGTTCCTTTAGCTTTTATTTAATCTATGATCAAACTTTTTACACATGGCCAATGACAATTCCTGAACCTAGACAATCTCTTATTTGGTGTGAGTGTACTACACATTGCTTGACTGTTAAAGAACATTACATTCAAGATTAAAGGGAAACAAAACTGCTGTATACATATGGCGAGCCAATGACAAAAGACAGCTGTGTGTATGCACCAATCACCAGCCACCACTCAATAGTGTAGGATATGAACATATTATTTTTTCAACAAAAGATACCAAGTGAACAAAGTAAATTCAAAAACAGAAGTGAATTTTGTCTTCCAATTACATGCTCTATCTAAATCACTAAAGTGTAATTTTGACTTAGCTATCCTTTTAACTATTTGTTTAATCATTTTGCAGAGGTTAAACACATTGCTATATGCAAGCAACAGTAGAATAAAAAAGCTTTTATACATTAGAGCATTTTTTATATCCCTTTAATTAAAGTGAAGGTAAAGTTAACTATATCTCACAATATATATTACTAACACTTGCCTCCCAAATTGAAAATGAGTTTCATTCATCACTTTTTTGAAATTCTAATTATAAAGACAGTTATTAGCGTTTTTACCCACAATTTTTAAATTGCCAAATTCAACCCGTAATTTTTATTTTTTTCTCCTATTTTCACGTTTTATTTTCATATATGATATGTGCATGCATTCATAATTTGTGGTTGTTCAGTGCGATACAAGCGCGCTCCCGCTTCGCGCATGACTTATTATGTTGCCGAGAAAAATTACGCCTGCTCATTGGAAACCGGTTAGAATAATATCAAGGATCTAACTAACTGCGCATGCGCATAAGTCTAACACTCTCAGAAATGCGTTATTTGTATCCTCGTGAACACGCATTGTTGACACGTATAGAGCAGATGGGACCGCTCTACACGTCATTGTCTCTAAAACAAGGAAATGGCTGTTGGGAGGAGTCAGAAACGAAATGGTAGGGAAAAATAAAAGTAATTTATTATATATTTATATAATCCTTTGGGGGGGGGGGGAGTTAGCGACTGAGTTATTTAGAATATGACTAACTCATTAGTGTGTACAGATTTCTAAAACTTTATCTTCACTTTAAGCTTGCACGCAGGAGTACTTACCAATTATTGACTAAGTTCACTCTGAAATCAGCAGCTAAGGGAGTATATGATGTACCAAGTTCTATGTTTAAAAAAAAAGTATGCTACAATAGATTGACAAGACTGTTCAGCACCAGCATTATATTGACTTCTATATGCCATGAGTAAGCAGTGGAACAGGTAGACACCTGCTTACATTTTACAGCTTTCACAAAACTGTTAACTTTCACACAAGCTGTCCTTTATTAACACTGGAAATAATGTGTCAACAATGATTATTTGCATTGTGTCCTTGAGTGTAATAAGCCATAGCTCGGAAATTACAATTGTGTGGAACCATGGAACAGTTAAAGTCTATTTCCACATTAGAAAGTCTAGTTGCTGATTTTTCCTTCCCTGTGTATCACACTGACATTTTTCCAGCTCTAGAGACAATTTGCAGGTTGACCAATCTTGTTAGTGCCATGTGAAGAATTTTTCCCTGGAGGAAAATGAAAAAATATCTGAAATAATCTGATTTGACATAAACTTGGGTGTTCAAATTACATTCACAGAAACTATCACCTAGATCAGTGATTCTCAACCCAAGTGACCTCAAGGCCCGGTAAATTTTAGCCGGACATGTCCAGGGCCCAGGAGTCATAATATATATATACATTCACATATACATAAATATGTATTGTATTTTATTTATACTGCCGCTACATGCCCAGGACCCTCGCATATGTGTAATGGCACTCTGAAAGGCCTGCCTGGTATTCCTGATATGTGGAGTGGTGGGCATGTCATGAGTATGCAGTGGGGGCATGTTGGGTCATGGCCCACCAGCAGGGCTGTCACGGCCCGGCATCGGGCCACGGCCGGCTGTTGAGAAACCAGGACCTAGATTACAAGTTTTGCGCTATAGAGGGTGCAAAACGAATGCAACAAAAGTTGCGTTATTTCACCCTCCATATCTCTGCATTACGAGTTTTTGAAAAGCCGCTTTGTGCGTGCGATATGGTTGCGTTAAGCTCCATACCGCACAAAATTAATGCGCTGCTTTGACGTGCTTGTGCACGCTTTCCCCATAGACATCAATGGGGAGAAAGTGTTAGTTTTTTTTCTAACACCTGTGATCGCAGAATGAAAAGCTCCGTACTGCAGCCCCATTGATGTCTATGGGGAAAAAAAAGTTAAGTTTAAAACTAACACCCTAACATAAACCCCACGTCTAAATCTGCTGCCCCCGACATTGCCGACATCTACATAATGTTATTAGCTCCTAATCTGCTGCTCCCGATATCGACGCCACTATAATAAAGTTATTAACCCCTATTCCCCCGCACCCATCGCCTATCACTACCACTAAATAAACCTATTAACCCTAAACTGCCAGCCCCCCACATCGCCAAAAACTAAATTAAACTATTAACCCCTAAACCTAACAACCCCCTAACTTTAAATTAAAATTACAAGATCCCTATCTTAAAATAAATAAAAACGTACTTGTGAAATAAATAAAAAACTAAGTTGAAACTATATATTTAACTAACATTACTATTATACTAAAACTAAATTAACTATCAATTACATAAATTAAATTACAAGTTAAAAAAACCTAAGCCTACTAAAAAAATTACATCTACAATTACAAAAAATACTAAATTACAAAAAAATACTAAAGTACAAAAAATAACAAACACTAAATTACAAAAAATATCAAACAAAATTATCCAAAATAAAAACAATTACACCTAATCTAATAGCCCTATAAAAATAAAAAGCCCCCCCAAAATAAAAAAAACCCTAGCCTACAATAAACTACCAATAGCCCTTAAAAGGGCCTTTTGTAGGGTATTTCCCTAAAGAAATCAGCTCTTTTCCCTGTGAAAAAATACAAAGACCCCCCAACAGGAAAACCCACTACCCAACCAACCCCCCCAAAATAAAAAACCTATCTCGTAAAAAAACCTAAGCTACCCATTGCCCTGAAAAGGGCATTTGTATGGGCATTGCCCTTAAAAGGGCATTTAGCTATTTTTCATTGCCCTTAAAAGGGAATTTAGCTCTTTTAAGAAAGCAAAACCCTAATCTAAAAAAAAACCCACCCAAAAAAGTTTAAAAAAACCTAACACTAACTCCCGACGATCCACTTACAGTTTCTGAAGTCCGTACATCCAGGCGGCGAGAAGTATTCATCCAGGTGGTGAGGTCTTCATCCATCCAGGCGGCATCTTCTATCTTCATCCCGGCGGTGTGGAGCAACTCCATCCTGAAGACATCCAGCGCAGAGCATCCTCTTCATACAGTCGTCGCTGTATACTGAATTTTCAATGCAAGGGAGCCATTTCAAAATAATGTCCATTTCATTCCTATTGGCTGATTTGATTTTGGAAATTCAAATCAGCCAATATGATGAGAGCTACTGAAATCCTATTGGCTGCTCTAATCAGCCAATAGTATGAGAGCTACTGAAATTCTATTGGCTATTCAAATCAGTAATGTTTATTTTTTGTAATTGTAGATGTAATTTTTTTTAGTAGTGTTAGATTTTTTTTAATTTGTAATTTAATTTATTTAATTGATAGTTATTTTAATTTTAGTATAATAGTAATGTTAGTTTAATATATAGTTTAAACTTAGTTTTTTTTAATTTCCCAGGTAAGTTTTTATTTATTTTAAGATAGGGATCTTGTAATTTTACGCATTGATTATTATGTTGCCGAGAAAAATTACGCCTCCTCATTGGAAACCGGTTAGAATAATATCAAGGATCTAACTAACTGCGCATGCGCATATAGTCTAACACTCTCAGAAATGCGGTATTTGGATCCTCGTGAACACGCATTGTTGACACGTATAGAGCAGATGGGACCGCTCTACACGTCATTGTCTCTAAAACAAGGAAATGGCTGTTGGGAGGAGTCAGAAATGAAATGGTAGGGAACAATAAAAGTAATTTATTATATATTTATATAATCCTTTGGGGGGGGGGAGTTAGCGACTGAGTTATTTAGAATATGACTAACTCATTAGTGTGTACAGATTTCTAAAACTTTATCTTCACTTTAAGCTTGCACGCAGGAGTACTTACCAATTATTGACTAAGTTCACTCTGAAATCAGCAGCTAAGGGAGTATATGATGTACCAAGTTCTATGTTTAAAAAAAAAGTATGCTACAATAGATTGACAAGACTGTTCAGCACCAGCATTATATTGACTTCTATATGCCATGAGTAAGCAGTGGAACAGGTAGACACCTGCTTACATTTTACAGCTTTCACAAAACTGTTAACTTTCACACAAGCTGTCCTTTATTAACACTGGAAATAATGTGTCAACAATGATTATCTGCATTGTGTCCTTGAGTGTAATAAGCCATAGCTCGGAAATTACAATTGTGTGGAACCATGGAACAGTTAAAGTCTATTTCCACATTAGAAAGTCTAGTTGCTGATTTTTTCCTTCCCTGTGTATCACACTGACATTTTTCCAGCTCTAGAGACAATTTGCAGGTTGACCTATCTTGTTAGTGCCATGTGAAGAATTTTTCCCTGGAGGAAAATGAAAAAATATCTGAAATAATCTGATTTGGCATAAACTTGGGTGTTCAAATCACATTCACAGAAACTATAACCTAGATTACAAGTTTTGTGCTATAGAGGGTGCAAAACGAATGCAACAAAAGTTGCGTTATTTCACCCTCCATATCGCTGCCATTACAAGTTTTTGAAAAGCCGCTTTGTGCGTGCTATATGGTTGCGTTAAGCTCCATACCGCACAAAATACAAGCGCTGCTTTGACGTGCTTGTGCACGCTTTCCCCATAGACATCAATGGGAAGAAAGTGTTAGTTTTTTTTCTAACACCTTTGATCGCGGAATGAAAAGCTCCGTACTGCAGCCCCATTGATGTCTATGGGGAAAAAAAAGTTAAGTTTAAAACTAACACCCTAACATAAACCCCACATCTAAATCTGCTGCCCCGACATTGCCGACATCTACATAATGTTATTAGCTCCTAATCTGTTGCTCCCGATATCACCGCCACCAAAATAAATGTATTAACCCCTAATCTGCCGCTCCCGATATCGACGCCACTATAATAAAGTTATTAACCCCTATTCCCCCGCACCCTATCGCCCATCACTACCACTAAATAAACCTATTAACCCCTAAACTGCCAGCCCCCCACATCGCCAAAAACTAAATTAAACTATTAACCCCTAAACCTAACAACCCCCTAAATTAAAATTACAAGATCCCTATCTTAAAATAAATAAAAACGTACTTGTGAAATAAAAAAAAAACTAAGTTTAAACTATATATTTAACTAACATTACTATTATACTAAAACTAAATTAACTATCAATTACATAAATTAAATTACAAATTAAAAAAACCTAGCCCTACTAAAAAAATTACATCTACAATTACAAAAATACTAAATTACAAAAAAATAAAAAAATACTAAAGTACAAAAAATAACAAACACTAAATTACGAAAAATAACAAACAAAATTATCCAAAATAAAAACAATTACACCTAATCTAATAGCCCTATAAAAATAAAAAGCCCCCCAAAATAAAAAAAAACCCTAGCCTACAATAAACTACCAATAGCCCTTAAAAGGGCCTTTTGTAGGGTATTTCCCTAAAGAAATCAGCTCTTTTCCCTGTGAAAAAATACAAAGACCCCCCAACAGGAAAACCCACTACCCAACCAACCCACCCAAAATAAAAAACCTATCTCGTAAAAAAACCTAAGCTACCCATTGCCCTGAAAAGGGCATTTGTATGGGCATTGCCCTTAAAAGGGCATTTAGCTATTTTTCATTGACCTTAAAAGGGAATTTAGCTCTTTTAAGAAAGCAAAACCATAATCTAAAAAAAAAACCACCCAAAAAAAGTTTAAAAAAACCTAACACTAACTCCCGATGATCCACTTACAGTTTCTGAAGTCCGTACATCCAGGCGGCGAGAAGTATTCATCCAGGCGGTGAGGTCTTCATCCATCCAGGCGGCATCTTCTATCTTCATCCCGGCGCTGCGGAGCAGCTCCATCCTGAAGACATCCAGCGCAGAGCATCCTCTTCATACAGTCGTCGCTGTATACTGAATTTTCAATGCAAGGGAGCCATTTCAAAATAATGTCCATTGCATTCCTATTGGCTGATTTGATTTTGGAAATTCAAATCAGCCAATAGGATGACAGCTACTGAAATCCTATTGGCTGTTCTAATCAGCCAATAGTATGAGAGCTACTGAAATTCTATTGGCTATTCAAATCAGTAGTGTTTATTTTTTGTAATTGTAGATGTAATTTTTTTTAGTAGTGTTAGATTTTTTTTAATTTGTAATTTAATTTATTTAATTGATAGTTATTTTAATTTTAGTATAATAGTAATGTTAGTTTAATATATAGTTTAAACTTAGTTTTTTTTAATTTCCCAGGTAAGTTTTTATTTATTTTAAGATAGAGATCTTGTAAATTTAATATAGGGGGTTGTCAATAGTTTAATTTAGTTTTTGGCGATGTGGGGGGCTGGCGGTTTAGGGGTTAATATGTTTATTTAGTGGTAGTGATGTGGGAGGCCAGAGGTTTAGGGGTTAATAACTTTATCTAGTGGCAGCGATGTCTGGGAGCGGCGAAATAGGGGTTAATATCTGTATTATAGTGTGGGTGATGTTGGGGTGCGGGGGAATAGGGGTTAATAACTTTAGTATTGTGGCGATGATGTCGGGAGCGGCGGAATAGGGGTTAATACATTTTATGAGTGGCGGCGATGTTGGGAGCGGCAGATTAGGGGTTAATAACTTTAATATATTGTTTGCGATGCGGGAGGGCCTCGGTTTAGGGGTTAATAGGTAGTTTATGGATGTTAGTGTACTTTGTAACAGTTTTGTTGCGTAAAACTCAAAACTACTACTCTCAGATGGCGGAATGGATCGTGTCGGAACGCAAGCTTTTTAGCCTCACCGCAAAACTTGTGATGGCAGCACTATGGAAATCCCACGCAAAAATGTAATTGTTTTGAGTGTTGGACTGATGTTACGTTCCAGGCTAAAATGCTTGTGGTACAGGTATACCGACAAGACTCGTAATGGCTGCGTTGCTGTTTTAATGCTGAAATAGCCATATTGTTCAGCGTTAAAACACGAATGCAAAACTCATAATCTAGGTGTATATTTTTAATACTTATTAAAGGTGAGAAATGTTTAAATAGTTCATTGACAATGCTGCAAATCATCATGGATACAAATAAAAAAGAACAAAAAAAAAACCTGTGTAAATAAGTGAGTACATATACTGTTAATATATATGACATTTGCTAGAATAAAGACACACCACAAGCATAAATAGAGGCTTACTATACTAGAGAAACCCAGTGCTATTTTCTAGAACCCACTGATAAGTAAAGCTTAAGAAACAACTGAATAAAATGCAGATATGAACTAAAAGTAGGACGTGTGGAGAAATTAAGTAATGTTTCTCACTGTTGCCTGAGGGCAACAAACATCATCAAACGTGGCCAGGAATAAGTGATGTATTCCACTGCTTGTGAATGCCCAAGCAATCAAAAATATCCCCCTATAGACTGTGTATGAATTTAAGGGCTTATTGATTAAGCCCCTTAGAGAGAAAAATCTATCTGAATGTGAACAAAATATGTTTTAGTTTGGATAAATTGTGATTGCCTTACAAGAAATGCAAATACTGTGTATATTATGGCATAAAACAGCCAGTACAGCATAGTTCAGAAAAACGAAAATGCAATAACAAAGAATCATTTTCTGAAGCCAGATTTTAGCAAGTGAATTGGAAAAAGGCAAATAAGTACCACCCTGTAGCTTCCAGAACCATTTTAAAAATATTTAGAAAACAGATGTTTCAACAAAAAAAAAAAAAAAAAGATTTTCTTAAAGGATTACTTTCTGTTATAATTTTTAAGCTAAACAACTAACATATTAAAGTTAATAAACATTAATTAAAACCTACTGACCTATATTTTCTCCAAAGCGAAGTTTCATAACGTTCTAAAAGTTATATCTTTTATTCCCCGATGATGTCACGTTATCCTGCACACTATTTTCAGCAATGCATGTTCAAAATACTTAAACCAATAACTTTGTGTTTAAAGCGCCATTTTGAAACCTAGGTATTGTAAACGGATTGGTACAGAGCAAAGGATACCCACGGAGTGGGTTTGGAAAACAATTAAATTTGTAGACAAGATTTCCGATATACGGTAGAGATATGTTAATGAAATGCTATTGATAAAAAGCGTATTTGGGGTAGTTAGTTAGTAACAGGCATAGAAAATATTTACTTACAGTGGCCCTTTAATGTTAGAAATTGACAGAAAGAAAAGGGTAAAAGCTACAGGTAGTAGAGCGTAATAAATAAGTGAGATTGAGAAAGCCTAGTGCTGGTGTAGATGGAAAAGAGTCTTACTAAAAACTAGAGATGGGGTGCAAGCCGAGCAGTAATAACAGGCATAGAACGATTTTGGAAAAAATGAAATCACAAATGATAAAGCAGAAATAAGGATCTTGATGAATTCTTCATTTTTTGGCAGTGCCAATCAGTCATGAGAGATAACAAACAGTAACGCCTGATGCGTTGCACGCATGGGCACATGCGCTTCAACAGAAACCCTTATCGCTTGAGCGCAAACATTCGCGCTTCACTCATAATCCAGCCCTAATTGTTTCCCTAATGTTCTGCAGCACTAGGCCAGAATCTACTTGACCTACGTTCAACCCACTTAACAAAAAGGTTAGTGATTAATTGGTTCAGTTAAGTAGTGTGAACAGAGAAAGTGAAAAGTTTATGGAGTTCAAAAACTTAAAGGGACAGTCAAGTCCAAAAAAAACTTTCATGTTTCAAATAGGGCATGTAATTTGAAACAACTTTCCAATTTACTTTTATCACCAATTTTGCTTTGTTCTCTTGGTATTCTTAGTTGAAAGCTAAACCTAGGAGGTTCATATGCTAATTTCTTAGACCTTGAAGGCCGCCTCTAATCTAAATGCATGTTGATAGTTTTTCACCACTAGAGGGCATTAGTTCACGTGTTTCATATAGATAACATTGAGCTCATGCATGTGAATTTACCATGGAGATAGCTAAAATGCAAGTCTGTCAAAAGAACTGAAATAAGGGGGCAGTCTGCTGAGGCTTAGTTACAAGGTAATTACAGAGGTAAAACGTGTATAATTATAACTGTGTTGGTTATGCAAAACTGGGGAATTGGTCATTAAGGGATTATCTATCTTTTAAAACAACAAAAATTCTGGTGTTGACTGTCCTTTTAATAGTGATTATTAGCTAGTAAAATGTTCAAAAACAATTGAAGCCAAATTAATTTGATCGATATATATCTATTGATTTATCTCTATCTGTCTATCTATCTGTCTACTATGAAAATTACTAAAATGGTTGAGGTAGTTATGGAGATATTAAAACCTATACAGGAGTTACTTCAGTTTAACAATGCCAGTCATATTAATGATACCATTTTAAGGGCTGTCCGTAAAGCAAATCTGCATGGAATCTCTATTAAAAGACCTGAAAACACTAGTTAAAGGGACACTGAACCCAGTTTTTTTCTTTCGTGATTCAGATAGAGCATGACAACCTAAGCAACTTTCTAATTTACTCCTATTATCAATTTTTTTCCATTCTCTTGCTATCTTCATTTTAAAAGCAGGAATGTAAATCTTAGCAGCCAGCCCATTTTAGGTTCAGCACCAAGGACAGCCGCAATTACCTCAACTGCATCCTCCTCAACACCCGCTCCATCCACAAGCACGCCCTCGATATCTGGAACCTGCTAGACTCCACCTCCCCAGACGTTGCCTTCCTCACAGAGACCTGGCTAAACCCCACATCAGCGCCGGACATTGCCACTGCAATACCAGAAGGCTACAAGATCTGCCACAAAGACCACAGCAACCGACCTGGAGGAGGCATCGCCATCATCCACAAACATACATACCATCCAAGTCGCAACCAGCTCCGACGACCACTCACCAGGCCTAGAACACCTACACTTCAAGATCCAGGTCAACCCCAACACCACCCTCCACGGCACCCTCATCTACAGACCTCCCGGACCTCGTCCCGCCTTCTGCGACTCCATCACCGACCACATCGCACCCCATGCCCTCGCCTCAACGGACTACATCCTCCTCGGTGACCTCAACTTCCATCTTCATAACCCCAACGATCTCAACACCTCCACCCTCCTGGAAAACCTTGGAACCATCGGACTGAAACAACTCGTAAACTACCCAACCCATGCAGCCGGCCACACCCTTGACCCAATCTTCTCCTCAGGCAACCACATCTCAGTCAATAACATCACCAAACTCCTCTGGACTGACCACCACTGCATACACTTCTCCTTCAACAAACCCACCACCCACCTCCGACAGTACCACCCGCCCCGCAGAAACTGGAACAACATCACCCAAGACCAACTACACCACACTATAAACAAATCCTCCCCACCTACTTCCTCAGAAGCCAAGTCCTCCACCCGCAACCTCCACCTCTGGATTACAGACTGCTCCAACACCCTCGCCCCCTCAAAAAAACGTCCAGCCGCCAAACCACCAACAAGGCCAGCTGGTTCACCCTGGCCCTTCAGGACTCCAAACACCACTGCAGAGGATTGGAAAGAGCCTGGAGAGCCAGCAAGACCCTTCTGGAAAAAAGCTGCGTTTAAGGAAGCAATCACCACCCACCACCACCTCATAAAAAACGCCAAAAAAACAGCCATCCAAGACAGAATCAACTCTAACGCACACAACAGCAAGTAGTTGTTCTCAGTCATCAAGGAATTCTCTAAACCCAACAGTGACACCACCAACATCCCACCCTCCCAAAACCTCTGCAATACCCTCGCTGCCCACTTCCACCGCAAGATCCTCAACATCTATGACAGTTTCACACCTCATAACTCAACCTCCACCACCCACTGCCCTACACCCAACGACACCCCTCCCAAATTTGCCCCCCCGCACCACACACGGACTATCTGGAGCCCCCTCACCACAGAGGACACCCTCTGAATCATGAAATCCATCCACTCTGGTGCACCCTCGGACCCCTGCCCTCATCACATATTCAACAAAGCAAGAGACACCATCGCCCCTGAACTCTGCCGCACCATCAACTGCTCCATCAAAACCGGCACCTTCCCGGATGTCTGGAAGCACGCAGAACTGAAACCCCTACTGAAGAAACCCTCGGCAGACCCCACAGACCCGCATAACTACCGCCCCATATCTCTACTCCCCTTCCCGGCCAAAGTCATAGAGAAATCCATCAATTCGCAACTTATTGACCACATTGAGGCCAACCACACCCTGGACCACTCCCAATCCAGCTTCAGAAGCAACCACAGCACTGAGACTGCCATCCTCGCCACCACAGATGACATCCACGCCATGCTCGACTGAGGAGAAACTGCCGCCCTCATCCTCCTAGACCTCTCAGCAGCCTTTGACACTGTCGACCACAACACCCTCCGCACCCGCCTACACGACGCCGGCATACGCAGCAAAGCCCTGGAATGGATCACCTCCTTCCTCACGGGCAGGACCCAGAAAGTCAGACTCCCTCCCTTCTACTCCAAACCCACACCAGTCAACTGTGGTGTACCGCAAGGCTCTTCTTGAGCCCCACCCTCTTCAACATCTACATGGCCCCTCTCGCAGCCATCATCAGATGCCACAACCTCAACATCGTCTCCTATGCCGACGACACCCAGTTAATCATCTCACTCACCCGAGATCCCACCACCGCCAAAAAGAACATCCACAAAGGCCTGACAGCAGTCGCCGCCTGGATGAATGACAACTGGCTCAAACTGAACACAGACAAAACCGAAGTCCTCCTCCTCGAGCCCAATAAATCTGCATGGGATGACTCCTGGTGGCCCACAGCCCTCAGTCACCCTCCAACCCCAACCAACTACGCACGAAATCTAGGCTTCATCCTGGACTCATCACTCTCCATGAACCGACAAATCAATGCCATCACCTCAACATGCTTCCACATCCTCCACCTGCTACGAAAAGTCTTCAAGTGGATCCCTACCGAAACCAGGAAAACAGTCACTTGACGCCCTTGTCAGTATCTGGTTGCACTATGGCAACGCACTCTATGGCGGCTCCACCATCAAATTCCAAAAGAGACTCCAACGTATCCAAAACGCCTCAGCCAGACTCATCCTCGACATCCCTCTCCAATGCCACATCACTGAACACCTAAGGAACCTTCACTGGCTCCCCATCAACAAGAGAATCACCTTCAAGCTCCTTACCCACGCATTCAAGGCCCTACACAACATCGGACCTGAATACATAAACCACCGCGTAAATTTCTACACCCCCGCGAGACAACTACGATCGGCCGACCAAGCACTCGCAGTCATCCCCCGAATCAGCAAAGCCACAGCGGGCGGAAGATCCTTCTCCCACATAGCAGCAAAGACATGGAATACCCTCCTGCTGCACCTCAGACAATCCACCTCCCTTATAAACTGAACGCCCTCCCCCTCCCCCCCCCCCTTCCCCCTTTCCTCCTATCTACTTTCCCTTAGCGTCTTGAGACCCTCACGGGAGATTAGTACGCGCTCTATAAGTACCCAATAGATAAATAGATTGGAGGCTTACATTTACCCACCACTAAGCAAGCATAACCCAGGTTCTCAACCAAAAATGGGCCGGCTCCTATGCATCACATTACTGCTTTTTAAATAAAGATAGCAAGAGAACAAAGAAAAATTGATAATAGGAGTAAATTAGAAAATTGCTTAAAATTGCATGCTCTATCTGAATTATGAAATAACAAATTTGGGTTTAGTGTCCCTTTAAGTAGTGTGAACAATTTTTGCACCAATATTTGCACCAAAGGTGCCAACATTTTCACAAACCACATATTACATACACCATCCAGGGGTCATTAAAATTATTTTAATAATTTATACAAGTTAATTTAAAAAAGATAATACATCATTACACAACCCATAGATCAAATTTTGTTTATAAGTTAAATATTACAAAAAAAAAAACATATTTAATAAAACAACTTAAAATCTAGTAGCAAACTTTTTTAGAGCACAACTTTTATATGCATATATATTGTCAAAACTTATTGCAATATATTTACCAAAATACAGTCCGATCAAACTCACAGTTTTAGTCTTTATGGGATTATGTTATCTAATTGATTAATCAAATAAACTTTACTTCTCTTTAGTAAGGCTTCTCTGTCACTGCCTTTACTAGAGGTCCTAATTTGCTCTCTATCCTGGTATAAAAATTGACTTACATTGTGCCCTGTCTGTAAAAATCGTGAAGAGACCGGTGCATCATAATTCCTGCATCTAATGTTAGATATTTAGTGATTCTTTCACAGACCTCCCTGGTCATTTGTCCTATATAGATTAGGGAACATGGGCATTTGACAATTTGTACTAAAAACGTAGACCTACATGTTAAAAAATGTTTAATGGGGTATTTCATCACTGTATGTGGATAGTAAATTGTTTCCCCTTTAATCGTAGAATTACAGGTAATATGAGAAAGGAAAACAACCTGTTCTTGGTTATCAATAAAATTCTGTCTCAGTGATTTTTTTTACCCCCAATGTCTGCCTTTACCAGTTTATCTTTAATATTGGGCCCCCTCCTATATGCTGGAATAGGGAAGTTATCAAATGCTCGAATTCATGAATGACATGACTGTAACACATGCCAGTGTCTCCTCAGAATTCTATCCACTTGATAACTCCTAGTGTTATATTGGAAAACAAAAAACAACCTTTCCTCTACCTTTTGTTTTTCAAACCATATTTGTCTGCTGTTTTATTGTTTCTAATTCTTGATATATTACATTTCTGGGATAACCTCTCTGAACAAATGTATTACCCATTTGGTTAGAGTGTTTATTGCTTAGTTCCTGATCCGATAAAATTCTCTGCACTCTTAATAACTGGATTTTTGTTATAGCTATTAAAATAGATGGAAGATGAAAACTGTCAAAAACCAAAGTATTATTTTATCAGTTGTTTTAGCATAAATGTCAGTTTTAAGTACACCATCTACTTTATATTCAAGAGTATCTAGAAATTGCACAAATGCTTAACTAGATGTTAAAGAAAACTTAATCCCATTTATAGATCTGTTTAGAAACTAAAAGATGCTTCTTTATTTCTTCCACTTAAAATCATGGCTTTAAAATTTCAAAAAACATGGCACAGACAGATAGACACGTCACATAGTTTTTAACCAGTTGCCTTTCTTTTTTTTTTGATGGTCCAAGTTACATATACGGCATAGGAGAGTGCCGTGAGGCCTGGTTACTTGAAAACTAATTTTCTATCATTCCCCATGGATGGAGGGGTATCCCACAATACCTGCTAAGAGGACCGCCAGGACCGGTGACACCCAAACCTGCCAAGAATCAATACCCCATCAAGTATACAGCGAGTGGAGGCAACGGCTGCTACCCGATACCAGAGGCAAGTGAAAGTCACATGACCGGAGGGCCGAGTGACGTCAGACGCCGAGACTGGTGAGAGGAATTGGAGTGGAGCGGCAACAGTCGGTCGATAGCCGAATAACCGGAGCAGGTGAGCCGCTAAAAGCTTGCAGCAGAGCCGCCTAACACTCCAGACAGAGGAAGAGGGGTTATTATATGTAGAGGAATAATAGCAGAGGACCGCTGAGGACCGGAGGGTGTCACCATAAGCGGTAAGAACTTTCAGAACTTTCTAAGCTCTTTTGCAAATACTTATTTTGGTATAGATCTGTTTAGGTCACATACAACATTTTCTAGGGATCCAATGTCTCCAGGGGCCCTATTTAACAAAGGTCTGTCGGACAGTGCGGATCAGGTCCGACAGACCTCGCTGAATGCGGAGAGCAATATGCTCTTCGTATTCAGCATTGCACCAGCAACTCTTGTGAGCTGCTGGTGCAATGCCGCCCCCTGCAGATTCACTCGCCAGCAGGGGGGTGTCAATCAACCCAATCATACACGATCGGGTTGAATTGCGGCAATGTCTGTCCGCCTGCTCAGAGCAGGCGGACAGGTTATGGTCTGGTGTTTCTGGCGAGCCTGCAGGCTTGCCAGAAACACGGGCCCACAAGCTCCATCCGGAGCTTGATAAATGGGCCCCCATATCATATGTAAAATCTATCATGGATAAATCTCCGCCTGGTGGCACCATATTCTCTGAATAAGTCATTTTTATATACAAAAAGTTCTTCAAAACTATTCATGAATATATTGGCTTATGTAGGAGCAACATTGGATCCCATGGCATGTGCAAGATTTCAAATTGTATAGAAGGGGGAAGGAAATTTAAGTAAATTTGTCAGAAAAGGTCTACTGTTCATTTCAAATTCAGAGCGATATTGTATTATCTTTTAAACAAAAACAAAACAATATAGCTGCCTTGCAGAAAATAAAGTAATACAGCTATTTGTTTATATGTTCAAATACACCCAAACACAAATTCTTATAATTAATGTCATCTAACAAATATTCTGAAGCTTCCTTGGGTTTTGTCTTCAGCAGGGATTTCATGTTGGCCCCATGTTGACAGTCTACTCCAAAATTGTTATTATTTAAAAAGATAGATTATCCCTTCATACCCCAGTTTTGCACAGCCAAAATGGTTATATTAATATACTTTCACTTTATATCTAAGCCTCTTCTGACAGCCCTCTTATCTCAGGGCTATTTATTTATTATCTATTGACTTGCATTTTAGCCAATTAGTGCTGTGACCTGCACATCTCCACGGGAGTGAGCACAATGTTATCTATATGACTCACGTGAATTAGCAGGGTTTTGTTGTGAAACGCTAATAAAATTGCATGTGATAAGTAGGGATGGGCGAATGTGTAAATTTTCGAATTTCGAAAGTTAGAATGAATGTTATTACCGAAATTCGAATTATAAATCCGAATGTTGATAAGACCGAATGTTCTAAAAATTCTATAATCGAATGCTATTTACAGTTTTCGAATGTTTATAATTATATCGAATGTCCACATTCGAAATTTCGAATTTAACATTCTATTTAACAAATACTATTCAGAAGTTCAATAGTTCATGTGGTAGGGAGGGAATCTAGTAAATTGATACATAATAGATACAAATATATCATTTCGAATGTTTCTATATAGAATATTGCATAATTCGAATATTACATTTAAAGAAAGCATTAGAAATACTATTACAAACATATAAATTTGAATTTTTCGAATTTAAATATTGCATAATTCGAATATTGCATTTAAAGAAAGCATTAGAAATACTATTAAAACTCTAAATTCAAATTTTTAGAAAGAATATTTTCGAATGTAATCATAAAATTCGAAACCGAACATTCGAAAATCTAATGTTAGAATGTTATGTATACATTCGAAATTCGACTCAAACAAATGAATGTGTTAAAATTCGTGCCGTTTTTCGAATGTTGTGAAACATTCGCCCATCCCTAGTGATAAGAGGCTGTCTGTAGTGGCTTAGAAACAGGCAGAAATCGAGAGGCTTAAATGTTATAAAGTATTTTAATATAACAATGTTGGTTGTACAAAGCTGAGGAATAGGCAGTTAAGGTGCTATCAATCTTTTTAAACAACAACAATTTTAGTGTAGACTGTCCCTTTAATCTGGTCTTTCAAAGCTGCTTTCACTTACAGTTAGTTTGTATGTTTAGTGATATATTAATATTTGCTGACTTGTGTTTTACTGTCTGCTGCCTTTTGAACTATCTTTTTTGTTCCCGTAATTGCTCTGTTGACCCATCTTTCTTATGGCCTGTCTTTTGGTAGCTGCTTTAACCTTGATTGCTAACTCTATACCACCTACCTCTTTACCACTAAATGAACCTGCCTTATTATTGGATTATGATTATTGTATATTGCTCCAAATTTAAACTCTTGCTCTCTGAATGCCAGTGCATGACTGCCTGTGTAAGAATGTGCTTATTAGAAATGTCTACAGGTTTATGTCTTACTGTCCAAAAACGTATGTACTGCCCTGCTTGCTTGTTGGATTGTAACATTGGAAAATTACAACACAATTCCTGAATATTAGTCAACTTAGATTCTGAACTGTGTCCTCATATTTTTCTTTACCTTTTCTTGTCTACCTTGCTTGCTAGTAACCGGCCAACAGCTAATGTGCATCTATTGCTTTTTTGCATCTACTGCTACAGGTTTGGTTTATCTCATTTATAATTGGATATAACCTCTTCCACTACCTTATTCAGTAGCCCCATTTCCAAAATGATGCTAGTACGTTGTTGAAATGTGACACATGGAATCCACTTGATGTAACAACAATTATTTAAAACAAAAATTACTTTGCTGGTGGATATCACTTCCTAAAGGCACAAAAAAAATGCTATTTGAATCTTAGCATAGGCTTGTTGAGTTTTAAAACAGAAACTATAACTAATGTTAAAGAGGATACTAAAGAAATGTTACCATTACTTATTGTATATAAAGTATACATAATCTCCTTAAAGTAAAGGTCAATTTTCATGTGAAAGTGTCCGGTTTTTAAAAAACTATTAAAAACAAGGGCACTTTTATTCATGAAAATTGACCTAGCACCATATTTTAAAAATACTTACCTTGTTCTTCTGAAATGCCGGATCGCCGTTCTGAAACAATGCCCCGCCTGCTTCTTCCTGGTTTACTTACCCAGCAATGACAAAACCGGCTTCCTCCAATCACGGCATTGCCTCAGGCAATGATTACCCCGGAGGGAAGCCGTGATTGGAGGATGTCGGAATCATCATTGCTGACGTATGAAGAGGCTTGCGATGGGGCTGGTGAAGCACTGGAGCGGCTTCAAGAAGAAAAGGTAAGTATAGTTAAAAAAAACGGCTGAAATGTCAATTTTCATGAATGAAAGTGCCCTAGTTTTTAATAGTTTTTTTAAAAACCGAGCACTTTCACATAAAAATTGACATTCACTTTAAAGGGACATTAAACCCATTTTTTTCGTTCATGATTCAGATAGAGCATGCAATTTTAAGCAACTTTCTAATTTACTCCTATTATCAATTTTTATTTGTTCTCTTGCTATCTTTATTTAAAAAGCAGGAATGTGATTCATAGGAGTCGGCCCATTTTTGGTTGAGAACCTGGGTTATACTTGCTTATTGGTAGGTAAATGTAAGCCTCCAATAAACAAGTGCTATCCATGGTGCTGAACCTAAAATGGGCTGGCTGCTAAGATTTACATTCCTGCTTTTAAAATAAAGATAGCAAGAGAACAAAGAAAAATTGATAATAGGAGTAAATTAGAAAGTTCCTTAAAATGTCATGCTCTATCTGAATCATGAAAGAAAAAATTTGGGTTCAGTATCCTTTTAATGTATAAAAATATTGTTTACACTGAAATTGTAATAAAAAATACATATTTTTCTAGTCAATGTCTATTGCTGAAAATCTGTACATATTTGATCTACCAATAAATAAATTAACAAGAGGTAGAAATGGAATACAATCCGCTCCACAAAATATTTTTTTTAAAGTTGACATATTTTTATATACTCTCAGCTAGATTACAAGTTTTGAGCACTATAGGGATTTTAACGACCGCCACAAAAGTGACATTATTTCACCTCACTATAGCGCTGGTATTACGAGTTTTAAAAAAGCAGGCTTGTGCGGGCAATATGGTTGTGTTGAGCTCCATACCACACCCAGCTTTGACATGCTCGTGGACGATTTCCCCATAGACATCAAAAAATGTCTATGGGGAAACAAGTTAAGTTTAAACCTAACACCCTAACATAAACCCTGAGTCTAAACACCCCTAATCTGCTGCCCCCGACATCGCCACCTTCATACAGTTATTAACCCATAATCTGCCGCCCCCAACATCGCCACCACCTACATACAGTTATTAACCCCTAATCTGCCACCCCCAACATTGCCGCCACCTACATACAGTTATTAACCCCTAATCTGCCACCCCCAACATCCCGCTACCTACATACAGTTATTAACCCCTAATCTGATGCCCCCAACATCGCCGCCACCTACATAAAACTATTAACCCCTAATCTGTCGCTCCCGATGTCGCCGCCACTATACTAAAGTTATTAACCCCTAAATCTCTGGCCTCCCACATCACTACCACTGAATAAATCCATTAACCCCTAAACCTAACCCTAACGTAACCCTAAGCCTAACACCCCCTAACTTTAACATAATTAAAATACAGCTAAACTAAAGTTACAATTATTAACTAAATAATACCTATTTTAGACTAAATACATACTTATCTGTGAAATAAAACCTAAGCTAGCTACAATATAACTAATAGTTATATTGTAGCTAGCTTAGGTTTTATTTTTATTTCACAGGAAAGTTTGTATTTATTTTAGCTAAGTAGACTAGTAAGTAAATAGTTATTAACTATTTACTAACTACATAGTTAAAATAAATACAAACTTACCTGTGATGTGAAATAAAACCTAACCTGCCTTAGACTAAAACCTAACATTACAAAGAAAATAAACACTAACATTACTAAAAAATAAAAATAACTAAATTACAAAAAAATAAGAAGCAAATTATCAAAAATAAAAAAGAATTACACCTAATCTAATAGCCGTATCAAAATAAAAAAGCCCCCCAAAATAAAAAAAAACCTAGCCTACAATAAACTACTAATGGCCCTTAAAATGGCCTTTTGTGGGGCATTGCCCCAAAGATAACAACTCTTTTACCTGTAAAAAAAAATTACAAACACCCCCCAACAGTAAAACCCACCACCCCCCCCCAACCAACCCACACAAATAAAATAACTATCTAAAAAACCTAAGCTCCCCATTGCCCTGAAAAGGGTATTTGTATGGGCATTGCCCTTAAAAGGGCATTTAGCTCTTTTACATGCCCAGACCCTAAACTAAAACCCACCCAAAAAAACCTCACATTAACCCCCGACGATCCACTTACAATTCTTGAAGTCCCACTTGAAGGATTCATCCAGCCGGCGAAGTCTTCATCCAGGCGGACTCTTCTATCTTCATCCATCCAGCAAAGTCCTCATCCAGGTGGCAAGAAGTCTTCATCCAGACGGCATCTTCTATCTTCATCCATCCGGCGTGGAGCAGGTCAATCCTGATAACATCCGGCGCAGAGCATCCTCTTCATACGGTCTCCGCCATACACTGGAACTTCAATGCAAGTGACGTCATCCAAGATGGCGTCCCTTGCATTCCTATTGGCTGAAAGATTTCAATCAGCCAATAGGATAAGAACTGTTAAAATTCTATTGGCAGTTCCAATCAGCCAATAGGATTGAGCTCTCATCCTATTGGCTGTTCCAATCAGCCAATAGGATTGAGCTCTCATCCTATTGGCTGTTCTAATCAGCCAATAGAATGAGAGCTCAATCCTATTGGCTGATTGTAACAGCCAATAGGATGTGAGCTCAATCCTATTGGCTGATTTGAACAGTCAATGGGATTTCAGCAGCTCTAATCCTATTGGCTGATTGAAATCTTTCAGCCAATAGGAATGCAAGGGACACCATCTTGGATGACGTCACTTGCATTGAAGTTCCAGGGTACGGCGACGACCATATGAAGAGGATGCTCCGCGCCGGATGTCTTCAGGATGGACCCGCTACGTGTCGGATGGATGAAGATAGAAGATGCCGTCTGGATGAAGACATCTTGCCGCATAGATGAGGACTTCGCCGGCTGGATGAAGATAAAAGAGGCCGCCAGGATGAAGACTTCTTGCCGCATGGATAATCACTTATCCGGCTGGATGGATCCTTCAAGCGGAACTTCAAGAACTGTAAGTGGATTATCGGGGGTTAGTGTTAGGTTTTTTAAGGGTTTTTGGGGTGGGTTTTATTTTTAGTTTAGGGACTGGGCATGTAAAATAGCTAAATGCCCTTTTAAGGGCAATGCCCATACAAATGCCCTTTTCAGGGCAATGGGGAGCTTAGGTTATTTTAGATAGTTATTTTATTTGGGGGGGGTTGGTTGTGGGGTGGTAGATTTTAATGTGGGGGTGTTTGTATTTTTTTTACAGGTAAAAGAGCTGTTATCTTTGGGGGCAATACCCCACAAAAGGCCCTTTTAAGGGCCACTAGTAGTTTATTGTAGGCTAGGGTTTTTTTATTGTGGGGGGGCTTTTTTATTTTGATAGGGCTATTAGATCAGGTGTAATTATTTTTTATTTTTGATAATTTGTTTTTAGTAATTTAGTGTTTTTTTGTGTAATTTAGTTTTTTTTTGGTAAGTGTTATTTTTTAATGTGTAGTTTAGTTTAATTTAATTGGTAGTTAGTTTAATTGTAGTTTAATAATTATCTTAGTTTAATGGTTAGTTTAAAATTAATTTATTTAATTTGACAGGTAAGTTTTAATTTAATTTAAGATAGGGAAATTGTAATTTTAATATAAAGTTAGGGGGTCGTTAGGTTTAGGGGTTAATAGATTTATTATAGTATATCTCGTTGTGGGGGGCTTGCGGTTTAGGGATTAATAGGTTTATTATAGCTGCGGTGTGGGCGGACGGCAGATTAGGGATTAATAATATTTAAATAGTGTTTTTGATGCGGGGTGGCGGTTTAGGCGTTAATACATATTATAGTGGCGACGATGTCGGGGAGCGGTGGAATAGGGGTTAATACATTTTAATAGTGGTGGCGATGTCGGGAGCGGCAGATTAGGGGTTAATAACTTTATTATAGTGTTTGCAATGCAAGAGGGCCTCGGTTTAGGGGTTAATAGGTAGTTTATGGGTGTTAGTGTACTTTTTAAGACTTTAATTAGGAGTTTTATGTTACAGCTTTGTAGTGTAAAACTCATAACTGCTGACTTTAGATGGCAGTACGGATCTTGTTGTTATAGAGTGTACCGCTCACTTTTTGGCCTTCAGGCAAACTCATAATACCAGCGCTATGGGAGTCCCACTGAAAAAGGACTTTTTTTAAAGTGCGGTACTGACGTTGCGCGACAGGCTAAAAGGTGAGTGGTGCACCTATACCAACAAGACTCGTAATAGCAGCGTTAGGGAAAATGAAGCGTTATGGGCCATAAGGCTGCTTTTTCACTCATAACGCCAAACTCCTAATCTAGCTGATTGTCTTTTACGTTAGTTTTACTGCCTATTAATTCCCCAACATAGCACTTGCTTTCCTTTTGCTATATATTGAGAATGTATATTTGTTATTGACATTATGCTACAGAGTTTTGCAGTGCTTTACAAATATTTGATCCTAAAAATAATAATAATATTATTACATTGTTTGAGTAACTTTTTACGTAGGTGTGCTAGTTTGCTTCCATTTGATTCATTTTATGTTTGCAGAAAAAAAGGTTCTATAGAGAGGCTATTGTGGATTCTGCAGGACCCAAAATCACAATTCAGCAACATTCTGTAGACTGAAGCTTGATTGCTGTACTAACTAATTTATATTTGTCCTTTTTTAGCCACATAAGAAGAGCTCAAATATTCATGCAAATGTTGTTAGCAAGAATTACATTTGAATGATTTTACAACAATTATTTTGTATTCAGATATTTTACAATGCATAAAAGGATACTTAAACCCACATTTTTTTCTTTCATGATTCAGATAGAGCATGCCATTTTAAGAAACTTTCTAATTTTCTCCTATGCTCATTTTTTCTTCATTCTCATGCTATCTTTATTTGAAAAAAGCAGGAATGTAAGCTTAGAAGCTGACCCATTTTTGGTTCACCACTTGGGTAGCGCTTGTTGATTGGTATCTAAATGTAGCCACCAATCAGCAATCACTACCCAGGGTGTTGAACCAAAAATGGACTGGTTCCTAAGTTTAGATTTCTGCTTTTTTAAATACAGATAGCAAGAGAACGAAGAAAAAAAATATAATAGGAGTAAATTAGAACGTTGCTTAAAATTGCATGCTCTATCTGAATCATGTAAGGAAAAAAAAATGCATTTAGTATCCCTTTAATGACTGATATATACCATGCTCATTTAAAAATTATTTTAACGTAACTGACTTACATGAAAAGCCTTTTATCGACAACAGCAAAAATAATTCCTCAACATCTTCAGACTCATTGGTTTGAAGAATGTAATGTTTTTACAACCAAACATAGCAGCTAGATGAATTCATTTTTTGCTAGTTTTATTAAAAATCCTGATGAGGTCAAAGAGGTTTAATTAAAAGTAAGAAATGTAATTCTAAAGTCTAAGAGCTGCAAAGTTGTGACATGTCCATTCATGAATCATATACTCGAGCAAACTCAAAACACAAAAAGGTATTTTCTGTAGATTTTATATTGTCACCTATTGCAGAGACATGTACATCTAACGTTACTGGGAAATGATGGCACAAGTTACAGATGGTTCAATATCAGCATTTAAATTAATATTAATAGTGAGAAGTAATTAATCCTTAGAAAAAATCTGCTGTGCAATAATTATCAAAAGCATCCTTAAAGTAATTTTCCGATCATGTTGCATGTACATAGGATGTGAAGTGTAAAGATGGAATTTATTAATTAAAGGGACAGTCTACACCAGAATTTTTATTATTTAATAATAGAGATAATCCCTTTATTACCCATTCCCCAGTTTTGCATAACCAACACTGTTATATTAATACACTTTTTACCTCTGTGATTACCTTGCATCTAAGCCTCTGCAAACTGCCCTCTTATTTCAATTCTTTTGACAGACTTGCATTTTAGCCTATCAGTGCTGGCTCCTAGGTAACTCCACGTGCATGAGCACAATGTTATCTGTATGACACACATGAACTAATGCCCTCTAGTGGTGAAACATGGTCAAAATACATTCAGATAAGAGGCGGCCTTCAAGGTCTAAGAAATTAGCATATGAGCATACCTAGGTTTAATATTCAACTAAGAAAAGTAAATTGGAAAGTTGTTTTACATGCCCTATCTTAAAGGATTACTTTCTGTTATAATTTTTAAGCTTAACAACTAACATATTAAAGTTAATAAACATTAAAGGGACACTGTAGTCAGAAATGAAATCACAATACAATCGTAATATACATATAAATATATCTTTTTCTAAAGTACCTTCTTTACCAAATATGTTTAGATTATAAAATATTAATATTGGAAATATTGATTATTTCCAAACCTACTTCTAAGTCAGCCGTTACGGATTCCCAATCCGTGCTGACAACTGCAGTTGAAACATGGCGTCTTTGTTAAATACTGCGCATGCGCGAGTTAGCGCAGCGTCACATCCAACGTCCATCTGCAGATACATAAGGCGAGGAGGAGGTAATTTGGGCTTCAGTGATCAGAAATGCGCATGCGCGATAGAGACTAATTTATGCGCATGCGCATTAGTGACGATTCTGCCAATAATTATATGCATAGGCACGCAATATAATTGGTTAGTGATGTTATGTAGATAATGGCGAAAACGGTGGGCTGGATATGCTTACGTCATTACTGCAAAATAATTATAGAAAATAAAAGGTATGGATGCTTCGTTTTTATTAAAATAAAGTACAGTAAGTTTTCATATATTATTATTTAATAGAATATTGTATTATTTGGTATGTATATATTAAACGAAAGTAATCCTTTAATTAAAACCTACTGACCTATATTTTCTCCAAAACAAAGTTTCATAACGTTCTAAAAGTTATATCTTTTATTCGCCGATGATGTCACGTTATCCTGCCCACTATTTTCAGCACTGAGTGTTCAAAATACTTAAACCAATAACTTTGTGTTTAAAGCGCCATTTTGAAACCTAGGTATTGTAAACGGATTGGTACAGAGCAAAGGATACCCACAGAGTGGGTTTGGAAAACAAATTTGCAGACAAGATTTCTGATATACGGTAGAGATATGTTAATGAAATGCTTTTGATAAAAAGCGTATTTGGGGTAGTTAGTTAGTAACAGGCATAGAAAATATTTACTTACAGTGGCCCTTTAAGTTTATTTTAGACTAGACTGGCCCTTTGACTGTTTCTTCCAACAGATACAAATGAAATAAACTATAATAAAATACATACATAAATATAAATAAATACGTAAATACATTTTTTATTGGGAGCCAAAACTGCAGAAATATCCTCATATTCCTCTACATCTTATAAAATAATAATGCCTACCAGATTTTTCTAAATGTTGTTATTATTAATTATTATTATTATTATTAGTAGCATTATTATTATTTGTAGAGCACCAACCGATTCTAACTAATAACCAAAACATATGATGAACTATTTATTTTTCATACAAATCTTAGATTTTGGTAAGGTACAGAATAATATTATTTTATGAAATAGCATCCCGTATTTCATCAGCATTATACTGAACAAATATGCACATGAAACCTACACAGCATTTGCATATCAGAAATATTTTTTTGTCTGAAACAAGTAAAAGCTGTTTAAAATGAAGTTGGAACTAATATTGTAGTATTGTTTTTGATGTAACAGGTGGTGGATTTAAATAATTCCAGACTGATAGATTAGAGAGGATTGACAAACCCTGCTTTGCAGGGCCTGCTGCTACACACGTATTTGTTTGTGCAATGTTAAATTTAGCCAGCGGATATTGTTTGCATGCTCCAAAAACAGGCAGACAGGTTCCCTAGCTGGGGACCATGGACCAACTGCTGCTTGATAAATAGAGTCCTTACAGTGTCAATTACTCTTTTGAAGTAAATTGCACATCTAATCTATAAATGTCAAGTAGTCTATGGAAGTAAATTGCTCATCTAGTTAATCTATAAAAACTCATTAACACTAGATATATTTTTTACATTGATGAATAAGATAGTAAACCAACTCTCAAAGAGTTGCATCCCACAAAACAGCAGTATGGATCTGTACCTGCCTTTTAATAAGGTTTATTAGGTTTTATTGTACAAATCTATCAAAATAATGCAGTGCTTTTTTGGAGCCAAAAAATATATCGAACAAAGCTAAAAACAAGCAGATCTCCTCACCAAGATGGTACTACACATTGCATGCCTGTCTTAAGCCATTATTTTCTATGAAATATCAATGGGAAACCTGTTACAATCATTTCAAATAATCTGGTGGGAAATCAACATTTATGATTTATTCCAATCAGGGTTTAGAAGAAAAAATTATGAACATAGAAAACTGGTACATGGATGGAATGATCTGCTATTCCCATAAACCAAGGGTGACTGATCAATAGTAATCCTGCATCTGAAAATATAACTCATTTTATATTAATGCCTTCCAAGAGAGGATTCGGTAGAATGAACAGTGTAATCAGGTCAAATTCCTCCTGTCTCAAGTATTTTAGAATCTGTTCACCTTGAATGCAAAGTTATTGCATAGGATTACATCTTATTTTTCATATTATTTGCAGCACACACTTTCTCAATGGTAGATATATGGGAGTCTGCCTCTCTATAATACAGTATACTATTTTTCTTTAGCTGTATGGTCTTAGTAATCATTGAATTTTGTGATGAAGCTCAGTTTGTGATCTGCAGCAAGATTTCTAAAATAGTCTTCAATATGGAGTTTATACAATTTGTACCTCAAGCCTAAAACAAACAAACACACAAAAAAAAAAAAACAACAACAACTACAAAAAAGTTTCATTCTAGATTAGAAACTTTTGCAACAATTAAACCGGGGTGCCAAAGCTTTCTTACATGGAAAATTAATTACAATTGATGGTACTGGCCATAGGCCTCATTGTGTTATAGTTCTACTTTAGATAAAGATAATCCCTCAAATATAAAATATTATGATCACATTTTTAATAGAAAATGACATGGAAAAATAGTCACAATTGATTTAATTAAATTGCCTATACTATTTAAAGGGCCATTATTGTAAAAAGTTGTCATGCTCTAATCCGTTAGAGTATGTAATTTTAAGACTATTGACCCTAGACTACTGTGTGTTTAACTCCCACAAAGGATTAGCAGCGTTTTCTGCTCGGGACTAGTAATACTCTGCGAACCCCAAGCAGAAAATTCTACTGATCCAATCACCAGTGCTAGTTCCACATCTGAGTCATGTGACTATCACTGCTAATTGGATCAGCAGTGTTTTCTGCTCTTGATAAGCAATGCTCTGAGATTTCTGAGTGGTACTTCTCATGTGTGTTTAACCCCTATGTGAGGAGTATACGCACAGAAGTCTCTGGCCCTTTAAATTTACAAAATTTGGTGCACACAGACATGTGTGTGAGCCATAGTGTGGGCAAACCTAAATGAAAGCCTCAGGACTAGATTATGAGTGTAGCGCTATTTATCGCTTACGCTAGTGCATGAACTGCCCTTGAAGTAAGCTTTTTGCGTGTGTCGGGTAGCACATGTATTACAAGTTGAAAGTAAAACGTTTTCACACGTGCACTAACTTAACACGCGTAAAAAGATGAACTTGGAATATAGCAACTGAGTTAACGTATTACCCCCCATAGACTTCAATGGAGCGCGAAAAGTGGAAAAAAAATGAATACCTTGCTCGCGCCCAAACCCCATCGCATTTTTTCAAGTGCGCTAACCTGACATGAAAATATGAATATTTCACACAATTATATATAGGTATAGATATATACATATATATATAGGAATATCTATTTAAAAATGCATAGAACATATTCCACTATGTGAAGAACATTGGAATGTGAAATATTTACAGTCAATACACAGTTGAACACTATATTAAATATAAATATTGCATAAATATAATTTCTCATATTTTCAGCTGCTTAACTGCAAAGAGCTCCAATGCACGCCTATATGTATACATATATATTTCTATGTGTGTATATATATATGTCTGTAAATACATAAATACACACTTTAATACATAAATACATAATTAAACACACACACATATATATATATATATATATATACACCCCTCACATTTTTGTAAATATTTTATTATATCTTTTCATGTGACAACTCTGAAGAAATTACACTTTGCTACTATGTAAAGTAGAGAGCATACAGCCTGTATAACAGTGTAAATGTGCTGTCCCCTAAAAATAACTCAACACACAGCCATTAATGTCTAAACCGTTGGCAACAAAAGTGAGTACACCCCTAAGTGGAAATGTCCAAATTGGGCCCATATAGCCATTTTCCCTCCCCGGTGTCATGTGACTCGTTAGTGTTACAAGGTCTCAGGTGTGAATGGGGAGCAGGTGTGTTAAATTTGTTGTTATCGCTCTCACACTCTCTCATACTGGTCACTGGAAGTTCAACATGGCACCTCATGACAAAGAACTCTCTGAGGATCTGTAAAAAAGAATTGTTGCTCTACATAAAGATGGCCTAGGCTATAAGAGGAATGCCAAGACCCTGAAACTGAGCTGCAGCACAGTGGGCAAGACCATACAGCGGTTTCACAGGACAGGTTCCACTCAGCACAGGCCTTGCCATGGTTGACCAAAGAAGTTGAGTGCACGTGCTCAGCGTCATATCTAGAGGTTGTCTTTGGGAAATAGACGTATGAGTTCTGCCAGCATTGCTGCAGATGTTGAAGGGGGGGGGGGGGGGGGGCGGTTAGCCTGTCAGTGCTCAGACCATACACTGAACACTGCATCAAATTGGTCTGCATTGCTGTCCTCCCAGAAGGAAGCCTCTTCTAATAATGATGCACCAAAACGCCCGCAAACAGTTTGCTGAAGACAAGCAGGCTAAGGACATGGATTACTGGAACCATTTCCTGTGCTCCGATGAGACCAAGATAAACTTATTTGGTTCAGATGGTGTCAAGCATGTGTGGCGGCAACCAGGTGAGGAGTACAAAGACAAGTGTGTCTTGCCTACAGTCAAGCATGGTGGTGGGAGTGTCATGGTATGGGCCTGCATGAGTGCTGCAGGCACTGGGGAGTGTGAGGGGTGTACTCACTTTTGTGGGATACTGTACATATTTAGACATGTATGTGTATGTATTTCTATGTTAAAACCCTTTGCAGTCCTTTTTTTCTAACATCTGAGATATCATATCTTCATATCACTTTTTTGTTTTGCGCAAAAGTTAAGCAGAGCTCTGAGGCTGAGGTAATCATTGTAGTGTAAATCACGATTGCACTCACACTTTCATGTTCACTTTTAGATTGTAATAAGAGTACTCCTTCCAATGTGCGCAAACAGCCAAAATAAACCCGATATCTCTCATGCAAAACAGTAAGCGCCCCACTCGTAATCTGTCCCTCAGTGTTTCATCTCAATACTTTTGCAAATTTAGTCTGTACGACCACAGGGCTTACGTAGTTACTGACAGTATTCCTTATTACATCAAAGCATAATATACTAGTGTTCACCCTTAGGTGTTATCCCTTAAATAAATAATTAAAAAAACTTTGCAATATACTTTCATTTGTTAATTTTGTCCCCATTTCTTGCAATTCCATTCTGAAATTGTGAGCTTTTCAGTTCCTGTAAGAAATTGAAGTGCAGAACACTGTTATATTCCACACAGCCATTGGCTGCACACTCTGGTGTCCTATTTATAACTGCCCATATTGGCCCCAGAAAGAAACATAAGTTACGTTATGGCAGCGCCAATTGCTTTAAAGACACTAACAATTTACATTTACTTTCTCAATATTTAAGTAATTAAACTTTAAAAAATGCATCTACATATTCTCAGACTAATCTTTTATTTGAATACATTCTATCTAGCATTTATTTAGTGTTTAATATCCCTTTAAGGACTATTAAACTCAAAATTTAACAATGCCGTATAATGTTTCATAGTGAATGTATAACATTATTACAATATACTTTCATTATTTACTTTGCTGCCTTTTACTGTAAAATACATCTGAATATGCATTTGTTCACCTTGCTCTCAGAGAGGCTTGGGTTAATACTGTCAGGTTTTCTGTGAACTCGTGTTTTCTTCACTGGAGTATTTATATTTTCAGCATAGGTGGTGGTTCTTAACAGATAAAAGCAGACATTTCAAATAACTAAATAAATATAATGGAGCTGTTCCTAAATAATTTAATATGTCCCATTACTGAAACACAATCATGTCAAAATGTATCTTTCATGATTCAGATAGGGCATGCAATTTTAAACAACTTTCTAATCTACTTTTATCATAAAAATTTGCTTTGTTCTCTTGATATTCTTTGTTGAAAGCTAAACCTAGGTAGGCTCAAACTGATTTCTAAGCCGTTGAAGGCCCCCTCTTACCTCAGTGTATTTTAAAAGTTTTTCACAGTTGGACACTGCTAGTTCATGTGTGCCACATAGATAATATTGTGCTTATTCCCGAGAAGTTAGAAATGAGTAAGCACTGACTGGCTAAAATGCATGTCTGTCAAAAGAAATTAGATAAGGAGGCAGTCTGCAGAGACTTAGATACAAGGTAATCACAGAGGTAAAAAGTGTATTAAAGGGACAGTAAACCTTAAAAATAATGTTATATAATTCTGCACATAGTGCAGAATTATATAACATAATTTAGGTGCTATAGCCATAAAAGCATTTTTTCCTTTTATATTTTGCTAAAATACGGCGCTTTTACAGACCCGCTCTCTGCTCTCTGCTGAGCTGGTCTGTAATATTCAGTCAGCGCATCGGGCCAGCTGTATAGTCACAGCCTGGCCCGACCGCGCCATAAGACTAAGTGCAGCTCGCTCCTGTGACAGCGCCGTATTTTAGCAAAATATAAAAGGAAAAATGCTTTTTGTGCAGAATTATATAACATTATTTTTAAGGTTTACTGTCCCTTTAATATAACAGTTTTTGTTATGCAAAACTGGGGAATGGGTAATAAAGGGAATATCTATTTTTTTAAACAATAAAATTTTGTCAAGTAGACTGTCCCTTTAAGGGAGATAAAATATGACGTACAATACCCTTTATGAACTTGGATTTCCTTATAGGATTTTTTCTCAAATTCTAAAAAAAACAAAACATTTTTATTAACATGGCAGACTTCATATCAGCATGCCAAAGCACCCTGATTGGGGAGATGGTATTATGACATATGCTGGGAACATTTCAGTAGGCAAAGTTGGATCTCAGTCTCTTTGGGATTCATGTGACACTTGTCAGTTTATGGCATATGGTGATATAGTCAGCTGCCTGCTCTACTGAGTTTACTTCTTCCCCATGAAGAATTGCTAATTCCTCTTCCTGCATACTTATCCATTCATCTGTGTCAGGATGACGGTGTTCCACTAGAATGGGTCTTTTAGATAAACAACAACACTATGCTCAGTTGGTGGAGCATGTTGCTGCAATACAACTAACAAACCATTCTGATACACTGCACATTGATTTCAGATTGGCTTGCTAATTTATAAAGGTCAACATATTTACCAGTAGCTGTCCTACACTCTACCTGCTAACATCACCTAATGTAAACAAATTCTACTGCTTCCTTAAAGAGACATATGGAAGTTAAAATTAAACTCTAATGATTCAGATAGAAAATTACATTTTAAGATACTTTTTAAAATTGACTTCTATTAGCAAATGTATTTCATGTTTTTTGGTATCCTTTGTTGAAAAGCATACACAAGTAGTATCAGAAGCAACAATGTACTACTGCAAGCTAGCTGGTAATTGGTGGCTACACAAATAAACCTAGATTATAAGTGGAGTGTGGAGCACTATTGATAGAATAGGGTGCTCCATTTACACTGGACCCACTCACATAGGAAGGAATGTCAGTTGCGTAAAATGGGCTCCATTGTTTGCAATTGAGAAGAAGTAGATGAGTTACGTGGGTTTGGAAGTGGTAGGATGTAAAACATAAAATTAGGACTTAATTGTGGCTTCCAGGCCTTGGGTTGGACGCCGATGTTGTAAATATTATATAAACTATTCGACTGGAAGGTCCTTTTTTCATATCCCCAATATTTCTTGGCTAGTATCCAGGACTGTAAGGATGGGGCCGAGCTGGCCTATGGTGGAGTCACATCAACCTGGAGGCAGAGTCAGGTCAGGTCATGAGTGTGAGTAACAATGCACCACAGGCTAGTTGGTGAGATATAGGAGGGGTCAAGGAGGTCCTGGTTATGGATAAGCAGTGAAACTGGGACACTTATAGGGAGGGAGTAAGGAAAAAGTGACAGTGGAACAGAAGGAAATCAGCAAGATTTGGTGTTGCCTTAACATTCACCTTTACTTTTACATTTAGAGTTGTAACAGTGTGATACAGATTGGTGAGGCCTGTACAGAACATTCTACAAAAAACAATCCTTGCTCTTAGTCCAATATTATAATTAGTTTTTTTTCTTGCTTCAGCAATAAATACGAATGAACCACTTTGTTGCTAATGATTTATGAAGACTTGCTAATTAACATGCTTAGGGGAATAGTTATTTTAGGAATTAAATAATTGGTCAGGATCTTGAAATGTTCTTTTGGGGTTTCATATAATTTAAACTTAATAGAGTGCAGCTATTGTGGTCCTGTGGCTGTTTAAAGCTATTCTGAATTAATCTAAAACATATTTAATTTCCTTTTGTTTATTGATATTATAGAACTTAAAAGGACATAAAGCAGCAATAATAAAATGCACTTGTGTGCTAGATTATTTTATTATTGAACTATTGCTTTAATAGAAGCATCTGTTTAACCCCATGCAAAAAGGTGAAACACACAGGGTTAGATCACAATCTATCTTTTAATTATTGTCTGCATTTGAAAGGGCCACTAGAGTCAAAATTAAAGTGTCAGAGTCAGATAAATGATGCAACACCTTTGTATACCTTATGAGGTATATAATAAGCCTGGAGGGGATCCCTGTTTGTGGTAATGATGAGAACCAAAATAAGAATAGGTTTATTTGTAGAGACAGAGGAAAGGTACAGTTTCAACGTATGGGGTGTGCATTGCATGGGCAGTGTGCAAATTCACATTTCTGAAGTGAGCATTTTGTAAGTGAGGCAATTAAGTAAAGAATAATAAAATAATTATACTCAACACTCACCACAGTGCTGCTTATTAAGCTAACATACTGCCTATTAACATCTGCTGAAGAAATGCACACTACATTAACCCAATTCTCTCTCTTATGCTTTCAGGTATGTGAATTGAGACCCTGTACCATTTCCTGCATACTTCACTGATTTCTGGTGCTTTTCTCTTCTGTGTAAGTCTCTTTTGGTATGTGAATAAAGTCCCTGTACCATATCCTGCACAATTCACTGCTTACTTGTGCCTTTCTCCTCTGTGTAACTCTTTAGTATGTGAATTGCGTCCCTGTACCATTTCCTGCATACTTCACTGATTTCTGGTGCTTTTCTCTTCTGTGTAAGTCTCTTTTGGTATGTGAATAAAGTTCCTATACCATCTCCTGCACAATTCACTGCTTACTTGTGCCTTTCTCCTCTGTGTAACTCTTTAGTATGTGAATTGAGTCTCTGTACCATCTCCTGCATACTTCACTGATTTCTGGTGCTTTTCTCTTCTGTGTAAGTCTCTTTTGGTATGTGAATAAAGTTCCTGTACCATCTCCTGCACAATTCACTGCTTACTTGTGCTATTTTACTCTGTGTAACTATCTCTATTGATATGTATGTGATTTCAGCATTGTAAGCTGTTAAACAAGTCCTGCATTTATTGTAATCTTATTTCTAATGTCTTGTCAAACATGTAATGTTCAATCCTTGTCAATCTTTGTTATTATTCTCACATTTATAGCTAATGCATAACTTCAACCTCCTCCAAATTGTTGTCTGTTTTTTTTTTTAAACTTATCTCATCATGAGCTGGCTAGAATCAAACTTTCCAATTTGCCTTTTTGACTTTCTTTGATCCTGTATTCAGCTAATTTAGTGGACCCAGCTGACTGCTCTGCCTATAAATGTAACACTGGCTTGAGGTCACGTGTGCATTGCATGGGCAGTGTGCAATTTCATAATATATTCACATTTCTGAAGTGAGCTTTTTGTAAGTGAGGCAATTAAGCAAAGAATTATACAAGCATTAAACAAGGATTGAACTAAGGTCAAGACACAAGGCAAGTGCAGCTGTAATACTGTGTTTTATGTATTTTACTGTTTCGCTTTTTTCAAAATGCTCCATATATTCATCTTACTTTTCACTACTTCTTGTATATACAACAAAATACATTTCTCACTTACTTCTTCCCTCTCACCACCTGTATTATTCATTGTCCCTTCTCTTTTATCCTCACCTCACTTCTCCACTCATGAACTTAACACATTCCTAAACTCATTCTTCCCCCCCTCTGTGCCACACTCCAAAGACACTCTCAATATTGCAAATCTGCATCTCATCTTATGTCACTCTCCCTCTTGCTCATACCATTGAATCCCAGCCCCCACAACTTCCTAAACTCTCCCACCCATGTATGCCTTGCCATAGACCTAAAAACCAGAACTATTGAAACATTGATCAAGTTTCTTTTGTATTTAAAACCAACACCCCTTCAAATTTGCACTCTGGAACTCTTGCTCTGTGTGCGACAAGCTCACTCCTTTTTCTCTTCATCACTAATTCCCTCAACCTTCTGACTCTCACAGAAACCTGCCTCTCTCCTTCAGAACAGCCTGCTGCACTGTCACATGGGGGTCACCACTTTAGCCTTACCCCAAGGTCTGGAAACAGGCAAGGAGGTGGTGTAGGTATTTTATTCTCCTCTCATAGCACCTTTCAAAATATACAACCTATCTCTTCCCACATGATTTGTGAGTCGTGGTTATATCACCCCCCTGGCTTCTCTTCTCAATTTCCTTGATCATTTTGCGACCTTGCTACCTTATTTTCTCTCCTCAGACATCCCTGCCCACATTCTTGGGGATCTCAACCTTCCTGTTGACAATCCAACTGCTTCTTTTGCAAAAAAAGTCTCCAGCTCACTTCCTCTTACAGTTTGTCACAATGGTTCGACTCCACCACTCCCAAAGATGGACACTCCCTTGATCTGATTTCAGCTATCAATGCTCTCTTTCTCTCTCAAACATCCCAAATTCCTACTTCCCTCTTTCTGTGCATTATCTCCTCACTTGTAACACCACAGCACTTCCTACTGTTCTCCCTCCATCTAAGCCTCTCACGAAACTCCACAGAAGCATAAAGATCAGCAACATCTTTCAAACTCTCTCAAACCTTTGCTCTCTTCCATCTCTTCATTTTTCTGCCCTGTCCAATCTATCTTTCACTATAATTCCACTCTTACTTTGATCCTTTACAATTTAGCACCTTCTACATAGCTTGAAAGTCACACATTCCTATGCAGATGTTCCTGCACTGCTTAGCGACATTGGAGAAAATTCTGGTGTTTAACTGAATTTCTTCATTACAAGTTCATCTTAAACTCCTACTGTTCTGTCCTTAAACTCTCTAAGCAGGATTACTTCTCTACTCTTATCTCTACTCTTTCTTCAAACCCAAAACAACTGTTGTCAATGTCCGCCCACCCCACCTCCTATTTCCACTTCTCCCTCAGCTCAAGATTTTTCCAACCACTTTCAATGAGAAATTAAATCATCTCTCAATATACTACCACTCTCTACCCCCCCCCCAACAGTTCACTGATGTCTAAAACCTACAAAGCCACAGATTCAGCTCTTTAACCCCTGCTACTGATGAGGACCTTTCTGCTCTTATAACTTGCACTCACCTCACTAACTATTCCCACGAACCCATCCCCTCACAACTACTGCCCTCCCTCTCTTATACTCTTACTCCAATCCTCACACATATTTTTAATATCTCCCTCAGAACTAGTATATTTCCCTCATCCCTTAAACATGTACTAATCACACCTATCCTCAAAAAATCCTCTTTCGTTCCATCTTCCACATCTAACTACCGCTCAATTTTCCTACTTCCCCTTTCATCAAAACTTCTGGAAAGACTTCTATATACACGTTTATCACATTTCATCACATTAAACTCCCTCCTTGATCCACTGATATCTGGATTTCGCCAACCAACACTCTACAGAAACACCAATAATTTAGGTTACTAATGACCTAATCAGAGCAAATCAAAAGGCTACTTTTCTTTCTTAATCTTTCTTAATCCTTCTCTTTATCTGTCATTTTTAACCACCCTCTCTTGCCCCAAACACTCCAATCCTTTGGCATCTGTGACACAGCCCTCTCGTGGTTCTCCTCCTACCAGTCTAACCGGACCTTTAGTGTAGCCTTCTCTGTCAAATCCTCTGACCCTTTACAACTTTTTGTTGGCGTGCCCCAAGGTTCTGTCCTTGGTCACCTTCTCTTCTACTGCACCTCTCTGCCAATCCCTTCACTGCCTTCCTCTAACCAAAATCCTGACTCTGACATTCAAGGCTCTTAATAACATTGCTCCCCCTTATATCTCCCACCTTGTCTCCAGATACTATCCCTCCCACCCCCTTCACTCTGCTCATGACCTCCTTCTTTCTTCCTCTTGTTACATCTTCACATTCTCATTTACAAGACTTCTCCTGGTTGGCCCTTATCTTATGGAACTCTCTGCCTCACTCCACAAGTCTCTCCCCAGGTTTTCAGCCTTTCAAGCGCTTCTTAAAGATTCTACTGTTCAGGGATGCATATAATATACACTAACATTTTCTTATCTTAGTTCCTCTCTTCCTTTTGTCATCCCCTTGAACTCTTGTAGCATGTAAGCCTTACCAGCCCAGATGCTTTGTAGATCATCTTCATGAGAGCTTATTTACAACAGTGCAGCTCTTGGCAGGGTGCTCTATCCATCTGTTGCCCATAATTGTTACCTTGCATATTAGGTCTATGTTAATACCACTGCTGAAATTGTTGCAGCTCTACAAATAACTGATAATAATATTAATAATGTACAGAAAGAGTGATGTAATCCAACTGTCTCAGTTATTGCAAAAGAAAAACAACATTGTGTGTAATGTGTATTAAACGTATCTATTTTATTTATGTTATACTACAATTCTAGATGCTGCTTCAAACAAAGTGTATAGTTTAAAAAAAATTGCGTTAGTTAAAAAAAGCTCTATAGACTTTTCTTGTTATATTACAATTGCATGATTCTGCGTGTTGATGCAAAAAAACTATCGGCTAGATTTGGAGTTTTGTCGGTAACGACCCGAAAAACTAACGCCGGCTTTTTTCTGGCCGCAGCATAAAAATAACTCTGGTATTGAGAGTCCACATAAAGGCTGCGTTAGGCTCCAAAAAAGGAGCGTAGAGCATTTTTAACGCAGCTTCAACTCTCGATACCAGAGTTGCTTACGCAAGTGGCCAGCCTCAAAAACGTGCTCGTGCATGATTCTCCCATAGGAAACAATGGGGCTGTTTGAGCTGAAAAAAAACTAACACCTGCAAAAAAGCCGCGTTCAGCTCTTAACGCAGCCCCATTGTTTGCTATGCGTAAACACTTCCTACGTCTGCACCTAACACCCTAACATGTACCCCGAGTCTAAACACCCCTAACCTTACACTTATTAACCCCTAATCTGCTGCCCCCGCTATCGCTGACCCCTGCATATTATTATTAACCCCTAATCTGCCGCTCCGTAAACCGCCGCTACTTACATTATCCTTATGTACCCCTAATCTGCTGCCCTAACATCGCCGACCCCTATATTATATTTATTAACCCCTAATCTGCCCCCCTCAACGTCGCCTCCACCTGCCTACACTTATTAACCCCTAATCTGCCGACCGGACCTGAGCGCTACTATAATAAAGTTATTAACCCCTAATCCGCCTCACTAACCCTATAATAAATAGTATTAACCCCTAATCTGCCCTCCCTAACATCGCCGACACCTAACTTCAATTACTAACCTCTAATCTGCCGACCGGAGCTCACCGCTATTCTAATAAATGTATTAACCCCTAAAGCTAAGTCTAACCCTAACACTAACACCCCCCTAAGTTAAATATAATTTAAATCTAACAAAATTAATTAACTCTTATTAAATAAATTATTCCTATTTAAAGCTAAATACTTACCTGTAAAATAAATCCTAATATAGCTACAATATAAATTATAATTATATTATAGCTATTTTAGGATTAATATTTATTTTACAGGTAACTTTGTATTTATTTTAACCAGGTACAATAGCTATTAAATAGTTAAGAACTATTTAATAGCTAAAATAGTTAAACTACCTACAATTACCTACAATTAACCTAACACTACACTATCAATAAATTAATTAAATACAATTCCTACAAATAAATACAATTAAATAAACTTGCTAAAGTACAAAAAATAAAAAAGAACTAAGTTACAAAAAATAAAAAAATATTTACAAACATAAGAAAAATATTACAACAATTTTAAACTAATTACACCTACTCTAAGCCCCCTAATAAAATAACAAAGACCCCCAAAATAAAAAAATGCCCTACCCTATTCTAAATAACTAAAGTTCAAAGCTCCTTTTACCTTACCAGCCCTGAACAGGGCCCTTTGCGGGACATGCCCCAAGAAGTTCAGCTCTTTTGCCTGTAAAAAAAAACATACAATACCCAAGCCCCCCAACATTACAACCCACCACCCACATACCCCTAATCTAACCCAAACCCCCCTTAAATAAACCTAACACTAAGCCCCTGAAGATCTTCCTACCTTGTCTTCACCTCACCGGGTTCAACAATCTGTCCAGAAGAGCTCCTCCGATGTCCTGATCCAAGCCCAAGCGGGGGGCTGAAGAGGTCCATGATCCGGATGAAGTCTTCATCCAAGCGGGAGCTGAAGAGGTCCATGATCCGGATGAAGTCTTCATCCAAGCGGGAGCTGAAGAGGTCCATGATGGAATCAGCCAATCAGAATCAAGTTCAATCAGATTGGCTGATCCAATCAGCCAATCAGATTGAGCTCGCATTCTATTGGCTGTTCCGATCAGCCAATAAAATGCAAGCTCAATCTGATTGGCTGATTGGATGAGCCAATCGGATTGAACTTGATTCTGATTGGCTGATTCCATCAGCCAATCAATATATTCCTACCTTAATTCCGATCCATCAGCCAATCGGAATTCGAGGGACGCCATCTTGGATGACGTCCCTTAAAGGAACCGTCATTCGTCGTTAGTCCGTCGGGCCAGCAGGATGTTCCGCGTCGGAGGTCTGCAAGATGGATCCGGAAGAAAGAAGATTGAAGATGCCGTTGATAGAAGACTTCATCCGGATCATGGACCTCTTCAGCTCCCGCTTGGATGAAGACTTCATCCGGATCATGGACCTCTTCAGCTCCCGCTTGGATGAAGACTTCATCCGGATCATGGACCTCTTCAGCCCCCCGCTTGGGCTTGGATCAGGACATCGGAGGAGCTCTTCTGGACAGATCGTTGAACCCGGTGAGGTGAAGACAAGGTAGGAAGATCTTCAGGGGCTTAGTGTTAGGTTTATTTAAGGGGGGTTTGGGTTAGATTAGGGGTATGTGGGTGGTGGGTTGTAATGTTGGGGGGCTTGGGTATTGTATGTTTTTTTTACAGGCAAAAGAGCTGAACTTCTTGGGGCATGACCCGCAAAGGGCCCTGTTCAGGGCTGGTAAGGTAAAAGAGCTTTGAACTTTAGTTATTTAGAATAGGGTAGGGCATTTTTTTATTTTGGGGGTCTTTGTTATTTTATTAGGGGGCTTAGAGTAGGTGTAATTAGTTTAAAATTGTTGTAATATTTTTCTTATGTTTGTAAATATTTTTTTATTTTTTGTAACTTAGTTCTTTTTTATTTTTTGTACTTTAGCAAGTTTATTTAATTGTATTTATTTGTAGGAATTGTATTTAATTAATTTATTGATAGTGTAGTGTTAGGTTAATTGTAGGTAATTGTAGGTAGTTTATTTAATTAATTTATTGATAGTATAGTGTTAGGTTTAATTGCAACTTAGGTTAGGATTTCTTTTACAGGTAAATTTGTAATTATTTTAACTATTTTAGCTATTAAATAGTTCTTAACTATTTAATAGCTATTGTACCTGGTTAAAATAAATACAAAGTTACCTGTAAAATAAATATTAATCCTAAAATAGCTATAATATAATTTATATTGTAGCTATATTAGGATTTATTTTACAGGTCAGTATTTAGCTTTAAATAGGAATAATTTATTTAAGAAGAGTTAATTAATTTCGTTAGATTAAAATTATATTTAATTTAGGGGGGTGTTAGTGTTAGGGTTAGACTTAGCTTTAGGGGTTAATACATTTATTAGAGTGAGCTCCAGTCGGCAGATTAGGGGTTAATAATTGAAGTTAGGTGTCGGCGATGTTAGGGAGGGCAGATTAGGGGTTAATACTATTTATTATAGGGTTAGTGAGGCGGATTAGGGGTTAATAACTTTATTATAGTAGCGCTCAGGTCCGGTCAGCAGATTAGGGGTTAATAAGTGTAGGCAGGTGGAGGCGACGTTGTGGGGGGCAGGTTAGGGGTTAATAAATATAATACAGGGGTCGGCGGTGTTAGGGGCAGCAGATTAGGGGTACATAAGGATAACGTAGGTGGCGGTCGGCAGATTAGGGGTTAAAAGAAATTATTCAAGTGTCGGCGATGTGGGGGGACCTCGGTTTAGGGGTGCATAGGTAGTTTATGGGTGTTAGTGTACTTTAGAGCACAGTAGTTAAGAGCTTTATAAACCGACGTTAGCCCAGAAAGCTCTTAACTACTGACTTTTTTCCTGCGGCTGGAGTTTTGTCGTTAGATGTCTAACGCTCACTTCAGAAACGACTCTAAATACCGGAGTTAGAAAGATCCCATTGAAAAGATAGGATACGCAATTTACGTAAGGGGATCTGCGGTATGGAAAAGTCGCAGATGAAAAGTGAGCGTTAGACCCTATTTTGAGTGACTCCAAATACCGGCGGTAGCCTAAAACCAGCGTTAGGAGCCTCTAACCCTGGTTTTCACGGCTAACGCCAAACTCCAAATCTAGGTCTTAAGTTCTAATAAATAAAGTCCAAAAAAAGTGTTTGATGTCTGTAAAATATATACACCAGACTCCTATAAATATATACTGTATATATTATTCTTTTTTTTTTTTTTTTTCATAAACATAATTTTTTTAGACTCACAAAGATGTTATCAAGTAAATAGGAGAAAAATAACTTACAAGTTGAAATATATAAATAAATAAAATAAAATACTGGTTCATATATTAACTTATCCAATTTTATTTTGAACTTATGATGCTTTATAAAAGACTAACGGCTAGATTTAGAGTTTTGTCGGTAAAGACCCGCGTAGCTAACGCCGGCTTTTTTCTGGCCGCACCATAAAAATAACTCTGGTATTGAGAGTCCACATAAAGGCTGCGTTAGGCTCCAAAAAAGGAGTGTAGAGCATTTTTAACGCAACTTCAACTCTCGATACCAGAGTTGCTTACGGGCGCGGCCAGCCTCAAAAACGTGCTCGTGCACGATTCCCCCATAGGAAACAATGGGGCTGTTTGAGCTGAAAAAAAACTAACACCTGCAAAAAAGCCGCGTTCAGCTCTTAACGCAGCCCCATTGTTTGCTATGCGTAAACACTTCCTACGTCTGCACCTAACACCCTAACATGTACCCCGAGTCTAAACACCCCTAACCTTACACTTATTAACCCCTATTCTGCGGCCCCCGCTATCGCTGACCCCTGCATATTTTTTTTAACCCCTAATCTGCCGCTCCGTAAACCGCCGCTACTTACATTATCCCTATGTACCCCTAATCTGCTGCCCCTAACACCGCCGACCCCTATATTATATTTATTAACCCCTAATCTGCTCCCCACAACGTCGCCTCCACCTGCCTACACTTATTAACCCTTAATCTGCCGACCGGACCTGAGCGCTACTATAATAAAGTTATTAACCCCTAATCCGCATCACTAACCCTATAATAAATAGTATTAACCCCTAATCTGCCCTCCCTAACATCGCCGACACCTAACTTCAATTATTAACCCCTAATCTGCCGACCGGAGCTCACCGCTATTCTAATAAATGTATTAACCCCTAAAGCTAAGTCTAACCCTAACACTAACACCCCCCTAAATTAAATATAATTTTAATCTAACGAAATTAATTAAATCTTATTAAATAAATTATTCCTATTTAAAGCTAAATACTTACCTGTAAAATAAATCCTAATATAGCTACAATATAAATTATAATTACATTGTAGCTATTTTAGGATTAATATTTATTTTACAGGTAACTTTGTATTTATTTTAACCATGTACAATAGCTATTAAATAGTTAAGAACTATTTAATAGTTACCTAGTTAAAATAATTACAACATTACCTGTAAAATAAATCCTAACCTAAGTTACAATTAAACCTAACACTATACTATAATTAAATTAATTAAATAAAATACCTACAATTACCTACAATTAAACCTAACACTACACTATCAATAAATTAATTAAATACAATATCTACAAATAATTACAATGAAATAAACTAACTAAAGTACAAAAAATAAAAAAGAACTAAGTTACAAAAAATAAAAAAATATCTACAAACATAAGAAAAATATTACTACAATTTTAAACTAATTACACCTACTCTAAGCCCCCTAATAAAATAACAAAGACCCCCAAAATAACAAAATGCCCTACCCTATTCTAAATTAATAAAGTTCAAAGCTCTTTTACCTTACCAGCCCTGAACAGGGCCCTTTGCGGGGCATGCCCCGAGAAGTTCAGCTCTTTTGCCTGTAAAAAAAGCATACAATACCCCCCCCCAACATTAAAACCCACCACCCACATACCCCTAATCTAACCCAAACCCCCTTAAATAAACCTAACACTAAGCCCATGAAGATCTTCCTACCTTATCTTCACCATACCAGGTTCACCGATCCGTCCTGAAGAGCTCCTCCGATGTCCTGATCCAAGCCCAAGCGGGAGGCTGAAGAGGTCCATGATCCGGCTGAAGTCTTCATCCAAGCGGGAGCTGAAGAGGTCTATGATCCGGATGAAGTGTTCCGATCAGCCAATAGAATGCAAGCTCAATCTGATTGGCTGATCGGATCAGCCAATGGGATTGAACTTGATTCTGATTGGCTGATTCCATCAGCCAATCAGAATATTCCTACCTTAATTCCGATTGGCTGATAGAATCCTATCAGCCAATCGGAATTCGAGGGACGCCATCTTGGATGATGTCCCTTAAAGGAACCGTCATTCTTCAGTTGGACGTCGCCGGATGAAGATGGGTCCGCGTCGGAGGTCTTCAGGATGGAGCCGGTCCTCATCGGATGAAGATAAAAGATGCCGCTTGGAAGATGATGGTTGCCGGTCCGGATCTACTCTTCTTCCCGGATAGGATGAAGACTTTGGAGCCTCTTCTGGACCTCTTCAGCCACCGGATGAGGGATCGCCAGCCCCCGCTTGGGTTGGATGAAGATTTTGGAGCCAGGACGGATCGGTGATACCTGGTGAGGTGAAGACAAGGTAGGATGATCTTCAGGGGCTTAGTGTTAGGTTTATTTAAGGGGGGTTTGGGTTAGATTAGGGGTATGTGGGTGGTGGGTTGTAATGTTGGGGGGGGGTATTGTATGTTTTTTTTTACAGAAAAAAGAGCTGAACTTCTTGGGGCATGCCCCGCAAAGGGCCCTGTTCAGGGCTGGTAAGGTAAAAGAGCTTTGAACTTTAGTAATTTAGAATAGGGTAGGGCATTTTTTATTTTGGGGGTCTTTGTTATTTTATTAGGGGGCTTAGAGTAGGTGTAATTAGTTTAAAATTGTTGTAATATTTTTCTTATGTTTGTAAATATTTTTTATTTTTTGTAACTTAGTTCTTTTTTATTTTTTGTACTTTAGTTAGTTTATTTCATTGTAGTTATTTGTACATATTGTATTTAATTAATTTATTGATAGTGTAGTGTTAGGTTTAATTGTAGGTAATTGTAGGTATTTTATTTAATTAATTTAATGATAGTATAGTGTTAGGTTTAATTGTAACTTAGGTTAGGATTTATTTTACAGGTAATTTTGTAATTATTTTAACTAGGTAACTATTAAATAGTTCTTAACTATTTAATAGCTATTGTACATGGTTAAAATAATTACAAAGTTGCCTGTAAAATAAATATTAATCCTAAAATAGCTACAATGTAGTTATAATTTATATTGTAGCTATATTAGGATTTATTTTACAGGTAAGTATTTAGTTTTAAATAGGAATAATTTATTTAATAAGAGTTAATTAATTTTGTTAGATTAAAATTATATTTAACTTAGGGGGGTGTTAGTGTTAGGGTTAGACTTAGCTTTAGGGGTTAATACATTTATTAGAATAGCGGTGAGCTCCGGTCGGCAGATTAGGGGTTAATGTTTGAAGTTAGGTGTCGGCGATGTTAGGGAGGGCAGATTAGGGGTTAATACTATTTATTATAGGGTTAGTGATGCGGATTAGGGGTTAATAACTTTATTATAGTAGCAGTGCGGTCCGGTCGGCAGATTAGGGGTTAATAAGTGTAGGCAGGTGGAGGCGACGTTGTGGGGGGCAGATTAGGGGTTAATAAATATAATATAGGGGTCGGCGGTGTTAGGGGCAGCAGATTAGGGGTACATAGCTATAATGTAGGTGGTGGCGCTTTGCGGTCGGCAGATTAGGGGTTAATTATTGTAGGTAATTGGCGGCGACGTTGTGGGGGGCATATTAGGGGTTAATAAATATAATACAGGGGTCGGCGGTGTTAGGGGCAGCAGATTAGGGGTACATAAGTATAACGTAGGTGGCGGTCGGCAGATTAGGGGTTAAAAAAATTTAATCGAGTGGCGGCGATGTGGGGGGACCTCGGTTTAGGGGTACATAGGTAGTTTATGGGTGTTAGTGTACTTTAGAGTACAGTAGTTAAGAGCTTTATGAACCGGCGTTAGCCCAGAAAGCTCTTAACTACTGACTTTTTTCTGCGGCTGGAGTTTTGTCGTTAGATTTCTAACGCTCACTTCAGACACGACTCTAAATACCGGAGTTAGAAAGATCCCATTGAAAAGATAGGATACGCAAATGACGTAAGGGGATCTGCGGTATGGAAAAGTCGCGGCTGAAAAGTGAGCGTTAGACCCTTTTTTGAGTGACTCCAAATACCGGAGTTAGCCTAAAACCAGCGTTAGGAGCCTCTAACGCTGGTTTTCACGGCTAACGCCAAACTCCAAATCTAGGCCTATGAATAGCTAAGAAACTTAGAAAAAGTTAATCTGGCACAGCTTTTATGATTGTATTGCTTATCTAATGATAATTGTTTTTTTTCTAAATGCTATTCCATTAGAAATCTTTTTGGTTCAGTCTGATTGCTGACAAAATCTGTATGTTCTTTAGATTGCAAGAAAGACAGGGGGCGCCATCCGATATACGGCGTAGTTTTCGGCGCAAGCGAGGGAACCCGCGCCACCCGTAATTTCGCCTCACACATCGGGGTATTACATATACTGCGCCATTAGATGATAAAGTGGCGTAAGTAGGACAAACTGGCGTTCTTCCGAAAAGTGCGCAAATACACATTTTACTCGTTGCAAGTAATTTACGCCTGTATTTTGTTCACGTAAAGTCTCAATAAAGAGTAGTTTTATGCAAATTAGGCTAACACTCGTAAAAATCACCCGCGACTCCATCTAAAAATGCGCCACGTAATTACACTGTTCAAAATTCATATATAAACCCATGCACAGCCGCCATTTTCTTCAGTGTGTTTGGATGGTTCGTTGAGCTACAGCACACTACAGTGGAGTGGAGGATTAGTCAGAGTAGAGAGAGAGGTGCAAACAGAGGAGTTAGTTAGGTCGCATTGTTGGTTGGTAAAGCTTGTACACTTACACATATTTTTACATATTGCACACATTTTGCATACATACATATACAAAATACACAACACTTTTTTTTCTAACACCTCACACATTTTATTTCAATTTTACAGTGTGATAGGCTGAGTGTTTGGTTGTGATTGTGTGTGATTGATCTGGGAGTGAGTGTGAGTGTGTGAGTGTGTGTAGTGTGAGGATGGCAGGGAGAGGTAGGGTGGAGGGAAGGAGGGGAGAGGAGTGGCAGGGAGAGGAGTATTGTAGAGGACAGGAGGAGCAGCGGGGTCCCCATCAGGGAGTAAGTGGAGTGGGGAGAGGGAGAGCTAGAAGGGATGATGGGAGGGGAGATGCCAGAGAGCCCCAGAGACCAGGCACATCAAGGAGAGGGACAGAGGGTGCACATGGGGACAGAAGGGGGGGGAAGAAGGAGCGGATAGGGAGGAACCCACACCAGGAACATCACAGGGAGCAAGCCAGGTGTCCACAGAGGATGAGAGGATGAGATGTCCTAACTTCTCATTCGATGAGAATGTTGCCCTAGTCCAGGCCATCATGGACAACCACAGTGCCCTCTTTAGCCAGGAGAAGGGCAAAGGCATTGCCAGAAGGTGTAAAACGGCATGGTTGGCGGTAGAGGATGCTGTCAACAGTATGGCCCCACAGAGGAGGACTGTTGAGGGCCTTAAAAAAAAGTGGAATGACTGTAAGAGGCGGGTGAAAGAGAAGATGGGGCAGGAAGCCATGCACCAGAGGGGAACAGGCGGTGGTCCACCCCTGGACACAGAATACAACACCTGGCAGGAGATGATACGCAGGTCCCTGAGTATCACAGCAGTCCGTGGACTTCCAGGGGCTCGTGACTCAGGGGCGGCAACCACAGCACATCATGCTGGTGAGTAACATCCCACACACCAGTATGATATGTATTTGAGATATAACATCCTTTAATGTCACACATTCATGTACACAATGAGGAGCATGGTATTTGGCCTACTAACAAAAACATCTACAATTATATTTGACATTAATGCTACTTAACACAATGCAATTCATGATATGAGGTGGAATAGTGCAATACTAACATTTCTCAGAGTAACACAGGCCACAAGCCACATGTAGAGTTTTCAGTAAATGGACACTATAGCCATCACAATACTTTTAGCTCAGAAAGCAGGTTCTGTGCCTACATCAGGCTAAAGTAAATTGTGTGACCATAGTGTAGTGTCACTTAAAGAACATCATTGACATGTACACATAACTATTGTATGAAACACATACCTGTATACTGTGCAGATTCAAATCCCTCATATCACAAATCACATTGTGCACATGCATGTTATAGAGTTTGACATGAGAATGAGTATAGGCACTAGCATGTATCAATGTACATTGTATGCCCATATGGACATATATATGACTGTACTAATCCCTCTCGTCATTTGACTCCTCCACAGAACTTCCTGTCACCAGGATGCAAACAGGCATGCTGCCACCTCCACCACCCACCAGTCACAGGCATGCAGCCACCTCCACCACCACCACCACCAGTCACAGGCATGCAGCCACCACCACCAGTCTTCAGGCAACAATGTGAACATTATGCTCCCAGGTATGAGCAGGGTTGGATGGCTTCAGTAGAGGACCCGGAAGTGATGCCACCACCATTGACATACGACCCCTGGCCAGAGGAATATTCTTCTTTTGGCTTTGAGGGGGAGCCAAGTCAGCCACAAAGGGTCCATGTCTTTACCCCCCCCCCCCAACACAATATAAGGGCAGTCATGGATTTTACACACAAGGTATGTCACAAGAAGTGCAAACTGGACAGGCTGAGTGGTCACACACTGGTCATCAATGGGACTACCTATCCACCCTGAGAGCTCCACCATCCTCTTACCTTGGGAGAGCTCCACCATCCTCTTCCCTTGGGAGAGCTTCACCATCCTCTTCTCTTGGTAGAGCTCCACCATCCTCTTCCCTTCTAAGAGCTCCACCATCTGCAGATGAGCATATAGCTGGAATTACTCAAGCACCAGCAGATTCAGCTGAGGATGTCCCACCAGCAGATGCAGATGAGGATGTCTCACCAGCAGATGCAGCTGAGGATGTCCCACCAGCAGATGCAGCTGAGGATGTCCCACAAGCACCAGCAGATGCAGCTGAACCTGCACCTCAAGCACCTAGAAGCCCTGCTGCTCAAGAGCCTGTGGATGCACTGTAATCTCCCCTTGGTGAGGAATACATTTCACTCCAGAGGAGGCTCATAACAAGCTGCGAGAGCAGACAAAGAGGCCAACAGAGGTTTCACAGAAGCCAAGAGAGGTAACTCAAGCGTAGCATAGAGCTGCAGAGGGACATGGCAGCATCATTAAATGGAATTGTACAAAACCAGTCGCAGATGATGAGAATTCTGTGTGATATGCAGATGCAGGTGGACAATAGATGGCGGGAACAAAATCAACTCTTGGGTGTGTTGGTTGAGCACTTTACACACCAGCAGGACACTGCCTCCAGCCTATCATCTGTGGCCAGCACTCCAACAGAAACATCTGAATCGTCTCAAACCAGGAGAACAAGGAAATCCACTACAGTCACCTCAGCCCCCTCATCCAAGAAGCCTAAAAAGAAATAAATATTCTTATAGTTCACCATAAATTTTGTCCTCTGTTATTTACCATATAATTGTCATCCACATCCATGTGAGGTGTGTTTTAGTACACTAATATTGTTAAAACATATAATAAGGCCTGTGTGGAAATGGCCCATAAAAGGTCCATGTATTTAGGGTACATATAGTAATATTCACTTCTAAGATGTAAAGCAATGTATCTCACATCCAATATAAATTGACACATTGGTATATATAGTAGTGATGTTACTGATAGGGTGGGCATTATCAGGTGTTTTAAGTCTGCAGGTGAGAGTTTGTGGTGTCTGTGATTGGTTTGACACAATTGCAAAGAGGGAGCCTTCAAGAAGGTGTTAAAAATGATCATATGAGCCATCCTAGGTTTTGCTTTCAACTAAGAATACCAAGAGAACAAAGCAAGTGTTCTAATTAAATCTGAAAGTAGTTTGAAATAACATGCCCTATTTAAAAGAAGAAGGTTTTGTTTGGATTTGACTGTCCCTTTATATATTTTGGCATCAGTGCCAAGCTGTGTTAGCATTAGAATAAATTACACTCCAGCGTGTTCTAAAGAGATTAAGGTAATCCAGTTGAAAGTAAATAAGCAAGTATATGTCCACAATGTGATAAAGTACCTACAAGCTCAATCCATTTGATTATGTTGTGGCTTGAAACTATTTCAAATACAGAAATAAACCTTAAAAAAGCAATATCATAGTATACTGTCCCTTTAACCTTGAGATGCTGCTTAAATGTATGTGTTTGTTAAGGCTTCCAGGGAGTTACGTTGGTTTTTTAGTCAGTGGGTTCCTGCACCTGCAATTTGTGGTGAGATGAGAATGGAGTAGATTTTCTGAAATCTGCGCGCGTAAGTCCTTACACTGTATATTGGATACCAAATTGCGCGTAGTTCTATGTTAGTATATGGGTACCAAAAATACGGCCGAAGGGTGAAATATACGCGAGTAACTTGTATGCTACGCCGTATATGTGATACCAAAATTGCGCAAAATCTGGCGTCGCCGCCTTTTGCGTGGGACGCTGCATATCGGATGGGGCCCAGGATAAGGGATCAAAATGACATATTCACTTAGATATAGAGAATTATTTATTTAAAGGGATTTTTTTTCTTTGTTCCAAATAAAAATATAATTTAAAATGTATTTTTATTTACTTTTTGTCAAAGGGTTTTCCTGTACTAAGTAAAACAACTTTCCAGTTTACTTCTATTATCTAATTTGATTAGTTCTCTTGGTAACCTTTGTTGAAAAGCATACTTTTGTATATTCAGGAGCTGCAACAAAGCTGTTGAATGTTGGCTTCACATATATGCCTCTTGTCTTGGCTTACCAATGTGTTTAACCAGCTCCCAGTAGTGCATTGCTGCTCCTTCAACAAAAGAGACTAACGCCTAGATTACGAGTTTTGAGCGATATAGAGAAATAAAAAAACGTAACAAAAGCGACATTATTTAATCCCATATAGCGCAGCAATTCCAAGTTTTAAAAAACCAGGCTTGTGTGGGTGATATGGGGTTTTTAAGCTCCATACCGCCCCAAAAACAAGCGCTGATTTGACGTGCTCGTGCACGCTTTCCCCATAGACATCAATAGGGAGAGCAGGTCAGAAAAAAAACACACACCTGCGATCGCAAAAAGAAAAGCTCCGTAACACAGCCCCACTGATTTCTATGGGAAAAAAGAAAACCTAACACCCAAACATAAACCTCACGTCTAAACACCCCTAATCTGCTGCCCCCGACATCGCCGACACCTACCTATAGTTAATAACCCCTAATCTGCCGCTCCCAATATCACCCCTACCTAAATAAAGGTATTAACCCCTAATCTGCCGCTCCCGATATCGCTGCCACTATACAAAGTTATTAACCCCTTTTCCGCCGCACCCCAACATCGCCCACACTATAATAAATATATTAACCCCTATTCCGCCGCTCCCCGACATCGCCGCAACTAAATAAAGCTATTAACCCTTAAACCTCTGGCCTCTCACATCACTACTACTAAATAAACCTATTAACCCCTAAACCACCAGCCCTCCACATCACAACAACCTAAATTAAACTATTAACCCCTAACCCTAACGTAACCCTAACCCTAACAATCCCTAACTTTAAAGGGACACTGAACCAAATTTTTTTATTTTGTGATTCAGATAGAGCATGCAATTTTAAGCAACTTTCTAATTTACTCCTATTATCACATTTTCTTCATTCTCTTGGTATTTTAATTTGAAAAGCAAGAATGTAAGTTTAGATGCCGGCCCATTTTTGGTGAACAACCTGGGCTGTCTTTGCTGATTGGAATGAGAGCTGCTTAAATCCTATTGGCTGTTCAAATCAACCAATATGATTTAAGCAGCTCTCATTCTATTGGCTGATTCATCATCCAATAGAATTAGAGCTGCTTAAATCCTATTGGCTGATTTAAACAGCCAATAGGATTTTAGCAGCTCTAATTCCTGTAGGCTGATTCAAATTTTTCAGCCAATAGGAATGCAAGGGACATCATCTTGGATCGCGTGCCTTGCATTGAAGATTCAGTGTACGGCGGTGACCGTATGAAGAGGATGCTCCGCACCGGATGGCTTCAGGATGGACCCGCTTCGTGCCACCGGGATCAAGATAGAAGATGTTGCCTGGATGAAGATTGAAGAGGCCGCCTGGATGAAGACTTCTCGCCGCCTGGATGAGGACTTCTCCCCCGGGATGAAGATCGTTCAAGCGGAACTTCAAAAACTGTAAGTGGATCTTCTTGGGGTTAGTGTTAGGTTTTTTTAATGTTTTTTTTTGTGTGGGTTTTATTTTTAGATTAGGGTTTGGGCAGTAAAAAAGCTAAATGCCCCTTTAAGGGCAATGCCCATCCAAATGCCCTTTTCAGGGCAATGGGTAGCTTAGGTTTTTTTAGATATTTTTTATTTTTATTTTGTGGGTTTGGGGGGGTGGGTGTTTGTAATGTTAGTGGGGGTTTGTAATTTTGTTTTCATAATCAGAGCTGATTTCTTTAGGGCAATGCCCTACAAAAGGCCCTTTTAAGGGCCATTGGTAGTTTATTCTAGATTAGGTTTTTTATTTTGGGGTGTTTTTTAAATGGGTATTAGAATAGGAATAATTTTTATTATTTTTTATAATTTGTTTGTGATTTTGTGTAATGTATTTTTTTAGGGGGGGTTTGTTTTTCTTTTGTAGGAAAAGAGCTATCTTTAGGGCAATGCCTTACAAAAGGCCCTTTTAAGGTCCCCCCAAAAGGCCCTTTTAAGGGCCCTTGGTAGTTTATTTAGATTAGGCTTTTTATTTTGGGGTGTTTTTTTTAAAAAAAAGGGTATTAGAATAGAAATCATTTTTATTTTTTTGGATAATTTCGTTTTTTTTGTAATGGTAGTTTTTTTATTTTTTGTAATTTTAGGTTTTAGTGTAAGGTAGCTTAGGTTTTATTTGACAGGTAATTTTGTATTTATTTTAACTAGGTAGTTATTAAATAGTATAACTAAATAACTATTTACTAACTAGTCTATCTAGTTAAAATAAGTACAAACTTACTTGTGAAATAAAAATAAAACCTAAGCTAGCTACAATATAAATTAGTTATATTGTAGCTAGCTTAGGTTTTAGTTCACAGGTAAGTATGTATTTAGGTCACGATCCGATATAAATTGTCACCTGCAAAAGCCGGCGACGGCAAATTTTGCGCGGGTTTGGTATCCTATATACGGCGTAACTTAGAAGTTACGCGGGTATATTGTTTTTTGGCCCATAGACTGACATACAAAACACGCGCAGTTTGGTATCCAATATACGGCGTAAGGACTTACGCGTGCAGATTTCAGAAAATCTACTCCATTCTCATCTTGCCACAAATTGCAGGCGTAGCAACCCTTGCACTGACTTAAAAACCAACGTAACTCTCTGAAGGCCTAACAAATGCATGCTTAACAACATACATATCAGCAGCTTGATCACAAATAGTTAACCTCTTCAAAGCATTTATTATTCCTGCCCCTGCAAGTGTGTCAAACCAATCACAAAGGGGTGCATCATTGGGCACAAGGGTGCATCATGGGGCACAAGGGGTGCATAATTGGGCACAAGGGGTGCATCATTGGGCATAAGGGTGCATCATGGGGCACAAGGGGTGCATCATTGGGCACAAGGGTGCATCATTGGGCACAAGGGTGCATCATGGGGCACAAGGGGTGCATCATTGGGGACAAGGGTGCATCATTGGGCACAAGGGGTGCATCATTGGGCCCAAGGGGTGCATCATTGGGCACAAGGGTGCATCATGGGGCACAAGGGGTGCATCATTGGGCACAAGGGTGCATCATGGGGCACAAGGGGTGCATCATTGGGCACAAGGGTGCATCATTGGGCACAAGGGGTGCATCATTGGGCACAAGGGGTGCCTCATTGGGCACAAGGGTGCATCATGGGGCACAAGGGGTGCATCATTGGGCACAAGGGTGCATCATGGGGCACAAGGGGTGCTGGAAGCCCTACAATCCCCTGTTGTTAAACCTACACATGCTGATTCTATAGTTGTTGCTGAGGTCCATGGTCATGGTGCTGCCCCTGCTGCAGCTGGTCATCGAATTACATACTGCGGATTTCCCCTGCATGTAAGTGAAACTACTACATCCCACCCCCATTCCCTTAACCACCCTAATTACTGAAAATATATAATTAGTTTAATTCATGTTTTGGTCACTATGATTTATTGACTATCATTTCAAGGAATGAAAATGGATGTTTATACCTTATGTTCACACCTTCTGTAAAAACATTATTATTTAGATATATATACCCATGTGCAGGGATAGGCAAGGTGTCCTTCACTCAAGGTCTTTACCTTAGAAAATGTCCGCCACAGCCTTGGCTCGTGCCTATCCCTGCACATGGGTGAATTTCTATTGGATGTGAGAAACCTTGATTTACATCTTAAAAGTGAATATCACTATATGTACCCTTCATACACAACTATGTGATGTGAAACACTATTAGTTCTCCCCGGGGAGAAGGAAGTGCTATCAAAATGCATCCTGCAGCGAGTTAAAATTCCTTTTTTTAACTAATAGTGTTCAAAACCATTGTCTTATGCATAAGCACTCCAGCCAACAAATAAAGTCTACCGACAGTAGGCATTTTACTGGCATCCCCCAAATATTTGTGCAGTGCGGTTGCACCCTTCTAGTTCTCAGAATAACTATGTGATGTGGTTTATAGAACATGAATATGTCATAAACATGATGATATTACCTTTTTTGGGCCATTTCCACACAGGCCTTATTATATGTTTCAAAAATATTAGTGTACTAAAACACCCCTCACAAGATTTAGGCTGAAATATAACAATTTTTTTCTTTTACGCTTCTAAGATTTGGGGGGTGGGGTGCCTGGAGTGGCTCTCCTGGTTCTCTTGGGTTGTGTGGATTCAGAGGATTCTGCAGGAGTGCTGGCCACAAATGAGAGGCTGGAGGCAGTGTCCTGCTGGTGTGTGAAATGCTCCACCAAAACACACCCAATAGTTGGTTTTGTTCCTGCCATCTGTTGTCAGTCTGCATCTGCATATCCAAAATAACTCTCATCATCTGAGATTGGTTCTGGACTATACCATTTAAAGATGCTGCCATGTCCCGTTGCAGCTCAATGGAATGCTGGAGTAAAGTCCGTTGGCTCCTGTAAAACCTGCGTTGGTCTCTCTGCATTCTCTCGCAGCTTGCTGTGAGCCTCCTCTGGAGGGAAATGGATTCGTTGCCCAGCTCAGAATACAGAGGATCTCCAGGCTGTTGACCAGCAGGGATTCTAGGCACAGGTTCACCTCTAGCTGCTGTTGTATCTGGAATATCCTCAGCTTCTGCTGCATCAGGAACTATGACAGCTGGTGCTTCCTCAGGAACTATGACAGCTGGTGCTTCCTCGGGAACTATGACAGCTGGTGCTTCCTCTGGAACTATGACAGCTGGTGCTTACTGAGGAACTATGACAGCTGGTGCTTGCTGAGGAACTATGACAGCTGGTGCTTGCTGAGGAACTATGACAGCTGGTGCTTGCTGAGGAACTATGACAGCTGGTGCTGCATGAGGAACTACGACAGCTATATGCTCCTCTTCATATGCTGGAGCTCTTCCAAGGGAAACGGATGGTGGAGCTCTCCGGGGTGGACTGGTAGTCCCATTGCTGACTGGTGTGCGACCACTCAGCCTGTCCAGTTTGTATGTCCTGTTGGTAAAAGTCCTGACTGGCCTGATATTGGGAGGGGGGGGGGGGTAAAGACATCTACCCTTTGGGGATGACTTGGCTCCCCCTCAAAACCAAAAGAATAGTCCTCCGGCCAGGGATCCTGCCAGGGCTCCTCTTCCAATGTTGGTGGCATGACGTCTGGGTTGTCAACAGAGGCAATCCAACCCAGCTCATGCCTGGGAGCATACTGTTGATGTATTCTCTGGCCTGGTGGTTGTGGTGGAGGCATTCTCTGGCCTGGTGTTTGCGGTGGATGCATGTCCGTTTGCACCCTGGTGACAGGAGGTTCTGTGGAGGAGTCAAATGATGAGAGGTATTAGTACAATCATATATATATCCATGTGGGCATACAATGTATATTGATACATGCTAGGTCCTATACTCATTCTCATGTCAAACTCTATAACATGCATGTGCACATTGTGATTTGTGATATGAGGGATTTTAATATGCAAAGTATACATGTATGTGTTTCATACAATAGTTCTGTGTACATGTCAGTGATGGAGAAAATGTGTTCTTTAAGTGACACTATGGTCACACAATTTCCTTTAGCCTGATGTAGGCACATAACGTGCTTTCTTGAGCTAAAATTATTGTGATGGCTATAGTGTCCATTTACTGAAAACTCTACATGTGGCTTGTGGCCTGTGTTATTCTGAGACATGTTAGTATTTAACTATTCCACCTCATATCATGAATTTAAATGTGTTAAGTAGCATTAAATGGACATTAAACACATTTTTATTCTTTCATGATTCAGCTAGAGCATGCAATTTTAAACAACTTTGTAATTTACTTCCATTACCTAATTTGCTTCATTCTCTTGATATTCTTAGCTGAAAAGCATATCTAGATAGGTTCAGAAGCTGCTGATTGGTGGCTGCACATCAATGCCTCATGTGATTGGCTCACCCATGTGCATTGATATTTAATAAACAAAGAATAACAAAATAATTAAGCAAATTAGATAATAGAAGTAAATTGGGATATTGTTTAAAACTGTATTCTCTATCTGAATAATGACATAAAAAGATTTGGTTTAATGTCCCTTTAATGTGAAATATAATTGTAGATGTTTTTGTTAGTAGGCCAAATACCATGCTCCTCATTGTGTACATGAATGTGTGACATTAAAGGATGTTATATCTCAAATACATATAATACTGGTGTGTGGGATGTTACTCACCAGCATGCTGTGCTGATGTTGCAGCCCCTGAGTCATGAGCCCCTGGAAGTCCACGGACTGCTGTGACACTCAGGGACCTGCGAATGATCTCCTGCCACTCATTATATTCTGCCTCCTGGGGAGGACCACTGCCTGTTCCCCTCTGGTGCATGGCTTCTTGGCCAATTTTCTCCTTCACCCGCCTCTTGCAGTCATTCCACCTTTTCTTGAGCCCATCCACATTCCTCCTCTGCTGGGCCACACTGTTGACTGCCTCCTCGACCTTCAGCCATGCATCTCTATGCCTTCGGGCAACTCCTTTGCCCTTCTCTTGGCCAAAGAGGGCAGTGTGGTTCTCCATGACAGCCTGGACTAGCGTGAGGTTTTCGGCAAAAGAGATGTTGGGGCACCTCATGCGCTCCTCGTCCTGGGCCGCCTGGCTCCCTCCCTGGGATGTCCCTGGTGTGGGTTCCTCCCTATCCTCTCCCTCCTCCCCCCTTCTATCCCCATGTGCACCCTCTATCCCTCTTCTGAGTGTGTCTGGCCTTGGGGCAAACTCACTCCCATCCTCCCTTCTAACTCTCCCTCTCCCCACTCCACTCACTCCCTGACGGGGCCCTGCTGCTCCTCCTGTCCATAATCCTCTCCCTGCAACTCCCCTTCCTTCCTCCCCCCTGCCCTAGCTCTCCCTGTCATCCTCAAACTACACACACTCACACACTCACACTCCCACTTCAATCACACACAATCACAACCAAACACTCAGCCTATCACACTGTAAAAGATAAATAAAATGTGTGCGGTGTTATAAAAAAAAGTGTTGTGTATTTTGTATATGTGTGTATGCAAAATGTGTGCAATATGTAAAAAAAAGTGTAAGTAAATGTACAGGCTTAACAATCCAACAATCCGACCTAACTAACTGAATGAAATGCTCCTCTCTCACTGCTCTTACCACTAATCTCTCTACTTGCTGTAGTGTGCTGTAGCTCCAAGAACCAACCAAACACACTAAAGAAAATGGCTGCTGCGCATGGGTTTATGTATGAATTTTGAGCGGCGTAATTACGTGGCGCATCTTTTAGAACTGGCCGTTATTTTTTACGATTCGTAGCCTGATTTGCAAAAAACTACACTTTATTGAGACTTTACGTGAACAAAATACTGGCGTAAGTACTTGCGACGACTAAAATGTGTATTTTTCGCACATTTTAGTTGATCGCCGTTTTTTCCTACTTACGCCAGTTTAGTATCTGATGGCGCAGTATATTAGATAGCTCGAGTTGCGAGGTGAAATTACGGGCGATGCAGGTTCCCTCGCTTGCAACGAAAACTACGACGTATATCGGATCGCGGCCTTAGTTTTAAATATGTATTATTTAGTTAATAATTGTAAGTTTAATTTAGCTCTATTTTAATTATGTTAAAGTTAGGGGGTGTTAGGGTTAGGGTTACATTAGGGTTAGGTTTAGGTGTTAATATAGTTTAATTTAGGTTGTTGCGATGTGGGGGGCTGGCGGTTTAGGGGTTAATAGGATTATTTAGTTAATAATTGTAAGTTTAATTTAGCTATATTTTAATTATGTTAAAGTTAGGGGGTGTTAGGGTTAGGGTTACGTTAGGGTTAGGTTTAGGGGTTACTAGTTTTCATTATTTTATTGCGATGTGGGGGGCTTTTGGTTTAGGGGTTAATAGTTTAATTTATTATATTTCATTGTGGGAGCTTTCGGTTTATGGGTTAATAGGTTTATTATAGTGGCAGCGGTTTATGTTTTAATAACTTTAGTATAGTGGGGGTGATGTGGGCGGACGTTAGATTAAGGGTTAATAATATTTAAATAGTGTTTGTGATGCGTGAGGGCGGCGGTTTAGGGGTTAATAACTTTAGTATAGTGGCGACTATGTTGGGGAGCAGCGGAATAGGGGTTAATAAATGTTATTAGTGGCGGCGATATCGGGAGTGGCAGATTAGGGGTTAATAAATTTAATTTAGTGTTTGTGATGCGGGAGGGCCTCGGTTTAGGGGTTAATAGGTAGTTTATGGGTGTTAGTGTACTTTTTAACACATTAGTAGCTTTGTAGCTTTGTAGCATAAAACTCATAACTACTGACTTTAAAATGGCAGTACGGATCTTGTCGTTTTAGGCTGTAACGCTCGCTTTTTAGCCTCACTGCAAAACTCGTAATACCAGTGCTATGGGAATCCCATGAAAATACATCATTTTTACGAGTGTGGTACTGACGTTGCGTTACAGTCTAAAAGGCTTGCAATACTCCTATACCGACAAGACTTGTAATGGCTGCGGTGCTGTTTTAACGCGGAAAATACCATATTTTCAGCGTTAAAAGACGAGCGCACAAACTTGTAATCTAGCTGTAAGAAAATGAAGCACGATTAACAATAGAAGTAAAAGAGAAAGCTGTTTAAGAACAAATTCTCTATCTGAATCATGAAAGAAAGATATTGGATTTCAGGTCCCTTTAAGGATCAGCTGCACTCATGTTAGCTTTAACCTTAAAAATATTTGTGATAGTGAATAGTAATGCTCATAATAGTTTGTTTATTTTCAACCAATTAATTAGACAACTAGAATAATCAGATTGAAATACTGTATAATTATTTAGTTGTTCAAGTATCTATTTAACAATTAACAGACACTAAGATGTAGTGCTGAAATTAACCATTTACACAGTAGATTATTATCTCATGATGACAAAGTGACCCCCTAAACAAAGATACTTTGAGGGCCAGCTGTAACGCAACCCTTAGCGTGAAATGTATTACGCTTCTGGATTAATACGTTTTTATAAAACAACAAAATGAACATGGATACATAGCAGTAACAAAATATACAGTTTTCAAACTGTGAGAATGACATATAGTTTATAGATGTTGCTAAGCACCACATCATTATCTGTAAGAGCTGTGGAAGTAGCTCAATAGCATATCAAGAAATGTCAAGGTCTCTATGTAAATACTAAAATATTAAACCTATCCTGCTAAGAGAAGGGAGCATATTGGAAACATGTGAGGCATGCAGACCTAAAAATGTGCTTGCAATTTTAGACATAAATTGTCTTTAAAATGCTCATTTATTTCACAGTGGTTCCCTTAGCTGCTAAAATGGTTCAGCTGGTTAATTGAGCATATATAGTAATTATTTAACCCCTTAATGACCGAGGACGTGCAGGGTACGTCCTCAAAAAAAAGGCAGTTAATGCCTGAGAACGTACCCTGCACGTCCTCGGTTTGGAAAGCAGCTGGAAGCGATCCTGCTCGCTTCCAGCTGCTTTCCGGTTATTGCAGTGATGCCTCGATATCGAGGCATCCTGCAATAACCATTTGTAGCCATCCGGTGCAGAGAGAGCCACTCTGTGGCCCTCTCTGCACCGGACATTAACGGCTACCTTCGTTGGTGGGTGGGAGCCGGTGTGGGAGGTGGGTGGCGGCCATCGATGGCCTTTGTGATGCGGAGGGGGGCGGGATCGGGGGCGGGGACGACCGGGGGGACGCGCACGGACGCGCGCGCGTGCACGGGGAGGCCGGGCGGGCGCGTGCACGGGGAGGGAGCGGGTGGGAACCACTAAGCTACAGAAAATGTTTTTCTTAGAAGTGGGGATCAAAGGGTTATTATGGTTTTTTAAGTGATCGGTTTGGCTGGTGGGGTATTGGACTGTGGGGGGGAAGCTACACTACAGAAACAAATAGTAAAACATAAAAAAAACAACATTTTTATTTGCAAACTGGGTACTGGCAGACAGCTGCCAGTACCCAAGATGGCCCCAATAAGGCAGAGGGGGAGGGTTAGGGAGCTATTTTGGGGGGATCAGGGAGGTTGGGGGCTAAGGGGGGACCCTACATAGCAGCATATGTAAATATGCTTAAAAATTTTTTTTTTTTTTTTTTTTTAATACCTTTTATTTTAGTACTGGCAGACTTTCTGCCAGTACTTAAGATGGCGGGGACAATTGTGGGGTGGGGGAGGGAAGAGTGCTGTTTGGGAGGGATCAGGGGGTGGGATGTGTCAGGTGGGAGTCTGATCTCTACACTAAAGCTAAAATTAACCCTGCAAGCTCCCTACAAACTACCTAATTAACCCCTTCACTGCTGGCCATAATACACATGTGATGCGCAGCAGCATTTAGCGGCCTTATAATTACCAAAAAGCAACGCCAAAGCCATATATGTCTGCTATTTATGAACAAAGGGGATCCCAGAGAAGCATTTAAAACCATGTGTGCCATAATTGCACAAGCTGTTTGTAAATAATTTTAGTGAAAAACCTAAAGTTTGAAAAAGTGAACAATTTTTTTTTATTTGATTGCTTTTGGCGGTGAAATGGTGGCATGAAATATACCAAAATGGGCCTAGATCAATACTTGGGGTTGTCTACTACACTACACTAGAGCTAAAATTAACCCTAGAAGCTCCCTACATGCTCCCTAATTAACCCATTCACTGCTGGGCATAATACACGGTTGGTGCGCAGTGGCATTTAGCAGCCTTCTAATTACCAAAAAGCAAAGCCAAAGCCATATATGTCTGCTATTTATGAACAAAGGGGATCCCAGAGAAGCATTTACAACCATTTATTCCATAATTTCATGAGTTGTTTGTAAATAATTTCAGTGAGAAACCTAAAGTTTGTGAAAAAATTTGTGAAAAAGTAAAATAATTTTTTTATTTGATCGCATTCGGCGGTGAAATGGTGCCATGAAATATACCAAAATGGGCCTAGATCAATACTTTGGGATGTCTACTAAAAAAAAATATATACATGTCAATGGATATTCAGAGATTCCTGAAAGATATTAGTGTCCCAATGTAACTAGCGCTAATTTTGAAAAAAAGTGGTTTGGAAATGGCAAAGTGCTACTTGTACTTATAGCCCTATAACTTGCAAAAAAAGTAAAGAACATGTAAACATTGGGTATTTCTAAACTCAGGACAAAATTTAGAAACTATTTAGCATGGGTGTTTTTTGGTGGTTGTAGATGTGTAACAGATTTTGGGGGTCAAAGTTAGAAAAAGTGTGTTTTTTTCCATTTTTTCCTCATATTTTATAATATTTTTTATAGTAAATTATAAGATATGAGGAAAATAATGGTATATTTTGAAAGTCCATTTAATGGCGAGAAAAACGGTATATAATATGTGTGGGTACAGTAAACGAGTAAGAGGAAAATTACAGCTAAACGCAAACACCACAAAAATGTAAAAATAGCCTTGGTCCCAAACGGACAGAAAATGGAAAAGTGCTGTGGTCATTAAGGGGTTAAACGCCAGGTTTGTATGCGCCAATCCTGATCAGCCTAAATTGTCTGCAGTCATTTTGTTAACCGGTGAGATCTAAAGCAGTGTGTATTTTGTCCCCTTGGAAAGAAAAGCCCCTTTATACATCATAGTTGACAAAAAACATTTTCAGTGAGACTTTCTAGTAAAGCAGAAAATTAAGCAGGTTACAAAAGTATTAACCACAAGCACTGGTGTATAGATAACTCCACCCACTATGCTTTTTCCCAAAGCACTCGTACATTTTATACAATAGACACACATTATATAATGTTTTTATATTATGTGATAAAATCTCTAAACAGCACAAGTTTTGCAGATGCCACTTTATCAAATTAGATATACTATTTTATTATTCTGCTATTTTAATGTAAAGTGCAGTAGAGACAGACACTACAATATACAAACAAACGTAAACATAAAACCAACAATTCCCTTGATTCCCTCATTCAAGCAAAAATAATCTCAATAACAATCTAGTATAATTAAAGAAAATTAGGTGTTGCTTATTTAAAATACACAATGTACTATCTATCTATCTATCTATCATCTATCTATCTATCATCTATCTATCTATCTATCTATCTATCATCTATCTATCTCTATCCATCATGCACATGAAACAGAAGAAGTTAAACATGTTGAAAATATTTAAGTACCTGAAATAAGGTTAATAAAAGTTATTTAAATATAAGCTGATATTGTACTTCCTAATAATCTTTGTTAGCAGATATGTACACTTCCCACAGAACAATTAGTGGATGTACCTATTCAAAACCGTAAATATTTTTTTTTTTATTCAGGACAGGAAAATTTAAATTTTTAAATAACATTAAAATTGTAAAATATGTTGAAATAGCCCTCATTAAAGGGACATGAAACTAAAAACATTTTGTAATTATTCAGATAGAACATGCAATTTTAAACAACTTTCCAATTAAAATCTATTATCAAATTGGCTTCATTCTCTTGGTATCCTTTGTTGAAGGAGCAGCATTGCAATACTGGGAATTAGCTGAACATATCGGGCAAGCCAATAACTAGGGACATATATGTTCAGTCACCAATCAGCATCTAACTTACAGTAGTGCATTGCTGCTCCCGAGCCTATGTAGGTATGCTTTTTAACAAAGGATACAAAGAGAATAAAGCAAAATAGACAATAAAAGTAAATTGGAAAGTTATTTAAAATTGAATCCGAATCATAAAAGTGAAATTTTTGTCCCTTTAAATAAAACAAAAAAAAAATTGACTTCAAGGTCCCTTTAAATGGAACCCATTACCAAACATGACATTTTCCAACCTACAGATTCCAGCATAGAGCTGTTCTAATTGGACTGGGTTAAAAAGGCTGTGTTTCTGGGGATTCCTACTTATTTCAAAACTCCTATATTTCACAACAGTGCTAATACCCAAGCTCTTGTTGGCTTGAAGTTTTGCTATTCCTGAATTTGCAGGAGGAATGGCATTTTTATAAATTGCTTGCTGCACAGAGAATTTCAGAGTAAGGAAAGAGGTTCTTTGTTTCTATAATGGACAATCAGTAAAGACTGCACAGAAAGCATGATTGATACAGGTAATTTAAAATTTGCTGAGACTTTAACCATGATGTATTCCATTTAAATACTAATGTAAGATTTATTATTAATCCTGATGATGTGACCTTAGCAGAAAAAGAATAGCAGCTAAATATGGCCATTGTATAAAAAAATATATTCAAAATATTAAGGGCCAGATTACAAGTGGCGTACTATTTAGCACATTTGAACACGGGCAAACACTGTCAGAACTAATCTTTTAACACGCACAGGTTATGTATTACGAGTTGAAAGTAAAATGTCTGCACGCAAGATATATATATATATATATATATATATATATATATAATGCATTTTTATTGTATAATATATATATATATATATATATATACACCTAGACATCTATAGGAATATCTATTTAAAAGTACATCGAACATTTTCCCCTATGTGAAGAACATTGAACTGTAACATACACAGTAAAACACATTGTAAAATATTACAAATTAGGTATTTGAGTGGAAGGGGATCTAAAGTATACGTGTGTGTGTATATATGTGTTTATATGGGTATGTATATATATATATATATATATATATGTGTGTGTGTGTTTGTGTTTATATGTGTGTATATACATATAAATATATGCATATACACATATACATACGTATCTATACATACATACACACATTTAGACGTACTGTATAAATGCATTATAGCCTTTTACATTCAAATACCTTGTCATATACCATATACCTTTTAACCCTTCTAACTTTTTTTTAATATTTATATAATTATTTTTTATTAGTTACCTGAGTGTAACACTTTATTTTATGTATTTATGTTGTGTTTAGTGAAACTTTAATTCAAGTCCTAACCCTTTACATGAGGACTTCAGTCCCACTAACCCGACAAGCACAAATTTTGTTTGCACACGTGCAGTGACGTTTACTTTCAACTTGTACAAAACGTGCAATTTATCGTAGGCACGATATATCAATATTGTGCATGTTAAGGTTGGCAAGCCACTTGTAATCTAGCCCTAAGTATTACATTATTACTTTCAATTACCTTACACATTTTCATTTTAAGGCCTAGATTTGGAGTTTGGCGGTAGCCGTCAAAACCAGCGTTAGAGGCTCCTAACGCTGGTTTTGGCCGCCCGCTGGTATTTGGAGTCAGTGATTAAAGGGTCTAACGCTCACTTTTCAGCCGCGACTTTTCCATACCGCAGATCCCCCTACGCCATTTGCGTATCCTATCTTTTCAATGGGATCTTTCTAACGCTGGTATTTAGAGTCGTTTCTGAAGTGAGCGTTAGAGCTCTAACGACAAAACTCCAGCCGCCTGAAAATAGCAGGAGTTAAGAGCTTTCTGGCTAACGCCGATTTATAAAGCTCTTAACTACTGTACCCTAAAGTACACTAACACCCATAAACTACCTATGTACCCCTAAACCGAGCTCCCCCCACATCGCCGCCACTCGATTAAAATTTTTAACCCCTAATCTGCCGACCGCCACCTACGTTATACTTATGTACCCCTAATCTGCTGCCCCTAACCCCGCCGACCCCTGTATTACATTTATTAACCCCTAACCTGCCCCCCACAACATCGCCGCCAGCTACTTAAAATAATTAACCCCTAATCTTCCGACCTCAAAGCGCCGCCACCTACGTTATCCCTATGTACCCCTAATCTGCTACCCCTAACACCGCCGACCCCTATATTATATTTATTAACCCCTAATCTGCCCCCCTCAACGTCGCCGACACCTGCCTACACTTATTAACCCCTAATCTGCCGAGCGGACCTGAGCGCTACTATAATAAAGTTATTAACCCCTAACCCGCCTCACTAACCCTATATTAAATAGTATTAACCCCCTAATCTGCCCTCCCTAACATCGCCGACACCTAACTTCAATTATTAACCCCTAATCTGCCGACCGGAGCTCACCGCTATTCTAATAAATGTATTAAACCCTAAAGCTAAGTCTAACCCTAACACTAACACCCCCCTAAGTTAAATATAATTTACATCTAACGAAATTAATTAACTCTTATTAAATAAATTATTCCTATTTAAAGCTAAATACTTACCTGTAAAATAAATCCTAATATAGCTACAATATAAATTATAATTACATTTTAGCTATTTTAGGATTAATATTTATTTTACAGGCAACTTTGTAATTATTTTAACCAGGTACAATAGCTATTAAATAGTTAAGAACTATTTAATAGTTACCTAGATAAAATAATAACAAATTTACCTGTAAAATAAATCCTAACCTAAGATATAATTAAACCTAACACTACCCTATCAATAAAATAATTAAATAAACTACCTACAATTAACCTAACACTACACTATCAATAAATTAATTAAACACAATTGCTACAAATAAATACAATTAAATAAACTAGCTAAAGTACAAAAAATAAAAAAGAAATAAGTTACAAAAAATAAAAAAATATTTACAAACATAAGAAAAATATTACAACAATTTTAAACTAATTACACCTACTCTAAGCACCCTAATAAAATAACAAAGCCCCCCAAAATAAAAAATTCCCTACCCTATTCTAAATTAAAAAAGTTACAAGCTCTTTTACCTTACCAGCCCTGAACAGGGCCCTTTGCGGGGCATGCCCCAAGAATTTCAGCTCTTTTGCCTGTAAAAGAATAAATACAATACCCCCCCCCCAACATTACAACCCACCACCCACATACCCCTAATCTAACCCAAACCCCCCTTAAATAAACCTAACACTAAGCCCCTGAAGATCTTCCTACCTTGTCTTCACCATACCAGGTTCACCGATCCGTCCTGGCTCCAACATCTTCATCCAACCCAAGCGGGGGTTGGCGATCCATCATCCGGTGCTGAAGAGGTCCAGAAGAGGCTCCAAAGTCTTCCTCCTATCCGGCAAGAAGAGGACATCTGGACCGGCAAACATCTTCTCCAAGCGGCATCTTCAATCTTCTTCCATCCGGTGCGGAGCGGGTCCATCTTGAAGCAGGCGACGCGGATCCATCCTCTTCTTCCGTTGTCTCCCGACTAATGACGGTTCCTTTAAGGGACGTCATCCAAGATGGCGTCCCTCGAATTCCGATTGGCTGATAGGATTCTATCAGCCAATCGGAATTAAGGTAGGAATTTTCTGATTGGCTGATGGAATCAGCCAATCAGAATCAAGTTCAATCCGATTGGCTGATTCGATCGGCCAATCAGATTGAGCTTGCATTCTATTGGCTGTTCCGATCAGCCAATAGAATGCGAGCTCAATCTGATTGGCTGATTGGATCAGCCAATCGGATTGAACTTGATTCTGATTGGCTGATTCCATCAGCCAATCAGAATATTCCTACCTTAATTCCGATTGGCTGATAGAATCCTATCAGCCAATCGGAATTCAAGGGACGCCATCTTGGATGACGTCCCTTAAAGGAACCGTCATTCGTCGGGAGACAACGGAAGAAGAGGATGGATCCGCGTCGCCTGCTTCAAGATGGACCCGCTCCGCACCGGATGCAAGAAGATCGAAGATGCCGCTTGGATGAAGATGTTTGCCGGTCCGGATGTCCTCTTCTTGCCGGATAGGAGGAAGACTTTGGACCCTCTTCTGGACTTCTTCAGTGGATGTCTAGCCCCCGCTTGGGTTGGATGAAGATGTTGGAGCCAGGACGGATCGGTGAACCTGGTATGGTGAAGACAAGGTAGGAAGATCTTCAGGGGCTTAGTGTTAGGTTTATTTAAGGGGGGTTTGGGTTAGATTAGGGGTATGTGGGTGGTGGGTTGTAATGTTGGGGGGGGGGTATTGTATTTATTCTTTTACAGGCAAAAGAGCTGAAATTCTTGGGGCATGCCCCGCAAAGGGCCCTGTTCAGGGCTGGTAAGGTAAAAGAGCTTGTAACTTTTTTAATTTAGAATAGGGTAGGGATTTTTTTATTTTGGGGGGCTTTGTTATTTTATTAGGGGGCTTAGAGTAGGTGTAATTAGTTTAAAATTGTTGTAATATTTTTCTTATGTTTGTAAATATTTTTTTATTTTTTGTAAATTAGTTCTTTTTTATTTTTTTGTACTTTAGTTAGTTTATTTAATTGTATTTATTTGTAGCAATTGTGTTTAATTAATTTATTGATAGTGTAGTGTTAGGTTAATTGTAGGTAATTGTAGGTAGTTTATTTAATTATTTTATTGATAGGGTAGTGTTAGGTTTAATTATATCTTAGGTTAGGATTTATTTTACAGGTAAATTTGTTATTATTTTAACTAGGTAACTATTAAATAGCTATTGTACCTGGTTAAAATAATTACAAAGTTGCCTGTAAAATAAATATTAATCCTAAAATAGCTACAATGTAATTATAATTTATATTGTAGCTATATTAGGATTTATTTTACAGGTAAGTATTTAGCTTTAAATAGGAATCATTTATTTAATAAGAGTTAATTAATTTCGTTAGATGTAAATTATATTTAAGTTATGGGGGTGTTAGTGTTAGGGTTAGACTTAGCTTTAGGGGTTAATACATTTATTAGAATAGCGGCGAGATTCGGTCGGCAGATTAGGCGTTAATAATTGAAGTTAGGTGTCGGCGATGTTAGGGAGGGCAGATTAGGGGTTAATACTATTTATGATAGGGTTAGTGAGGCGGATTAGGGGTTAATAACTTTATTATAGTAGCGCTCAGGTCCGCTCGGCAGATTAGGGGTTAATAAGTGTAGGCAGGTGTCGGCGACGTTGAGGGGGGCAGATTAGGGGTTAATAAATATAATATAGGGGTCGGCGATGTTAGGGCAGCAGATTAGGGGTACATAGGGATAACGTAGGTTGCGGCGGTTTACGGAGCGGCAGATTAGGGGTTAAAAAAAATATGCAGGGGTCAGCGATAGCGGGGGCGGCAGAATAGGGGTTAATAAGTGTAAGGTTAGGGGTGTTTAGACTCGGGGTACATGTTAGAGTGTTAGGTGCAGACGTAGGAAGTGTTTCCCCATAGGAAACAATGGGGCTGCGTTAGGAGCTGAACGCTGCTTTTTTGCAGGTGTTAGGTTCATAAAGCTCTTAACTACTGTGCTCTAAAGTACACTAACACCCATAAACTACCTATGTACCCCTAAACCGAGGTCCCCCCACATCGCCGCCACTCGATTAAATTTTTTTAACCCCTAATCTGCCGACTGCCACCTACGTTATACTTATGTACCCCTAATCTGCTGCCCCTAACACCGCCGACCCCTATATTATATTTATTAACCCCTAACCTGCCCCCCACAACGTCGCAGCCAGCTACCTACAATAATTAACCCCTAATCTGCCAACCACAAAGAGCCGCCACCTACATTATAGCTATGTACCCCTAATCTGCTGCCCCTAACACCGCCGACCCCTATATTATATTTATTAACCCCTAATCTGCCCCCCTCAACGTCGCAGCCAGCTACCTACAATAATTAACCCCTAATCTGCCGACCACAAAGAGCCGCCACCTACATTATAGCTATGTACCCCTAATCTGCTGCCCCTAACACCGCCGACCCCTATATTATATTTATTAACCCCTAATCTGCCCCCCTCAATGTCGCCTCCACCTGCCTACACTTATTAACCCCTAATCTGCCGAGCGGACCGCACCGCTACTATAATAAAGTTATTAACCCCTAATGCGCCTCACTAACCCTATAATAAATAGTATTAACCCCTAATCTGCCCTCCCTAACATCGCCGACACCTAACTTCAATTATTAACCCCTAATCTGCCGACTGGAGCTCACTCTAATAAATGTATTAACCCCTAAAGCTAAGTCTAACCCTAACACTAACACCCCCCTAAATTAAATATAATTTTAATCTAACGAAATTAATTAACTCTTCTTAAATAAATTATTCCTATTTAAAGCTAAATACTGACCTGTAAAATAAATCCTAATATAGCTACAATATAAATTATATTATAGCTATTTTAGGATTAATATTTATTTTACAGGTAACTTTGTATTTATTTTAACCAGGTACAATAGCTATTAAATAGTTAAGAACTATTTAATAGCTAAAATAGTTAAAAATAATTACAAATTTACCTGTAAAATAAATCCTAACCTAAGTTACAATTAAACTTAACACTATACTATCAATAAATTAATTAAATAAAATACCTATAATTATAAACAATTAAACCTAACACTACACTATCAATAAATAAATTAAATACAATTCCTACAAATAAATACAATGAAATAAACTAACTAAAGTACAAAAAATAAAAAAGAACTAAGTTACAAAAAATAAAAAAATATTTATAAACATTAGAAATATATTAAAACAATTTTAAACTAATTACACCTACTCTAAGCCCCCTAATAAAATAACAAAGCCCCCCAAAATAAAAAAATGCCCTACCCTATTCTAAATTACTAAAGTTCAAAGCTCTTTTACCTTACCAGCCCTGAACAGGGCCCTTTGCGGGGCATGCCCCAAGAAGTTCAGCTCTTTTGCCTGTAAAAAAAAAAAAAAATACCCCCCCCCCAACATTACAACCCACCACCCACATACCCCTAATCTAACCCAAACCCCCCTTAAATAAACCTAACACTAAGCCCCTGAAGATCTCCCTACCTTGAGTCGTCTTCACCCAGCCGAGCCAAATTCTTCATCCAAGCGGAGCAAGAAGAGGTCCTCCATCCGGTAGAATTCTTCATCCAAGCGGGGCAGAAGAGGTCTTCCATCCGATTGAAGTCTTCATCCAAGCGGAATCTTCTATCGTCATCCATCCATCCGGAGCGGAGCGGCAGCATCCTGAAGACCTCCGACGCGGAACATCCATCCTGGCCGACGACTGAACGACAAATGATGGTTCCTTTAAATGACGTCATCCAAGATGGCGTCCCTCGAATTCCGATTGGCTGATAGGATTCTATCAGCCAATCAAAATTAAGGTAGGAATATTCTGATTGGCTGATTTTTGTACTTTAGTTAGTTTATTTGATTGTATTTATTTGTAGGAATTGTATTTAATGTATTTATTGATAGTGTAGTGTTAGGTTTAATTGTAGATAATTATAGGTATTTTATTTAATTAATTTATTGATAGTGTAGTGTTAGATTTAATTGTAACTTAGGTTAGGATTTATTTTACAGGTAAATTTGTAATTATTTTAACTATTTTAGCTATTAAATAGTTCTTAACTATTTAATAGCTATTGTACCTGGTTAAAATAAATACAAAGTTACCTGTAAAATAAATATTAATCCTAAAATAGCTATAATATAAATATAATTTATATTGTAGCTATATTAGGATTTATTTTACAGGTAAGTATTTAGCTTTAAATAGGAATAATTTATTTAATAAGAGTTAATTAATTTCGTTAGATTAAAATTATATTTAACTTAGGGGGGTGTTAGTGTTAGGGTTAGACTTAGCTTTAGGGGTTAATACATTTATTAGAGTGATCTCCAGTCGGCAGATTAGGGGTTAATAATTGAAGTTAGGTGTCGGCGATGTTAGGGAGGGCAGATTAGGGGTTAATACTATTTATTATAGGGTTAGTGAGGCGGATTAGGGGTTAATAACTTTATAATAATAGCGGTGCGGTGCGGTCCGGTCGGCAGATTAGGGGTTAATAAATGTAGGCAGGTGGAGGCGACGTTGTGGGGGGCAGATTAGGGGTTAATAAATATAATATAGGGGTCGGCGGTGTTAGGGGCAGCAGATTAGGGGTACATAGGGATAATGTAAGTAGCAACGGTTTACGGAGCGGCAGATTAGGGGTTAATAATAATATGCAGGGGTTAGCGATAGCGGGGGCGGCAGAATAGGGGTTAATAAGTGTAAGGTTAGGGGTGTTTAGACTCGGGGTACATGTTAGAGTGTTAGGTGCAGACGTAGGAAGTGTTTCCCCATAGGAAACAATGGGGCTGCGTTAGGAGCTGAACGCGGCTTTTTTGCAGGTGTTAGGTTTTTTTTCAGCTCAAACAGCCCCATTGTTTCCTATGGGGGAATCGTGCACGAGCACGATTTTGAGGCTGGCCGCGTCCGTAAGCAACTCTGGTTTCGAGAGTTGAAGTTGCGTTAAATATGCTCTACGCTCCTTTTTTGGAGCCTAACGCAGCCATTCTGTGGACTCTTAATACCAGAGTTATTTTAAAGGTGCGGCCAGAAAAAAGCCAGCGTTAGATACGCGGGTCGTTACCGACAAAACTCTAAATCTAGCCGTAAGTCAGCAGTGTTTGCTACAAAATATATAATTACTATAAACATTGTTGCAAATACTGCTGTCATAGAATGTTAAAGACACATGCACTGTGGACTTCCGGTGGGCGGCCGCTGAGGGAAGACGCAATACTGGTGAGCTCCGTAATTTCTCAGCTCACAGTCCAAGCCTTTCCACATTAACCTGGCCAAAAAGCTGCAAAACCTTGGCAGGGAAACCCTCTATACCTGCCCGGACTTGATGCATTAGGAGCAAATTAGACCCGCTCCCTCACCGGAAGGAAAAAGAAATAATTCACCCAGAAGCCGGACAACAGAAACGGCGAACAGAGAGGCTAAAATACCGCATAGCGGAGAGAAGAAGGAGAGAGGTCACCCCTGGTGTAGCCGGTCTGAGGGGTTAAAGTACTCAAAGGTAGGAGTCGGCAACACACAGGGAGAACCGCAGTTGGTGAGTCGCATGGTGGAGCTGCGGCCGCCATCTTGATTTTCATTAATCCTGTGTAACGTCTCGAACACTAGTAACAGAAGGGCCATACAAGTACTGATTTACAACCCAGTAACAATTGCTGTGGGGCACATGAAGAGAACCCTTAGACATCATTATTAGTTTTATTTGACTGAAAAGACACTACGCAACTTAACGCTGTCCTTGGCCGCAGCCACACGTGACTTTCAATGCACAGACTGCTACAACGATAAATAAACAAAGTCTTTGCAAACATTAAGTAAGGTGCTGATACCCTTCCCGGAATATCTCCAGGCATACAGCTCCACTAAAGGCTGGCTAAGAAATGCGGACACTGTCTGAGACCTCTGCAGAGAGGGGAGATGCTAATTGAGAACCAAACATGAAAAAGTAACTACACAGTACATGGAGCCCCCTTACAAACTGCAAACATATACTCGCTAGATAAATGCTCCAATGAGAACGTGACTATCTGTACATACCATCAAGAATACAAGACCTCAATCTCTCCTTTTGTTCTTGTTTTTGATTACTGGAAGTGGAGACATATTCTCTGAAAAGTGTATGCAGAAATACTACTCTACTTTTGTTAAAACCACCTGCACCATGTCAAATAGACAAAAGAACCAAGAAAGGAAAACCAAGGCTGCAGTGGAAGTACACGCTGCAGAAAAAGAAAGCATGGCTACAGATCTTGCAGAGGAGACCCTGACAGATACCCACCCCATTGTTGCCCAGATCTCTGCTCTGTTCCTCCCCAAAATTGAGCAGTTACAGACGGGGATGGACTCATTGTCATCTGACTTTAAGACCTTCTCTTCCAGGCAACAACATGTTGAGCAGAGGGTAGGTGATGGAGAAATCCTACAAAGAGAAAACTCTACAAAGATAGCTGCACTGGAAGCCCAAAACAAAACATTACTTGACAAGGTCGATGACCTGGAAAACCGATCACGGCGCAACAATCTGCGCATTGTTGGCTTGCCAGAATCGGTGCCCAGTACAGATTTAATTGAATTTGCTGAACGAACCTTACCTACTCTGCTACAATTGAAACCTGAAGACATACCGTGTGTTGTAGAAAGAGCCCATAGAGTGGGTAACATTAATCAGGATCAGAAAAACACGAGAGGGCCCCGCCAAGTAATGATCCGATACCTCAACTTTAAAGATAAGATCCTACTTCTTAGAGCATACCGCCAGAACTCTCCCTTAACCTTTGAAGGGAAAAAAATCCTGATCTTCCAAGATTATTCTGCGGAAATCTCCAGGAGAAGAAGGGAATTCTCACCATATTGCAAATCATTTATGGAGGCTGGCCGTCCCTTCTCGTTGTTGTTCCCAGCGAAACTCAGACTCCAGACCCAACAAGGAGTTAAATTCTTTGATGATCCCAGGCACCTCCAGAAATATCTGAGGCAGGAGCAAGAACTCACAGCCAGAGACACCTGAAGGAGAGAAGTTCAGTCCTAGGATACAATTACAGAACTCGGGACATTTGTTCTCTCCCGCATGCTGTGGGATAAAGAAGGGAATAAACCCTCAAAGGTCCAAGTGTTGTATATTAAATCTTGCTTAGATTGGGTTTGTATTTGTGAAACGTTAATGGACTCGGCTACTGTTATGCTTGAAACATTTACTGGAACATGCTTTAGCTGACCTGTCGCTCTAAACAAATACTCTAGGTCAGATAACACTAGCTGTATCTGTGGGGAGGTCTGTCTTTATATTACTCACGAGGTAAAAGGCTCCATTAAGCATAGGTTGGGGGACAGGCACCTAAAAGCAATCTAGTTAACCCCCCCTTTAAAGAGATACTCCGAAACAGATCATGGAAAAACAAGAGTTAGCACCCTATTGATACAAGCACCTCAAAAACCTGGGGGGGCAACTTTACTCTTTAGCTGGGGGGAATGTTCCCTAGCTGCTATCACTTAGTAAAGGTCCATCCTTTAGCCAGACACTGCCCGAAGGGGGAAAAAGGAAGCGATACACTGCAGCCTGGTTCTCTTAGTACTGCAGCTTTATAGAACTTTAGCCACGAAGTCTAGTTCTTAGGGGGGGGCGTACTATACACAAAAAAACAACCATAATATAAACACCAGCAAGGTGTAGAAAAGAAAAAAGATTAGTTTGTTTATATGATTAAGTTATGATGTTTGTTCATATTTGTTATTTTCATTGTTTACTAAATGTTTTTTCATCCAGCCAACAGGATGCCCACCTCTCTCCCGAAGGCCCAGCGAAGGGAAAAGTTAGTTGTAGCCAACAAAGCACGCCCATAAAACCCACGAGACTTCCAAGGTATTTCAATGCTATCACAACCCAGCACTCTACAACATCATACACATTAACACTTCAAACACATAAAAAATGACATTATGCTGAATAGTCATTTATCTGTAGTGAGTTGGAACGTAGGAGGCATCACCTCCCCGCAGAAGCGTAAATCAATACTACGTTATCTACACTCCAGAAAAACTGACATTGCCATCCTGGAAGAGACACACCTATCGCAGCTAGAACATCAAAAATTGAAACAGAGCTGGGTGGGAGAGGTTATCTACACACCATATGAGCAGAGGAGAGCTAGGGGAGTGGCAATACTATTTAGGAAAAATCTACAATACACCATTTGCAAAACACGAACAGATCAGGAAGGAAGGTACATTATGATACAGCTAGAAGTTGGTGGGCTGACTTTTACACTGGTCGGAATCTATGGACCACAGACCCAAAAACAACTATTCTTGAGGACATTGCACACAGAAATCATGAACTTTACCACTTTTCCTCTTATTATTGGAGGGGACTTTAATATTGCCCCACAGGTCCCTGCCGATAGATTTGCTAACCCTGACAAAAACACCCCCTCATCCAAAAGAGTATTGAACTCCAAAAAGGAATCACTGATGATACGCACACTAGCGAGGTCATTGAACTTGCAAGATGTGTGGAGAGCCAAATACCCGGAAAACAGGGAATACACATGCATGTCCATAGCAAAAGATACCCTTTCAAGACTAGATTATTTCTTAATTTCCTCAAGCTTTTGCCCGCAAAACTAACAAATGGGTCTTCCCATCTTATCTATATAGGGATCCAAACTTTTATAGACATATTCTGGGGGAATGGCACACCTTGTGAATCTTAATAGGGCTCATGTTGAAGACCCCCTCCTATTTTGGGAGGCGGCCAAGGCTGTATTGAGAGGGACTATCTCGGCCTACGCCACATCCATTAGAAGACAAAGCAAACAAAAAACAGAACAGCTTCTGACACGCCTATTAAATGCGAGAAACAAATACCTCAGAAACCCCAATACCGTAAACTTACATAAATACAAAGAGGCCAAAACACTTAGAGACAACTACATAATACAACAATCCAATAAGGCCCACGCCAAAACGCAAGCCAGATACTATAGATTTGGAAATAAAACTGGGAAGTTATTAGCCAGAGTCACTAAACTAACTAAGAAACGGAGCTCAGTTTTAGCAATAAGACGGGGAGACGTGATACTTAACAAAGAGACTGACATCCAGGAGGCCTTCACTAGTTTCTATAAAGATCTTTATTCCGCACAGCACATACATGACTCGGATAGGGACAGCTTTTGGACTCATATCCAGCTACCAAAGCTAGAACAGAACAAACTTGGAGAAATCAACTCCCCCATCACCCCAGAGGAAATAGTGGCCACAATCAAAGATTTAAAGCTAGAGAAATCCCCAGGCCCTGATGGACTACCGGCGGAGTTCGACAAAATTATGGGACCAGACATAGCAGAGGCTCTGGCGAAGTTGTTTAATGGATTGATGGAGGACACAGTGGTCCCCTCTGTTAGGTTTGCAGAAGCACACATTAGTATCATACCAAAAGAAGGACGTGACCCCCTTCTCACACAGTCTTACCGCCCTATCTCCCTGTTAAACCAGGACTACAAGATCTTGACAAAAGTCCTTGCCAATAGATTGGCAAGAGTCTTGCCATCGCTCATCCACAGCAACCAGACAGGCTTTGTCAAGGGGAGATCCTCAGTCCTTAACATTAGGAGAGTCCAAACAGTCATTCAGTACTATTGGCAGATCTCACGGGATAAAGGGAAGAGAGAAAGCCACAAAGAAGCAGCCCTACTACTAATCGATGCTGAAAAAGCCTTCGATAAGGTTCTGTGGGATCATCTCTTTTATACTCTGGGGAAGATGGGAATAGAAGGTTCATTTGTAAAAGCAGTGTTCAATCTATATAGGATCCCCCAGGCATCGATTCTTGTAAACGGGATAGCCACACAGCCCTTTATGTTACACAGGGGTACGAGACAGTGTTGCCCCCTGTCTCCCCTCCTCTTTGACATTGCGATTGAACCCCTAGCGTGGGCAATCAGGGAACAATTAGAGGGAATGCAGATAGGTGAGACGCGTTCACACATCTCGTTATTTGCAGACGATATGGTTTTATTTTTACAAAACCCACGCAGTAACATTCCCCGACTAATGAAGTTAGTGACAGACTTTGGTAAGATCTCAGGTTACACGATTAACACAGACAAAACTGAACTAGTTTGGTTGTTATCCAAAGGAGATAGACAAATTCCACAGTTTGATTTTAAAGTAGTGGAAGGGAACTGTTAATATCTAGGTATAAATCTCAATACAGACCCACGAAAGTGGTACTCAATAAATTACGGCCCCTTACTAGGACAGTTGAAAAATCTGCTTAAAACATGGTCTCCGCTCCCCTTGTTTACCTCGGGCAGAGTGGGCCTCATAAAAATGGTCTACTTTCCAAAGTTACTTTATTTCTTTCAGACTTTACCCTTTCTGCTCAAAAAGACAGATTTACGAGAAGTGACTCAGACGGTCCTTCAGTTTGTCTGGAACAATAAAAAGCATAGGGTCAGCTACTCGAAACTCACAGCAACACGCAAAATGGGGGGACTGGCGCTGCCCAATTTTGAATTTTACAATTGGGCGGCCCAGTGCAAATTTGTCATAGATTGGATGACAGGGCAAGGTACATTCACAAACATTAAACTAGAAAACACACTAATAAAACCTTGGACATTAGAAATGATACCACATATGACACACTCGCAAGCGACTAAATACCTGATGGACATTGACTTACTGAACCACCCAGCGAGAGCCTGGAGACTGACCTGCAAACACCTGGGGGGGGGGGAATAGAGTAATATCTTACTTGCCATGGGGGGGGGACCCCGAATTCCCGGCGGGTCTAACATCAGAAGCCTTCAGCCACTGGAGAAGGCTTGGATTACGCACGGTGGGCCAGACCCTACAGATAGGGGGGGAACACATGCAATCATTTGAGGAACTGAGGCAGCTATTCGGGCTTCCAAGAACACACCACTATGCTTATCTGCAGGCCAGGCACTACCACATAGCACTGCGTAGGGAGAACAAGGGAACAGATCAGTCGCAGATTGTGCACATTATACAACTAGCAGAACAGGGCAACACATCCATATCCCCACTCTACCGAACCTTGAACAAAGCAACAAACACATTATGCTTGAATAGAATAGCTGAGATCTGGAGATCCTTGCTGGATGAGGAAGTTTCCGATAGGGAGATAGAAGAGAGCATACTTAGAGTCAAGCGAGCCACTCTTTCGTCGGAAGTGAGGGAGTCACACTTTAAACTCTTACATGATAGTTACATAACGCCCAAGAAATACCAGAAATGGAAAACAAACAGGGACAATAAATGCCCAAAGTGCGGGAAAGAAGAGGCAGACATCAAACATATGACATGGAGCTGCCCCAAGCTAGTTAAGTTTTGGAAAATGACAACTTACTGGGCAAATAGGTGCATGAACCTACATACTAGGGAACTTACATTTAGAAACATCATACTACTAGATCTTGGGGATATACCGAGAACTTCCAGATTAATCATGTCCAATATAGTGTTGGTAGCAAGGCGCCTGATATTCCAAAACTGGTTAAAACATGACCCACCTACTGTGTCACAATTGAAGCAGACAATGTTAAATCAAATGTTTATTGAACAGGCAGATGGGCTGGGTGATATCGTAAAGAGAGTGAAGTCATTTATCACAAAATGGGAACCCTTCCTTCACACACTCCCAATCCCACTGTGTAAGATGGTTATAGCACCGTTCAAGAACACAGATTATATATTAGAGGCAAATCTCAGAGGAGAGTGGAAATGGGAATAAAAAGGAGGCTATGAATGTAGGGAGTAGAGGTGGAGCATCCAAACTGGGGTAAGTTGGCTAAGTTACAGGAATTGTATTGTATTGTATTAATTGTATTGTACTATATGTTTGTTAAAAAGTGCCTTATGGGGGGATTGATTCAGGTTTCACAGGTCCAGTCAATACTCTTCAGTGGGGGTATATTTCTCATGGACAATCTCTGGACTTTTGATAAGTGATAGTAAAGGCTAGACCACTTTATGTTCTCGATTCTCACCCTTTTTTGAAACTCTGTAATGTCTATTGTTTACTGAATATGTGATGTATCATTCTCCTATATGTGGCACACAAAAATAAAGATATTTAAAAAAAAAAAAGACACATGCACTGTATTGAGCTCCTATTACTTAGTTTTATTTTTTAACAAAATATTCAAAGAGAATAAAGCAAATTTGATAACAGAAATATTAATTGGAAGGTTATTTAAGTTTTCATCTGCTATATATATATCTTGAAGGTTTAATTTTGACTTTACTGTCCCTTTAACCATTAAGAGATCATTAACCCCTTAATGACCACAGCACTTTTCCATTTTCTGTCCGTTTGGGACCAAGGCTATTTTTACATTTCTGCGGTGTTTGTGTTTAGCTGTAATTTTCCTCTTACTCATTTACTGTACCCACACATATTATATACCGTTTTTCTCGTCATTAAATGGACTTTCTAAAGATACCATTATTTTCATCATATCTTATAATTTACTATAAAAAAAATATAAAATATGAGGAAAAAATTGAAAAAAACACACTTTTTCTAACTTTGACCCCCAAAATCTGTTACACATCTACAACCACCAAAAAACACTGTGCTAAATAGTTTCTAAATTTTGTCCTGAGTTTAGAAATACCCAATGTTTACATGTTCTTTGCTTTTTTTGTAAGTTATAGGGCCATAAATACAAATAGCACTTTGCTATTTCCAAACCATTATTTTTCAAAATTAGCGCTAGTTACATTAGAACACTAATATCTTTCAGGAATCTCTGAATATCCATTGACATGTATATATTTTTTTTAGTAGACATCCCAAAGTATTCATCTAGGCCCATTTTGGTATATTTCATGCCACCATTTCACCGCCAAATGCGATTAAATACAAAAAATCGTTCACTTTTTTACTAATTTTTTCACAAACTTTTGGTTTCTCACTGAAATTATTTACAAACAGCTTGTGCAATTATGGCTTAAATGGTTGTAAATGCTTCTCTGGGATCCCCTTTGTTCAGAAATAGCAGACATATATGGCTTTGGCGTTGCTTTTTAGTAATTAGAAGGCTGCTAAATGCCACTGCGCACTACACGTGTATTATGCCCAGCAGTGAAGGGGTTAATTATGGAACATGTAGGGAGCTTTTAGGGATACTTTTAGCTTCAGTGTAGTGTAGTAGACAACCCCAAGTATTGATCTAGGCCAATTTTGGTATATTTCATGCCACCATTTCACCGGCAAATGCGATCAAATTAAAAAAAACGTTAAATTTTTCACAATTTTAGGTTTCTCACTGAAATCATTTACAAACAGCTTGTGCAATTATGGCACAAATGGTTGTAAATGCTTCTCTGAGATCCCCTTTGTTCAGAAATAGCAGACATATATGGCTTTGGCGTTGCTTTTTGGTAATAAGAAGGCCGCCAAATGCCGCTGCATTTCACACGTGTATTATGGCTAGCAGTGAAGGGGTTAATTATGTAGCTTGCAGGGTTAATTTTAGCTTTAGTGTAGAGCTCAGCCTCCCACCTGAAACATGAGACCCCCTGATCCCTCCCAAACAGCTCTCTTCCCTCCCCCACCCCACAATTGTCCCCGCCATCTTAAGTACTGGCAGAAACTCTGCCAGTACTAAAATAAAAGCTATATTTGGGCTTTTTTTTTTTTTTGGCATATTTACATATGCTGCTGTGTAGGATCCCCCCTTAGTCCCCAACCTCACTGATCCCCCACCAAACAGCTCTCTAACCCTCCCCCTCTGCCTTAATGGGCGCCATCTTGGGTACTGGCAGCTGTCTGCCAGTACCCAGTTTAGCAACAAATGTGCCTTTTTTTTAAAAAAAAAAATGCTCTTTTCTGTAGTGTAGCTTCCCCCCCCCCCCCCAAGACCAACCCCCCACCCCTTCCTGATTCCTTAGATGTTTATTTCTAAATTTGAAAGCATTTTTTTTTTAACTTTTAACAATTTTATTTTTCTGTAGTGTAGCGGTTCCCTCCCGTTCCCGCCCCGTGCACGCGCCCGCCCGCCGCCCCCCATGCACGCGTGCGCTCCCGCCTGTTCCGCCCCCGATCCCGCCCCCCTTCCCTCCACTCGGCACATCGATGGCCACCCACCCGCCTCCCAGACTTGCTCCCACCCACCAACGATACCGGCCACCAATGTCCGGTGCAGAGAGGGCCACAGAGTGGCTCTCTCTGCATCGGATGGCCAAGGGGGGTTATTGCAGGATGCCTCCATATCAAGGCATCACTGCAATAACCGGAAAGCAGCTGGAAGCGAGCGGGATCGCTTCCAGCTGCTTTCCAGACCAAGGACGTACGCCACACGTCCTCTGTCATTAACTGTCTTTTTTTTGAGGACGTGTGGCGTGGCGTACGTCCTTGGTCATTAAGGGGTTAAAGGGACACTGAACCTGAATTTTTTTCTTTCATGATTCAAATAGAGCATGACATTTTAAGCGACTTTCTAATTTACTCCTATTATCAATTTTTCTTTGTTCTCTTGCTATCTTTATTTTAAAAGCAGGAATAGTAAATCTTAGCAGCCAGTCAATTTTAGGTACAGCACCATGGATAGCGCTTGCTTATTGGAGGCTTACATTTACCCACCAATAAGCAAGCATAACCCAGGTTCTCAACCAAAAAATGGGCTGGTTCCTATGCATCACATTCCTGCTTTTTAAATAAAGATAGCAAGAGAACAATTGATAATATGAGTAAATTAGAAAGTTGCTTAAAATTGCATGCTCTATCTGAATCATGAAAGAGAAAATTTGGGTTTAGTGTCCCCTTAACCAAATCATTGTGGGTTTTTTTGTGTGTTTTTTTACTTATGATTATAGTTATGGAAACTCATCAACAGTCAAGATTAATTTTTAGCTGGCAGAGGTCATGCAGGGGGAGTGACTTTGGTGCTGGGGAAAGCAATGTGGGTATTAATGATCTGTCTTTAAAGTGCTTTGGATTTTATGGGGGAAATTCTTTTGGCTGATCATTATCGAGTTTCTTAAGGGGCACTGATGAGTTGAGGAGCATGTTTGAAGTAGAGTGGATACATTGGTTGCAACAGCATACAAGTGTACAGTGAATAGGGTATCGGTGTGGGTGTAGTGATACAGGATGCAATGTGACCCTGGTTAACCATTCAGCTGCTTGAGACGCTTACACCGCATTGTGAACCAATCAATCAATTTTAGCTCTCTTTAGCACCCAAAGGAATTAAAATTAAATTGCTTTGGGGATGTCTTCATATGAGTTATTGTGGTTACAGCGGAAATCTATCAATACGGTGGGGTGGTGCAGAAACCATTAATATCATTATGGGTTTGGGGAATAAGACATTAATGCTTGCAAAAGGGTGAAACAAACTGGAAACTGAGGTTGAGAGTTAATTGTACTGGATGATCCAGGGGATGAAAAGATATTGCAGCTATGTTAGGACTTGGTTAGTAAGACAGGGTTTTGGTTACTGATTGGGAAAACAAAAAGATTTTGTCTCACTAATTTAAACTTAAATCTTAAGGGGGGCTCTTCCAGTTATTGTCAAAAACATCTATTGGTTAATAAAAAATATACAGGGAGTGCAGAATTATTAGGCAAATGAGTATTTTGACCACATCATCCTCTTTATGCATGTTGTCTTACTCCAAGCTGTATAGGCTCGAAAGCCTACTACCAATTAAGCATATTAGGTGATGTGCATCTCTGTAATGAGAAGGGGTGTGGTCTAATGACATCAACACCCTATATCAGGTGTGCATAATTATTAGGCAACTTCCTTTCCTTTGGCAAAATGGGTCAAAAGAAGGACTTGACAGGCTCAGAAAAGTCAAAAATAGTGAGATATCTTGCAGAGGGATGCAGCACTCTTAAAATTGCAAAGCTTCTGAAGCGTGATCATCGAACAATCAAGCGTTTCATTCAAAATAGTCAACAGGGTCGCAAGAAGCGTGTGGAAAAACCAAGGCGCAAAATAACTGCCCATGAACTGAGAAAAGTCAAGCCTGCAGCTGCCAAGATGCCACTTGCCACCAGTTTGGCCATATTTCAGAGCTGCAACATCACTGGAGTGCCCAAAAGCACAAGGTGTGCAATACTCAGAGACATGGCCAAGGTAAGAAAGGCTGAAAGACGACCACCACTGAACAAGACACACAAGCTGAAACGTCAAGACTGGGCCAAGAAATATCTCAAGACTGATTTTTCTAAGGTTTTATGGACTGATGAAATGAGAGTGAGTCTTGATGGGCCAGATGGATGGGCCCGTGGCTGGATTGGTAAAGGGCAGAGAGCTCCAGTCAGACTCAGACGCCAGCAAGGTGGAGGTGGAGTACTGGTTTGGGCTGGTATCATCAAAGATGAGCTTGTGGGGCCTTTTCGGGTTGAGGATGGAGTCAAGCTCAACTCCCAGTCCTACTGCCAGTTTCTGGAAGACACCTTCTTCAAGCAGTGGTACAGGAAGAAGTCTGCATCCTTCAAGAAAAACATGATTTTCATGCAGGACAATGCTCCATCACACGCGTCCAAGTACTCCACAGCGTGGCTGGCAAGAAAGGGTATAAAAGAAGAAAATCTAATGACATGGCCTCCTTGTTCACCTGATCTGAACCCCATTGAGAACCTGTGGTCCATCATCAAATGTGAGATTTACAAGGAGGGAAAACAGTACACCTCTCTGAACAGAGTCTGGGAGGCTGTGGTTGCTGCTGCACGCAATGTTGATGGTGAACAGATCAAAACACTGACAGAATCCATGGATGGCAGGCTTTTGAGTGTCCTTGCAAAGAAAGGTGGCTATATTGGTCACTGATTTGTTTTTGTTTTGTTTTTGAATGTCAGAAATGTATATTTGTGAATGTTGAGATGTTATATTGGTTTCACTGGTAAAAATAAATAATTGAAATGGGTATATATTTGTTTTTTGTTAAGTTGCCTAATAATTATGCACAGTAATAGTCACCTGCACACACAGACATCCCCCTAAAATAGCTATAACTAAAAACAAACTAAAAACTACTTCCAAAACTATTCAGCTTTGATATTAATGAGTTTTTTGGGTTCATTGAGAACATGGTTGTTGTTCAATAATAAAGTTAATCCTCAAAAATACAACTTGCCTAATAATTCTGCACTCCCTGTACATGTTTACACACCAGCTGATCTTCTGATGAAACAACTTTAACTGCTGAGAAATGCATTTTATAGTAACACTGAATTTATTTGTGGTGTTGGCTCAGCAGAGGAGGCAAACATTTGTGGTGCCAGGAGGTTTAGTGTGCTGGCTGCTGTGACGGCCAATTGGAGTGTTTACATTAAAATATCTGTAAATGTATAACGTCTGTGCACCATTTGTGGTTGCTCTTGCAATATTACACTATGTGGTTCATGGCGGATAGTAATGGAGGAGAGGCAGAGGTGGACCTACCGGTGGTGCAGAGGTAGCAACTGCGACTGGGCCCGGCAGGTCCAACCCTCAGGGGGGCCCCAGCTTCAGCACAACAAACAAACTTTTTTTTTTCCAACTATAATTTTTTTTCTGAATCTTTTTCAGCAGCTGCAGTTTTAAATCAGAGCATTGCCACGGGTTACCATGGCAACGCTCTGAAACATTTGCTCATTTTACTGCTCCCTTCTTGGCTGGGAGATGTATGTGGCACTGTTATGATTATGTATCTGCACATAGCTTGTGTTGAGATCTAGCACACATGTGTTGCTGCTGGGGGAGGAGCCGCTGTGTCACAGGCAGACTGGAGAGGAGGAGAGTTGGAGGTCGTGGGTGAAGGGGAAGGGAGGGAGAGTATCTGGAGACAAGGTCTGAGATATAGGGGGAGGGCAGTGCAGTTGAGGGCCTTGTATGTCAGAGTGATAATTTTGTGTTTCATCCTGGAGGCAAGAGGAAGCCAGTGAAGGGATTGGCAGAGAGGTGCAGCAGATGAAGAGCGACATGTAAGGAAAATGAGCCTGGCAGAGGCATTTATTTTGGATTTTAAAGGAGCTAAGCGGCAGCTAGGGAGACCAGAGAGGACGGAGTTGCAGTAGTCAAGGCGGGAAAGGATGAGAGAGTGGATTCAAATCTTAGTTGTGTCTTTTGTGTAAGGCAGGGGTGTCCAAACTTTGCTCTCCAGAGGTTTTGGAACTACATTTCCCATGATGCTCAGCTAGATAAAATGCTGGCTGAGCATCATCGGAAATGTAGTTCCAAAACCTCTGGAGAGCAAAGTGTAAGGTAATGTCTAATTTTAGAGATGTTTTAAGGTGGAAGTGGCAGGATTAAGCCAAGGACTGAATGCGAGGAGTGAAAGAAAGATCTGAGTGAAATGTGACCCCAAGACATCGGCATGCAGGGTAGGAGTAATGATGGAGTTGTCAACAGTTATAGAGAGATGGGGGTGTAGATTTTAGAAGAAAGAGGGAAAATAAGGAGCTCAGTTTTGGAGAGATTTTGCTTAAGGTAGTGAGAGGACATCCAGGAAGAGATGTGAGAGACAGTTAGTGACACGGGTTAGCAAGGAAGGAGTTATGTCTGGTGCAGAAAGGTAGATTTTGGTGTCGTCGGCATACAAATGATATTTAAACCCATTGAACTTTATTAAGGAACCTAATGATGATCTGTAGATTGAGAAGAGAAGGGAACCGAGGACAGAGCCTTGCTGTACCCCAACAGAAAGTGGTGACAGGGCAGAGGAAGCCCCAGAGAAGGCTACACTAAAGGTACGGTTAGACAGGTAGGAAGAGAACCAATAGAGGGCTGTGTCACAAATGCCAAAGGATTTGAGGGTTTGGCGCAAAAGAGGGTGGTCGACACTATCAAAGGCTGCAGACAGATCAAGGAGGATAAGCAGAGATAAGTGGCCTTTAGATTTTCCTGTAAGTAGGCCATTGGTAACCCTAACGATAGCTGTCTCTGTGGAGTGATGGGGGTGAAATCCAGATTACAGTGGGTCAAGGAGGGAGTTTAACGTAAGGAACTGGGATAGGTGTGCATATACCAGCTTTTCAAGAAGCTTTGAGGCAAGAGGAAGTAGGGAAATAGGGCGGTAGTTGGATGGGGAGGTTGGATTGAGAGAAGGTTTTTTGAGGATGGGTGTGACCAGTGCATGTTTTAGAGATAAGGGAAATATACTAGTGCTGAGGGAGAGGTTGAAAATGTGTGTGAGTATAGGGGTTAGTGTAGAAGAGAGGAAGGGGAGTAGCTGTGAGGGGATGGGGTTAAGGGGACAGGTAGTGAGGTGAGAGCACAGTATAAGTGCAGAAACGTCTTCCTCAGTAACAGGGGAGAAAGAGCTAAATATATGGGTATGTGGGTTTTGGTTGATTGCGAGCTTTTGAGGGGGTGAGAGACTGGAAGTATGTTGGGAGCTGATTTCGTTTCTGATGGAATCGATTTTGTTGTTGAAGTGGCTGACAAAATCTTGAGCTGAGAGAGAAGGTGTATTAGTAGGTGGATGGAGAAGAGTATTGAAAGTGTAGAACAGACATTTTGGGTTTGAAGAAAGAGAAGAGATAAGAGTAGAGAAGTAATGTTGCTTATGAAGATTAAGGGCAGAGTAGTAGGAGTTCAAGATGAACTTGTAGTGAAGAAAGTCAGCTGAACTCCGAGATTTTCTCCAGTGCCACTCAGCAGTATGGGAACATCTGCGTAGGTACCGTGTCAGAGGAGTGTGCCAAGGCTGAGGGTGAGCGTGTGATTTCCAAGCTATGGTAGGAGAGGCCAGATTGACAAGGACCGATGTAAGGGTAGAATTATAGTGGCAGATTGGTCAGAGGGGAGGATTAAGGTTTGAGAGAACTAGCGAGTTGTTGCTGATCTAATGACAAAATGCTTCTATGAAGTTTGGTGTGAGGGGTAGATGGAGGGAGAGTGTAGGGGTGGATGAGATGTTTCAATTGAGGAGATGATGGTCAGAAAGAGGAAAAGGGGAGTTTGTGAAGTCTGAAATAGTGCATCGATAGCTAAATATCAGATCAAGGAAGTGACCATCTTTATGAGTGGGAGAGTCAGTCCATTGTGACAGACCAAAAAAGGAAGTGAGTTGCAGAAGTTGTTTTGCAGAGGAGGCAGTGGGATTGTCAAGAGGGATGTTGAAGTTGCAGGGGTGTCTGAGGTAAGGAAATAAGGTAGCCAGGCAACAAAGTAATTTAGAAATTGAATTGAGGAGCCAGGGGAGTTTGTGAAGTCTGAAATAGTGCATCGATAGCTAAATATCAGATCAAGGAAGTGACCATCTTTATGAGTGGGAGAGTCAGTCCATTGTGACAGACCAAAAAAGGAAGTGAGTTGCAGAAGTTGTTTTGCAGAGGAGGCAGTGGGATTGTCAAGAGGGATGTTGAAGTTGCAGGGGTGTCTGAGGTAAGGAAATAAGGTAGCCAGGCAACAAAGTAATTTAGAAATTGAATTGAGGAGCCAGGGGGACGGTATATGACTGCAACACATATAGAGAGGGGAGAGAATAATTGAATCATGTGGGTTTCGAATGAGGAAAATGTGAGGGAAGAGATGGGTTGTATTAGTTGAAAGGTGCAATAAGAGGAAAGTAAAATACCTACACCACCTCCTTGTCTATTACCAGAACTAGGAGTGTGGCTGAAGTGGAGATCCCCATGTGACAGTGCAGCAGTGGATGCTGTGTGAGAGCCAGAAGGTTGAGGGAGTGGGAGATAAAAAGGTCATGGATAGAAGTGAGCTTGTTGCAAACAGAGCAAGAGTCCCAGAGTGCACAAGTGTAGGGGGTAGTGGCTTTAGATACAAGAGGAATTTGAGTAAGGTTACCAGAGTTTTGTTTTCTGAGTCTATGGAAAGGTACACATGAATGTGCACGGATAGGAAATTGTTGGGGACCAGGATTAGGGGAGATGTCACCAGCAGCTAGTATGAGCAAGAAGGAGAGTGACATGAGATGAGATGCAGATCTGCAGTAATGAGACTGTTTTAGGGATGAGGTGCAGGGGGAGGAGAGTGTGTGAAGTTCATGAGTACAAAAGTAAGGGGAATTTAAGAGAGGTGGGCTAATGAACAGTGCAGGTGGTGAGGGGAAATGAGTAATTGAGTAAAGTAGTTTGTTATTGAGACAAGGTAGCAAAACGGAATATTAAGATATTGAGCATTTTTACAAGAACATAGAATTACAGCAGCACTTGCATAATGAAACAAAGAGATGCTTAAAACACAAGACTGAAAATACTTTTAAAAATGGCAAACCAATATGTAACCTTATATTTTTGGTTTTATAATATGAGGAAGACACTTCTACTTTTCCTTCCAGGGCACTGGGAAGACACAAAATGTCAGTGTGGTCCATAACTGGCCTTTAAAGAACAGAAATTTGTTTTTTTAAAAGGGTATGCCCCTCAACTGCAAAACAATGCAAACAACTTCCAAAATACAGTTTTTATTAGCTTTTAAGATATTTATTTTGGATGCAGACCTTTTGCAAAAAGGTTTTTATTGTTGATTCATACTAATGCATATATACATCAATTCATTTTATGTTCCTTTGAAAACAGGACAGTTGCTAGAAATCCTAGGTTCACCATACTCCTGCCCCAAATCAGAAAAAAACCCATTTAGGGGTAAATTACAGGTGGTGCCCTATTGTTAGCTAATTTGTGTGCATATTACACCCTCGTGGGGTTAGCGCGACTGAAGTCCTTGCGTAAAGGGTTATGTCTAAATAAAAAGTTGCACCAAAACGTAATATAAATACATTAAAATAAAGTGTTACACTCATATATACACTATATAATAAAGAATATTCATATAAATATAAAAAAAATAATTATAAGGGTTAAAAGATATATGGTATTTGAATGGAAAGGGCTATAATTTATATATACATACATATGCATGTCTAAAAATGTGTGTGTATGTATAGATACGTATATATGTGTATATATAGATTTTTATTTTACAAAATACATCATATATGTAAATAAATATCTATTTAAAAATAAATAGAACATTTTCTTCTATGTGAAAAACACTGGAATGTAAAATATGAATAACTACCTTCGGGTTAGCGCTGTAGGTTGAATACGGGTTTCAGGTTAGTGCACGAGCAACAAAAGTTAGGTTTTGGTTTTTTTTCAGTTTGCACTCTCCATTGAAGTTTGTGGGGAGAAGTTAATGCAATCGCAATATACCCAAAGTCCTCAAGTTAATGTGCGTCGGCTTTTGCTCGAGCACAAACATTTTACTTTCAACTTGTAATACGCGCGCTAACAAGTGTGTGTTAAAAGTTTACTTCTGGCAGCATTTGCACACAAGTGAATGCTCTAAACAGTGCGTCACTTAGTTTTTAAGACACTTAATTACAATTAAAAAGATATACTGTACCAATCTGTATTGTTTTCAGGCTAATATGCTACTAAAAAACAAATTGCATTCTAAAGTGTTTTAATAGCAACTGCTATTTAAAAAATAAAATAAAAAAATTGATGTTTTAACTATGTTTTAGTGGAATCTATTTAAATAGTCTCCATTAAGCTTTCTGCAATGTTATCTAAATATTTTTTCCTTCAAGATGATGGAAGATAAAATATGAAATGAAATCTGTGAAAGGAAATTAAACCTGCAAAACACTCTCGTATCTATGTATAAAGTATTTCATTTAACACAAAAACGGGTTACAAACTAGCTATTAACAGTACATGTATAAATCAAATATATTATTAATAAACAAAAGAAGCATTACAAAAAAACCAGGAAATATACGTTTACTAAGAATCATAAAGTTTACTTAAAAACATAAAATAACCCAATGTTTTACATTTTTGTGTTATATATTAGTTATTTACTCTATAGGGTAATTTACTGACATTGCAAGTTTATGTTCAAAAAAGGCTGCAAACCTGTCCTTAGGCATCCCTAACAGGCCAGATTTCCAGGATTACCTTGGATTGGAGAATAAATAAAATAACCACTTTTACTAATCAGCTGATTATTTCACCTGTGTTTCAGTTTAGATATCTTCAAAATCTGGCCAGTTAGGGAGGGCATGGGACAGGTTTGAAAACCAGTACTATAGAAATAAAGACATCTTTATGGTGAGACTTCCTCTAAGTGTGTTGGGATCTAATTTTAAACAAATTCTTTTTTACAGATCACTTTAAACAGATTTATGCAGTGCCATTTTTTTACCCATATTTTTTGTTTTTAAATGATTTCTCACTGTAAGAAATTATCAGATTCTGTGGGCCTCATTACAAGTTACAAAAAGGCAATCATTATGGAGTGTTAAAGGGATACAGTACTATACAAATGGTTTCCCTTTAATGTGTTCCATATGTCTTGTTATACCTACTGCAGAGTATTAAATGTATAAAAAATTGTTCTTTCATGTTTCTTTTTGTATTTGAAATAGCTTATTTTTTTAATATTAAAACCATTATTAGTTGTTCTTCAGGACATGCTAATAAGGCATCAATTTATCAAGCCATTTCCTTCCTTCAACTACAGGATCTCACAAAAGGACCTGCAGTCAGAATTTATGTATGATAATCATCCATACCAGCCATTGGATAAAGATCCAACAGATTTCAGTTGATCATTAATGAGGTACTACAAAAAGGTCTAGAAGATGGTCGGATTGATAGCTGTACCTTTCAGTGGTTATCAATAGCTCAATCTTTATGCCCTATTTTGTACACTATTCCTAAAATACACAAAAGTTTAAACAAACCTCCAGGGACACAAATTTGTGTTAGCAAGAGGCTCTCTATTACAACCTTTGGCAATCTGGATTGACAGTTATTTACAACCAATGGTGACACAGATAGTCTTATGTCCGTAATACCACTGAGATGATACAAACTGTAAAGACGGTATCTGGATTGGATGAGATGGATTTAAAACAGATAAATATGATTACAAAGGCACTGTTAAGATATCCATACATAGGACCAGATGTGGATTACTTCAAAGAGATACGGTCTAATATGGCCCCATAATATTCCAATTTATATGGAGAATTATGAAGAAAGAATTATGAATGTATACAATAATCCACAAATACATTTTTGCAAAAGTTATATAGACTACATCTTTTTGATTTGGAGAGGATACAAAGCTGATTTAAATATAAGGATAAATCAACTTCCCACACCAATGAAGTTGAAGGAATTTAATCAGATCAACCTAATAGAGTTTTTAGATATAAAACTCATTAAAAGTGATGACCATTTGGAAACAAACTTATTTCAGAAGATGACTGATGCAAAAATTCACTGCTATTAGCAAACAGTTGCCATTCACGTTCGATAATACGGGCTATTCCAAAAGCACAGATGTGCAGGGTAAAAAGAATCAACACAAATGACACTACAGAACAGGAATAGCTAAGAGACATGCCAAAACAATTTAAACAGATGTTATGCCTTTGACTTAACATAGGACCATGTTCCAAATCCATCAAGAGGAGGTGATAGCGGAAATAAACTATTGAAGTTGGAAGCCAAATGGATATATATGTTGGACACTTTACAACCTAAGGGGTTAAACACAAGTATTGATTGGCATTGCTATTTATAGTATAAGCTAAACAAAAAGTGTCATATAATAACTGCTACCTCTACTGTTAAAACAAGAAATATGATATAGATTTAATGTATATTCCTCTCTTTATAGCATTATGTATCTATTTTGGATCTATATATCAATATTAAGTATCTAATTGATAAATATATATTACATCCTTACAGTGATCATTTTTGCTAGATATTTTTTCACCATATATTTGAATAGATCTAGAATAGGAGAGATGCAATTGTTTCTATTACTCTCTGTTAATATACAGTATTTATATACAGTATATTGCCATGACACTTCACTCTATATACAGATATATACATGTAATATGTTACAAGATCAGTAATCGGTACACCTTGGTAAATACAGCAGTTATAAGATTACATATGTAATATTTGTTGTTTAAAGATGGAATGATATGTTTGAGTTGTTATTATTGTAGTTTACGTAGTAACCATGGCAACTAGCTCTAACACGCGGTGGGTTGATGCCGCATATATTATATTTTCATTTGAGCTAATATATTATAGTAAACAGGTTTAAACAAAACACTTACGCCTAGATTATGAGTTTTTGTCGGTAAGGCTGTGCGGGGCTAACAAGCCTTTTTTTCTTACCGCTCACTTAAGCCAATGCTGGTATTACAAGTTTTCTGCAAGCCGGCATTAGCCTCAGAAATGTGAGCGTTGAGCAAAATTTAGCTCCACATTTCACTGTAATACCAGCGCTACTTACGGTAGCGGTAAGCTGGCAAAACGTGCTTGTGCACGATTTTCCCATAGGAAACAATGGGGCTGAGCTGGCTGCAAAAAAGCAGCGTTCAACTCCTAACGCAGCCCCATTGTTTCCTATGGGGAAATAAAACTTATGTCTGCACCTAACACCCTAACTTGAACCCTGAGTCTAAACACCCCTAATATTACACTTATTAACCCCTAATCTGCCGCCCCCGACATTGTCGCCACCTACATTATATTATTAACCCCTAATCTGCAGCTCCAGACACTGCCGCCACCTACATTATACTTATGAACCCCTAATCTACTGCCCCCAACATCGCCGAACCCTACATTATAGTTATTAACCCCTAATCTGCCCCCCCCAACGTCGCCGCAACTATATTAAATTTATTAACCCCTAATCTGCCGCCACCATCGCCGCCACTATAATACATTTATTATCCCCTAAACCTAAGTCTAACCCTAACCCTAACACCCCGTAACTTAAATATAATTTAAATAAAACTAAATAAATTTACTACAATTAAATAAATTATTCCTATTTAAAACTAAATACTTACCGATAAAATAAACCCTAAGCTAGCTACAATATAACTAATAGTTACATTGTAGCTAGCTTAGGATTTATATTTATTTTACAGGCAACTTTGTATTTATTTTAACTAGGTACAATAGTTATAAAATAGTTATTAACTATTTAATAACTTCCTAGTTAAAATAAATACAAATTTACCTGTAAAATAAATCCTAACCTAAATTACAATTATACCTACAATTAACTACAATTAAATTAAATAAACTAAAGTACAACAAAAACAAACACTAAATTACAAAAAAAATAAAAAAGAGTTACAATTTTTTAAACTAATTACACCTAATCTAATCCCCCTAATAAAATAATAAAACCCCCCAAAATAATAAAATTCCCTACCCTATACTAAATTACAAATAGCCCTTAAAAGGGCCTTTTGCGGGGCATTGCCCCAAAGTAATCAGCTTTTACCTGTAAAAAAAAAATACAATACCCCCCCCGAACATTAAAACCCACCACCCACACACCCAACCCTACTCTAAAACCCACCCAATCCCCCCTTAAAAAAACCTACCCCCTTGAAGATCACCCTACCTTGAGTCGTCTTCACCCAGCTGGGCACAAGTGGATGTCCAGAGGGGCAGAAGTCTTCATCCGATCCGGCCAGAAGAGGCCCTCCAAGCGGCATCTTCTATCTTCTTCCATCCGGAGCGGGTCTATCTTGAATACATCCATCGCGGAGCATCCTCTTCCATCCGATGGCGACTAAAAAATGAAGGTTCCTTTAAGTGACGTCATCCAAGATGGCGTCACTTCAATTCCGATTGGCTGATAGAATCCTATCAGTCAATAAGAATTAAGGTAGGAAAAATTCTATTGGCTGATGCAATCAGCCAATAGGATTATTCTTGCATTCTATTGGCTGTTCCAATCAGCCGATAGAATGCGAGATCAATCCTATTGGCTGATTGGATCAGCCAATAGGATTGAACTTCAATCCTATTGGCTGATTGCATAAGCCAATAGGATTTTTCCTACCTTAATTCCGATTGGCTGATAGGATTCTATCAGCCAATCGGAATTGAAGGGGCGCCATCTTAGATGACATCAACAAAGGAACCTTCATTCTTCATTCTTCAGTCGCCGTCGGATGGAAGAGGATGCTCCGCGTCGGATGTCTTCAAGATGGACCCGCTTCGCTCCGGATGGAAGAAAATAGAAGATGCCACCTAGATGAAGACTTCTGCTGCTTGGAGGACCTCTTCTGGCCGAATCGGATGAAGACTTCTGCCCCTCTGGAAGTCCACTTGTGCCTGGCTGGGTGAAGACATCTCAATGTAGGGTGATCTTCAAGGGGGTAGTGTTAGGTTTTTTTAAGGGGTGATTGGGTGGGTTTTAGAGTAAGGTTGGGTGTGTGGGTTTTAATGTTGGGGGGTATTGTATTTTTTTTACAGGTAAAAGAGCTGATTACTTTGGGGCAATGCCCCGCAAAAGGCCCTTTTAAGGGCTATTTGTAATTTAGTATAGGGTAGGGAATTTTATTATTTTGGGGGGCTTTTTTATTTTATTAGGGGGATTAGATTAAGTGTAATTAGTTTAAAAAAATTGTAATTCTTTTTTTATTTTCTGTAATTTAGTGTCTGTTTTTTTTGTACTTTAGTTTATTTAATTTAATTGTAGTTAATTGTAGGTAATTTATTTAATTAATTTAATGATAGTGTAGTGTTAGGGGTAATTGTAATTTAGGTTAGGATTTATTTTACAGGTAAATTTGTACTTATTTTAACTAGGAAGTTATTAAATAGTTAATAACTATTTAATAACTATTGTACCTAGTTAAAAATAAAAACAAAGTTGCCTGTAAAATTAAAATAAATCCTAAAATAGCTACAATGTAACTATTAGTTATATTGTAGCTAGCTTAGAGTTTATTTAATTGGTAAGTATTTAGTTTTAAATAGGAATAATTTATGTAATAGTAGTAAATTTATTTTGTTTTATTTAAATTATATTTAAGTTAGGGGGTGTTAGGGTTAGACTTAGGTTTAGGGGTTAATACATTTAATATAGTAGCGGCGACGTTGGGACGGCAGATTAGGGGTTAATAAATGTAGGTAGGTGTCGGCGATGTTAGGGACGGCAGATTAGGGGTTAATAAAATTTAACTAGTGTTTGCAAGGTGGGAGTGCGGCGGTTTATGGGTTAATACATTTATTAAAGTGGCGGCGATGTCCGGTCGGCAGATTAGGGGTTAAATATTTTAGTTAAGTGTTTCCTACTAATAGGTAGTTTATGGGTGTTAGTGTACTTTTTAGCACTTTAATTAAGAGCTTTATGTTCCGGCGTTAGCCCATAAAACTCTTAACTACTGACTTTTAAATGCGGTAGGAGTCTGGACAGGAGAGGGTCTACCGCTCACTTTTTCAGGCGATTGTAATACCGGCGTTAGGAAAATCCCATTAAAAAGCTAGGATACGCAATTGATGTAAGGGGATTTGCGGTAAGCTAAAATCGCGGAAAAAAAAGTGAGCGGTAGACCCTCTCCTGCCTGACTCGTAATACCAGCGGGCATTAAAAAGCAGCGTTGGGACCCCTCAACGCTGCTTTTTAAGGCTAACGCAAGACTCTTAATCTAGCCGATAGTATGAGTAGAATAAGTACCTATGTTATTTGGCATACAGCGAGTTTACATATATGATCATAATAATCAGTAATTGCACTATTGTTGACATGGTAACCGTGACAACAGCATATGATCTACAGAAGTCTTATGACATCATCATAGATGGCATATTAACATACACATGGTAACCACTTTGGCAATTGAAAGAAATAGGTTAGTAATATTGATTTGCTTGTTTATCATGTGTTGAAGCTTACACTATTATGATAATCTTTATATATATATATATATATATATATATATATATTACACAAATTCATATATTTTTATATTTGCACCAATAATATGACTTAATTCACAGAAGGTGTAGATACATTTTCTAGTGTGTCTTTAAAACTATAAATAGTATTGTATTATACATAGGGCTGAGTTGCAGCTAAATGTAGTTAACTAGCAAGCACTGACAACTTATTGATATTTGCTGTTTTTTTCACTTGTATTTTGTCTGAGGATATATATATATATACACACACACCCACACATATATACTAATGTAATAATTCTCTAATGGATAAGAATTTTGACACATGGCAGTACTTATTGACAGCTATTTTCATGGTCTGCAATAACCATGTAAAAAAATCATGTAATATATAGTTGTTGTTTTTTTTTTGGTTGAATAATTTGATCATAGAAAAGTGTAGGTTTTTGGAATAATTACAGATATAACTTGCATGGGGTAATACATTGTTTCTAATGGACTGCAATTTTGTCGGTAAGGAAGTCAAAAAATAGTTGAGTTGAGTGCAATAGTTTTGCACAGCAAATTCTAACTGATTAGAACGGAGCCCATAGATAAAAATCTTCATTACTAAAGAGAGTCTTCAAATTGGAATACAAGATAAGATCAGTTTGAAATTGCCTTAACTCTTTAGCTACCAAAATAGGCTGTCATGTATTGTTCTTCTCATGAAGCCAAATAATACATCAGTAAAATCCAATTGTTTTGATACTACATTGCCCATGTCTGTCATGAGAAATATACATTTACCTGAAAAATTCTACAGAGTGAAAAATATTAGACAAAAATGCCATCAGAAAGCTTTTCAAGATGCCTTTATGGGTTATTATCTTTTTAATGTGGTTGGAAATGTATTATATAAGGGTAAAATATGTTTAACCTTCTTGTCCCTAGAGAAGCAATTATATTGCTGAGTATACCAAAGCGTTACCACACATGATAAGTAAGATGAAGGATTGAATTTGATAAGACAGCTGAAGATTGCTTGTGCAGCCTAGAGATGTGGGCTCATCTCATGCTTATTTAGGATTAATGCTAACCGCACAATCTTTCCCAGTTCAGTTTACTTATAGCCCTCAAACATATGTGCTGTCACTTAATTTATAATCAGCATGTGTCTATCATTGAAAATATAAATTCATAAAATAATATTTAAAGGACTAAAACAATGTTTTTAGCTTTAAAGCTTAAACACTAAACTCTTACAATTGTACTTAGCCCTTACATTTTATTGATAAGCTCATGCATCCCATACGTGCATGGGGTGGGAAGGTTTGACCCACTACCTGCCTGCAGCCTTTAGATGTTCCTGTTTTAAGGGACTACCTGAGCCACTCCCAAAGCTTGTCTAGACATACTCACTGTCACACATATGGACTGCACATTATCCTGCTATCCTGGTTTGGCCCCACTTGTGACCTCAACTCTCCTTATTCTGCCCTTCTATAATAATAAAAGTATATTGCAAAGTTGCTTCATTACACATAGCTAAACATGTTATTTAAAAATCAAAAGGTGTTAACGGTCCCTTTTAACTTTGTATTTGGTTTAGTCTGGTTGTCACTTTAATAATTGTTAAAAAGACTGATTTCAATGGATTACTTGGGATGTTACTTGATTAAAGAAAAACATCTTTGAGGACTAATATGTTAAACGGATAATATTGTCAATTTATGGAACAAGCAAACTGATTGCTAAACTATAGCAGCAAACATTGACAATAATTTCCAGGGACACGTTGCAGCAGAACAATCACAAGCAGGTTATGAAAGTAAAGACCAATCTCACTGGTGGTTTTTGCACCTCTGCACTCTCTGTTCCACTCAAAAACATCAAATTGAAATTGCACACAATATTCACAAAATCTAAATATTTTGTTATTTAATGTCTGGTTGTTGGAATTATAGTTGCCAAATATATATTAAAAAAGAGACCACTCCAATTTCTTCTTAAATCTGCATCTCTTCATGTATGGCAGCCATTCCATACCTGTGTCTGTGACTAAATTTCAACAAAGGCACAACTCATTCAACTTAATGAGGTACTAATTAGTTGATCACCTGAACCAAATCTTAATAATCTCAAAGTGATTGGAATAAAAAAATAACTATTGAGGAAAAGAAGGGTTAAATTCTGGCTTTACTGACAGAGGGGGGTACAGTGAGTGTCAGGTTGCTTCCATCCTTCAAAATTTCAAGGATGGCAGTTCATAAGAACAAGGTCAAGCAGAAGACATTGGGGACAACCAAGCTACAGACCGGCAGAGGGTTAAAATGACTTTACAGTGCCGGGGATGACCGGCAACTCATTCGAATGTCACTCAGCAACCATAGGATGACATCAAGTGACCTTCAAACTAATTGGAAAATGGTAGCTGGGGTCAAGTGCATGGCGGGGATGATTCAAAACAGGGTCTTAGGGGAAAAGCTGAAGTTGTGCAAAGCTAGAAAAGAGACAGAGACCTAAAAGCAACAGTGTATCGCACCCACTGTGAAATTGTCTTGAATTGGCTAATAGAAGCCTATTATATTGAATAAAGCACTGTTAGAATATCCACTAGATAAATACTGTACTTGTGCTCAAGTTATTACATGTACTTTACCCCTCTAATATTTTTTTTTGGTAATTAAGATCCCATTATGCTATTAAAATATTAAGAGAACATGCAAATGCCACTGACACAGTTTGCCATCATGGCTTTTTCAAAGCTCTATTAACCAATTCAAGACATAATATACGAAAGGGGATATATTGTAAGAGTCGTGATACATTTGCACTTAACTCTAATGAGATTTCATAGTAAACTTCCTTAAACTGAATAGGGAAATAAGATGAGTGTGCACGAAAGCTCACTCCCTTAGCTGTCCCGGGACAGACATACTGATTTGCTACTTAGAAGTCCTTTACAATGGGATGTGGCTACTGAGGAACTTTTGAGGTAAAATATATTTCTTTTTTACATAGAGATGTTCAGGTGATATTTTCTAGTCAGCTTTTTACAGCTATGCTGCATCACTTTCAAGTGTTTGAACATTTGGGTATCATGGCCCTTTAACTGAAACTTTTTTTCTATGATGTTATAATGCACTGCACCCAATCCTTAATAGACAATATATAATTAATGATTGCTTTCTGATCTAAGGAAGAAGTTTTCAAATGAAGTATTGCCTTTGTCCCTAAACAGTATTGGGACAGACAGGTGAAATTTGAATGTCATATTTCCAAACTTCTATTTCACTTTAAATGTAACATTTTCAAAGCCATAGGTACAAATACAACATTCTGATAGCAAACCTATAGAGATTAGTAAAATATATTAATTTACATTAGCCAGAATCTTTCATCTCACTGCTGTAATATTTTCCCTTCCAAATAACTGGTTTGTAGATACTGTTACCTATATATCAGTCACTAAAAAGCCAACTGGTACAAAGCAATTAGACAAAAATGATAAAAAATGAATTTTAATATTGTTTAAGTAGAATTTTTCTGTAGTTCTAATACTGTGTTTAACATTTTGATGCAGGGCTAGCAAGCACTGACAATTTACCCTAACCACAATTCACCCCTGGGCATGTCTTGCTGGGCATTATAGTTCTCAGACACAGCCTACTGTGGCAAGTGGATCACCATGATTAAAGGACCAGTAAATACAGTAGATTTCCATAACCAACAAATGCAGGATAAAAAGACAATGCAAAAGTACTTCAAATGAGTAATATTTTTTTCTGACAAATTTCATATTTATTTCTATTTCCACTCCTCCATCAACCAATTACCAATGCATATACATATATTCTGTGAATTCTTGCACATGCTCAGTAGGAACTTTAGACTCAAAAAGTGTAAATATAAAAAGACTGTGCACATTTTTTTAATGAAAGTAAATTGGAAAGATGTTTAAAATTGTATGCTTAATCTGAATCAGGAAAGTTTAATTTTGACTTTAGTGTCCCTTTAAGTACAACTGAAACTGCAGAGGGCCATGGTATGGTGCTAGCTTTAAGACTCACAAAACTGAGCTCCAGGTCCAGTTTTTAAAGCATCACATGCACCCTGGTGCATGGGTTTGTCAAGCTCTGTTTAAATGAAAAAAATAATTTTTGAGAACTTAAAGAACATATTTTTTGTTGTTTATTTAAAAATAGATTGATTTTCAAAACAAATTAAGGGACATTTCTTAAGATGCAAATAGACTAAATGCTGAAGCTAACTGGCATCTAGTTAGGAGAAAGAGATCACAGTAAGGTGAGAATAAGCAGACCAGAAAATACTGAAAGATTTAAAGATTACGTCACATACATATAGGGCTAGATTTATCAAAGCTGAGGCGTACAGCGGCACGTACACGCGCCCCTGTATGCCTCAGCTCACCTGTGGCGGGGCAAAATTACCCGTAGGTAATCAACATTGCACATAAGTGCAATTTTGCGCTCGCGTGCAATCCCGCCCCCTGCCCGCGCACAGCCAAACATGCGCGGGCAGGAGCTGTCAATCTCCTCGGTCGGACTCGACTGCGGAGATTGAATTTCGCCACCTTAGAGGTGGAGAAGAGCTTAGGGAAGCAGCGGTCTAGTGACCGCTGCTTGATAAATTATGGTGAGCAAGTTCTTGTGAGAACTTGCAGCCGTAGGGGCTTGATAAATCGAGCCCTAAATACTAGACTTACATATTTAACAGACCAGCAGGCAGATAACTGATATGTCTTTTATTTAAAAAGGATCATAATGTTAATAACAAAAATGCTACAATTATCATCTTTTTCTTTACTGTTAAGTTTAGCATGAGACCATAACCAATCTTCCGCTGCTAAACCCTCAGTGAAAGTAATTAAGGAAAAAATGGGTAAATAATAACAGGATTGAAACACTTTATCATAAGCACTACTATTATTCGCTATGAAAAAGTTATTCATTTGATATTGTTTAGAAAAAATAAATACAAAACTTATGCTTTAAAACATTTTCCCCTTTATTTTACTTTTTCACAAATATTGTTTGTTCTAAAGACACTTTGTTTTGTTGCGAATGCAAACTCGTACTGAAAAACAGAAATTTTAAAAATATTTATGTAATTTTTCATTATTCTTTTTATTTTTAAATTACCTTTAAGAGGTTAAATACTTACCTCTAGCAAGCTGGAGAGCCGGACTAACCCACTCCTCTTCTTTACAGAGCCCCAGCCATGCTACTAGGAGGCTTAGCACAGCGGCTTCCAGGGCCTGTGAGAAAGGAGAAGGTCCTTTAGTGCCGGCCCTGGGAGCCTCCTCACTAAGCCTTCTATTAGCATTGCCGGGGCGCTGTGAAGAAGAGGAACGGTTTAGCCCAGCTCTCCAGCACGCTAAAGGCAAGTATAAAGCTACAGGTGAACTTTTTAAATTGAAGCTTTGGAACATTTACATTAGTTTAATGAAAATTAATGTAAATGTTATAGTAATATTCAGTATTGATTTCATTTAAAAGTTAACGGATACCGATTAGTTCAGCCAACGAATATTTAAAGAAACAAATTTCCCTGAATATTCATTCCGAAAGGTTTGGACAAACCATTTTTTTATTCTATTACTTGAATTAGGAAACAATTATATTCACGTTACAGAGGCAAATATACTTTTTGCAGCCTATTTTAATCCTTCTTATAAATGCCATGGATTGACTTAGATTTAGGAAAACCTACTTCCTCAAGAACACATAGATCTGGAATTAAAGTTCTATATTTCTAACTGGTACTGTATGTTCATGTTTGCAAACGTTAAGCTGTGACCCCTTGTATTGCAGGCAGACAACTGCCTGCTGACTTCTGTACATGGGCAATACACTCAGCAATCATCTTGGGTCCCAAATTTTAACTGACATATTTACAAAGAAAGCCACTAAGTTTAATTTGCATGTGCATGTGCAGAGTGAACAATAAGTAGAAGTCTCAATAAGTAGAAGTCTCAGGGACTGTGGCTTTTATTAAAGGGACAGTCTACACCAGAATTTTCATTGTTTAAAAAGATACGGCCAGATTACGAGTTTTGCGTTATGAGCTGTGTGGTGCTAACCTGCAGTTTTCTCTCACTGCTCACTTACCTACAGCGCTGGTATTACAGGTTTTTACAAACCCGGCATTAAAAGACAAAAAGTGAGCGTAGAGCAAAATTGAGCTCCACACTACACTCCAATTTAAGTCAGCGGTGAGCTGGTTGTACGTGCTCGTGCACGATTTCCCCATAGACATCAATGGGGAAAGCCGGCTGAGAAAAAGTCTAACACCTGCCAAAAAGCAGCGTAATTCTCAGTAACGCAGCCCCATTGATTCCTATGGGGAAACTAAAGTTATGTTTACACCTAACACCCTAACATGAACCCCGAGTCTAAACACCCCTAATCTCACACTTATTAACCCCTAATCTGCCGCTCCGGATATTACTGCAACCTACATTATATTTCTTAACCCCTAATCTGCTGCCCCAACATCGTCGACACCTACATTATATTTATTAACCCCCTAATCTCCCTCCCCAAATGTTGCTGCAACCTACCTACATGTATTAACTCCTAATCTGCCACCTCCAATGTCGCTGCCACTATTCTAAATTTATTAACCCCTAAACCGAAGTCTAACCCTAACACCCCCTAACTTAAATATAATTTAAATAAATCTAAATAAAATTACTATCATTAGCAAAATTATTCCTATTTAAAACTAAATACTTACCTATAAAATAATCCCTAAGCTAGCTACATTATAACTAATAGTTACATTGTAGCTATTTTAGGGTTTATTTTTATTTTACAGGCAAGTTTGTATTTATTTTAACTAGGTAGAATAGTTATTAAATAGTTATTAACTATTTAATAACTACCTAGCTCAAATAAATACAAATTTACCTGTAAAATAAAACCTAACCTAAGTTACACTAACACCTAACACTACACTACAATTAAATCAATTCCCTAAATTAAATACAATTTAATAAATTAAATTAAATTAGCTAAGTCACAAAAAACAAATACTAAATTACAGAAATTAAAAAACAAATTACAAGATCTTTAAATTAATTACACCTAATCTAAGAGCCCTATCAAAATAAAAAAAAGCCCCCCCAAAATAAAAAAAAAACCTAGCCTAAACTAAACTACCAATAGCCCCTAAAAGGGCCTTTTGCGGGGCATTGCCCCAAAGAAATCGGCTCTTTTATCTGTAAAAAAAAAATACAAACAACCCCCCCAACAGTAAAACTCACCACCCACACAATCAACCCCCCAAATAAAAGCCTAACTAAAAAAAACTAAGATCCTGAAAAGGACATTTGGATGGGAATTCCCGTTAAAAGGGCATTTAGCTCTATTGCAGCCCAAAGCCCTAACCTAAAACATAAACCCACCCAATACACCCTTAAAAAATCCTAACACTAACCCCCCGAAGATTCACTTACCGGGAGAAGTCTTCATCCAAGCGGCAAGATGTCCTCAACGAAGCCGGCAGAAGTGGTCCTCCAGACAGGAAGAAGTCTTCATCCAGACGGCATCGTCTATCTTCATCCTTCCGACGCGGAGCGGCTCCATCTTCAAGACATCCCGCACGGAGCATCCTCTTCAAATGACATCTTCTTCGGAATGAATATCTCTTTAAGTGACGTCATCCAAGATGGCGTCCGTTAGATTCCGATTTGCTGATAGAATTCTATCAGCCAATTGGAATTAAGGTAGAAAAAATCCTATTGGCTGATGCAATCAGCCAATAGAATGCAAGCTCAATCCTATTGGCTGATTGGATCAGCCAATAGGATTGAATTTCAATCCTATTGGCTGATTGCATCATCCAATAGGATTTTTTCTACCTTAATTCCGATTGGCTGATAGAAATCTATCAACCAATCAGAATCTAAGGGATGCCATCTTGGATGACATCACTTAAAGAGATATTCATTCCGAAGAAGACGTCATTTGAAGAGGATGCTCCGCGCTGGATGTCTTAAAGATGGAGCCACTCTGTGTCGGAAGGATGAAGATAGAAGATGCCATCTGGATGAAGACTTCTGCCCGTCTGGAGGACCACTTTTTCTCGTCTGGAGGACCACTTCTGCCGGCTTCATTGTGTTAGGATTTTTGAATAGTGTATTGGGTGGGTTTATTTTTTAGGTTAGGGCTTTGGGCTGCAATAGAGCTAAATGCCCTTTTAAGGGCAATGACCATCCAAATGCCCTTTTCAGGGCAATGGGAAGCTTAGGTTTTTTTAGTTAGGATTTTATTTGGAGGGTTGGCTGTGTGGGTGGTGGGTTTTACTGTTGGGGGCAATGCCCCGCAAAAGGCCCTTTTAAGGGCTATTGGTAGTTTAGTTTAGGCTAGGGTTTTTTTGTTTTGGGAGGCTTTTTTATTTTGATAGGGCTCTTAGATTAGGTGTAATTAGTTTAAAGATCTTGTAATTTGTTTTTTATTTTCTGTAATTTAGTGTTTGTTTTTTTGTGATTTAGTTAATTTAATTTAATTTAATTTATTTAATTGTATTTAATTTAGGGAATTGATTTAATTGTAGTGTAGTGTTAGGTGTTAGTGTAACATAGGTTAGGTTTTATTTTATAGGGGTTAATAAATATAATGTAGGTGTCGGCGATGTTGGGGACGGCAGATTAGGGGTTTATAAATATAATGTAGGTTGCGGCGATGTCCGGACCGGAAGATTAGGGGTTAATAAGTATAATGTAGGTGGCGGCAATGTTAGGGGCGGCAGATTAGAGGTTAATAATATTTAACTAGTGTTTTTTGAGGCGGGAGTGCGGCAGTTTAGGGGTTAATATGTTTATTCTAGTGGCGGCGATGTCCGGTCGGCAGATTAGGGATTAAAAATGTTATTATAGTGTTTGCAATGCGGGAGCAGGACCGTCTTTAACACAGGGCAAAAGGGGCAGCTGCCCAGGGCCCAGTCTCTGTTGAGGGGCCCAATCAAGAATCCTAAAAAAAAAAAAAAAAAAAAAATTTTTTTTTTTTACTTTTTTTTTTTTATGGTTTATACCAGATTGTTGATGTGACATGGGGAACACACACATTCGGTCCTAATACTGTCACAGTCAAAAGTACTCTGCTTATATATATATATATATTTTTTTTTTTAAAAACTGTGCCAGACCGTGCCAGTGTCATGTGATATGCCAAGCTATTGCCATGTGCTGTTTTAGATGTGCACTGTGCAGCACTGAATGCAAAGCCCTAATTCGGCATCCAGCCATTCACACTGCATCAGAAAAGGTCCTACTGGGGTTACCACTGTTACCAGGTAACTGCTCTGGTGGTGGCGATTGTTTCTGAGTAGGGCTGACTGTAGGCGCATGCAGCAGAAAGCTGGAGCTGCAGGCACGTGAGGCTTTGAGCATCTGTGCAGTTGCATACACTGCTCTCTTCAGTCTTGAGGCTGTGTGACTCATCTCACACTGTATCCATGCAGCCTTGGACAGACAGCATCCATTCTGCTGGTCTCCTTAGCCCTGCTCTTTCTTCTATGGCTCTAAGATCAACTAAGTGAAGTTTGTAAGGGGAACAGTGCTTTGTAGAAAGGTGTCAGTGGGAAGAATAAGTGAGTGCACACACGCCCCTCCCCATGCAGCATTGTCTAGTGCAGGGTGAGAGGGAACTTGTTCCTAGCAGAGAAGTGACATGTGCTGCTGTGGCTGATGTATAGTGTCATGCTGATACTTCACACATTAATGTAAGGTTTATTTTTATAGTTTTTATTTTCTCTCTGTCTCTGCTTACCATAGTAGTTCTGCTGTTCTAGTCAGTAAACTTATATTTGTCTGCACCTCCATGCTTCCTCCACAGTCTTTACCTTGCTGTGCTCCTGTTGGCTGCCCTAACCAGCTAACCTCACACCAGAATCACATTCAAAAGAATATTAAATTAATCCACAGTGGATGAATTTATATATTTATTTACTTATTAGTACTGCTTAGGTCCAGTTTCACATATTGCAATTTATTTCATTTTTTTTAAATGATTAGCCCAGCAGTGGATGATCCACGGCTGGGCTAATAATTAAAAAATAAAAATAAAATTGATTTAATTGTTTTTGGGATGTTGGGGTGGAGAGCGAAATTGCATGGGGTAGGGGGGGCCCAAGAAAATGTTTGCCCAGGCTACAGTCAGTATTAAAGACGGCCCTGTCCTATTGGCTGATCCAATCAGCCAATAGAATGCAAGCTCAATCCTATTGGCTGATTGGCATCAGCCAATAGGATTTTTTCTACCTTAATGCCGATTGGCTGATAGAATTCTATCAGCCAATTGGAATCTAAGGGACGCCATTTTGGATGACGTCACTTAAAGGTACCTTCATTCTGTGTTAGTCATCGGATGAAGAGGATGCTCCGCGTCAGATGTCTTAAAGATGGACCTGCTCCGCGCTGGATGGATGAAGATAGAAGATGCCATCTGGATGAAGACTTCTGCCCGTCTGGAGGACCACTTCTGCCCGGCTTGGATGAAGACGTCTCCCGGTAAATCGATCGTCAGGGGGTTAGTGTTAGGTTTTTTTAAGGGTGTATTGGGTGGGTTTTATTTTTTAGATTAGGGTTTGGGAGTCAAAAGAGCTAACTGCCCTTTTAAGGGCAATGCCCATCCAAATGCCCTTTTCAGGGCAATGGGGAGCTTAGGTTTTTTTAGCTAGTATTTTATTTGGGGGGTTGGTTGTGTGGGTGGTAGGTTTTACTGTTAGGGGGTTGTTTGTATTTTTTTTTTACAGGTAAAAGAGCTGATTACTTTGGGGCAATGCCCCGCAAAAGGCCCTTTTAAGGGCTATTGGTAGTTTAGTTTAGGCTAGGGTTTTTTTTTATTTTGGGGGGCTTTTTTATTTTAATAGGGCTATTAGATTAGGTGTAATTAGTTTCAATTTCTGTAATTTGTTTATTATTTTCTGTAATTTAGTGTTTATTTGTTTTTGTACTTTAGCTAATTTAATTTAATTTATTTAATTGTTTTTAATTTATTTAATTATAGTGTAGTGTTAGATGTTAGTGTAACTTAGGTTAGGTTTTATTTTACAGGTAAATTTATATTTATTTTAGCTAGGTAGTTATTAAATAGTTAATAACTATTTAATAACTATTCTACCTAGTTAAAATAAATACAAACTTGCCTGTAAAATAAAAATAAAACCTAAGCTAGCTACAATGTAACAATTAGTTATATTGTAGCTAGCTTAGGGTTTATTTTATAGGTAAGTAGTTAATTTTAAATAGGTATAATTTAGTTAATGATAGGAATATGTATTTAGATTTATTTAAATTATATTTAAGTTAGTGGGTGTTAGGTTTAGGGTTAGACTTAGGTTTAGGGGTTAATAACTTTAATATGGTGGTGGCGACGTTGGGGGCGGCAGATTAGGGGTTAATAAATATAATGTAGGTGTTGGCAATGTAGGGGGCAGCAGATTAGGGGTTCATAAGTATAATGTAGGTGGCGGCGGTGTCCGGAGCAGCAGATTAGAGGTTAATAATTATAATGTAGGTGTCGGCGATGTCGGGGTGGCAGATTAGTGTTAATAAGTGTAAGATTAGGGGTGTTTAGACACAGGGTTCATGTTAGGGTGTTAGGTGTAGACATAAATTTTATTTCCCCATAGGAATCAATGGGGCTGCATTAAAGGGACACTAAACCCAAAATGTTTCTTTCATGATTCAGATAGAGAATAAAATTTTAAGCAATATTCCAATTTACTTCTATTATCTAATCTGCTTCATTATTTAGGTATCCTTTGTTGAAGAAATAGCAATCCACATGGGTGAGCCAATCACACGAGGCATCTGTGTGCAGCCACCAATCAGCAGCTACTGAGCCTATCTAGATATGCTTTTCAGCATAGGATATCAAGAAAATGAAGCAAATTAGATAATAGAAGTAAATTGGAAAGTTGTAAAATTATATGCTCTTTCTAAATCATAAAAGAAAAAATTTAGGTTGCATGATCCTTTAAGGAGTTTTACGCTGCTTTTTGGCAGGTGTTAGACTTTTTCTCAGCCAGCTCTCCCCGTTGAGTCCTATGGGGAAATCGTGCACAAGCACGTTACACCAGCTCACCGCTGACTTAAGCAGCGCTGGTATTGGAGTGCGGTAATGAGCGAAATTTTGCTCAACGCTCACTTCTTGTTTTTTAACGATGGGTTTCTGAAAACTCGTAATACCAGCGATGCATGTAAGTGAGCGGTGAGAGACAACTGCTCGTTAGCACCGCACAGCCTCTAATGCAAAACTCGAAATCTAGGTGATTGTCTTTTTATATGAGACTTAATACATTATGGCCTAGATTTGGAGTTTGGCGTTAGCCGTGAAAACCAGCGTTAGAGGCTCCTAACGCTGGTTTTAGGCTAACTCCGGTATTTGGAGTCACTCAAAATAGGGTCTAACGCTCACTTTTCAGCCGCGACTTTTCCATACCGCAGATCCCCTTACGTCAATTGCGTATCCTATCTTTCCAATGGGATCTTTCTAACTCCGGTATTTAGAGTCGTGGCTGAAGTGAGCGTTAGACATCTAACGACAAAACTCCAGCCGCAGGAAAAAAGTCAGTAGTTAAGAGCTTTCTGGGCTAAAGCCGGTTCATAAAGCTCTTAACTACTGTACTCTAAAGTACACTAACACCCATAAACTACCTATGTACCCCTAAACCGAGGCCCCCCCACATCGCCGCCACTCGATTAAATTTTTTTAACCCCTAATCTGCCGACCGCCACCTACGTTATACTTATGTACCCCTAATCTGCTGCCCCTAACACCGCCGACCCCTGTATTATATTTATTAACCCCTAATCTGCCCCCCACAACGTCGCCGCCAGCTACCTACAATAATTAACCCCTAATCTGCCGACCGCAAAGTGCCGCCACCTACATTATAGCTATGTACCCCTAATCTGCTGCCCCTAACACCGCCGACCCCTATATTATATTTATTAACCCCTAATCTGCCCCCCACAACGTCGCCTCCACCTGCCTACACTTATTAACCCCTAATCTGCCGAGCGGACCGCACCACTACTATTATAAAGTTATTAACCCCTAATCCGCCTCACTAACCCTATAATAAATAGTATTAACCCCTAATCTGCCCTCCCTAACATCGCCAACACCTAACTTCAATTATTAACCCCTAATCTGCCGACCGGAGCTCACCGCTATTCTAATAAATGTATTAACCCCTAAAGCTAAGTCTAACCCTAACACTAACACCCCCCTAAGTTAAATATAATTTTAATCTAACAAAATTAATTGACTCTTATTAAATAAATTATTCCTATTTAAAGCTAAATACTTACCTGTAAAATAAACCCTAATATAGCTACAATATAACGAATAATTACATTGTAGCTATTTTAGGATTAATATTTATTTTACAGGCAACTTTGTAATTATTTTAACCAGGTACAATAGCTATTAAATAGTTAAAATAATTACAAATTTACCTGTAAAATAAATCCTAACCTAAGTTACAATTAAACCTAACACTACACTATCAATAAATTAATTAAATAAAATACCTATAATTATCTACAATTAAACCTACCACTACACTATCAATAAATTAATTAAATAAAATACCTACAATTATCTACAATTAAACCTAACACTACACTATCAATAAATAAATTAAATACAATACCTACAAATAACTACAATGAAATAAACTATCTAAAGTACAAAAAATAAAAAAGAACTAAGTTACAAAAAATAAAAAAATATTTACAAACATAAGAAAAATATTACAACAATTTTAAACTAATTACACCTACTCTAAGCCCCCTAATAAAATAACAAAGACCCCCAAAATAACAAAATGCCCTACCCTATTCTAAATTTCTACATTTCAAAGCTCTTTTACCTTACCAGCCCTGAACAGGGCCCTTTGCGGGGCATGCCCCAAGAAATTCAGCTCTTTTGCCTGTAAACAAAAAATATACAATACCCCCCCCAACATTACAACCCACCACCCACATACCCCTAATCTAACCCAAACCCCCCTTAAATAAAACTAACACTAAGCCCCTGAAGATCTTCCTACCTTGTCTTCACCCTACCAGGTTCACCGATCCGTCCTGAAGAGCTCCTCCGATGTCCTGATCCAAGCCCAAGCAGGGGGCTGAAGAGGTCCATGATCCGGCTGAAGTCTTCATCCAAGCGGGAGCTAAAGAGGTCCATGATCCGGATGAAGTCTTCTATCAACGGCATCTTCAATCTTCTTTCTTCCGGATCCATCTTTCAGACCTCCGACGCGGAACATCCTCTTCTCCCGACGCCTACTAGCCAAATGACGGTTCCTTTAAGGGACGTCATCCAAGATGGCGTCCCTCGAATTTCGATTGGCTGATAGGATTCTATCAGCCAATCGGAATTAAGGTAGGAATATTCAGCCAATCAGATTGAGCTCGCATTCTATTGGCTGATCGGAACAGCCAATAGAATGCAAGCTCAATCTGATTGGCTGATCGAATCAGCCAATCGGATTGAACTTGATTCTGATTGGCTGATTCCATCAGCCAATCAGAATATTCCTACCTTAATTCCGATTGGCTGATAGAATCCTATCAGCCAATCGGAATTCGAGGGACGCCATCTTGGATGACGTCCCTTAAAGGAACCGTCATTCGGCTAGTAGGCGTCGGGAGAAGAGGATGTTCCGCGTCGGAGGTCTGAAAGATGGATCCGGAAGAAAGAAGATTGAAGATGCCGTTGATAGAAGACTTCATCCGGATCATGGACCTCTTCAGCTCCCGCTTGGATGAAGACTTCATCCGGATCATGGACCTCTTCAGCTCCCGCTTGGATGAAGACTTCAGCCGGATCATGGACCTCTTCAGCCCCCCGCTTGGGCTTGGATCAGGACATCGGAGGAGCTCTTCAGGACGGATCGGTGAACCTGGTAGGGTGAAGACAAGGTAGGAAGATCTTCAGGGGCTTAGTGTTAGGTTTATTTAAGGGGGGTTTGGGTTAGATTAGGGGTATGTGGGTGGTGGGTTGTAATGTTGGGGGGGTATTGTATGTTTTTTTTTACAGGCAAAAGAGCTGAATTTCTTCGGGCATGCCCCGCAAAGGGCCCTGTTCAGGGCTGGTAAGGTAAAAGAGCTTTGAAATGTAGTAATTTAGAATAGGGTAGGGCATTTTGTTATTTTGGGGGTCTTTGTTATTTTATTAGGGGGCTTAGAGTAGGTGTAATTAGTTTAAAATTGTTGTAATATTTTTCTTATGTTTGTAACTATTTTTTAATTTTTTGTAACTTAGTTCTTTTTTATTTTTTGTACTTTAGTTAGTTTATTTCATTGTAGTTATTTGTAGGAATTGTATTTAATTTATTTATTGATAGTGTAGTGTTAGGTTTAATTGTAGGTAATTGTAAGTATTTTATTTAATTAATTTAATGATAGTATAGTGTTAGGTTTAATTGTAACTTAGGTTAGGATTTATTTTACAGGTAATTTTGTTATTATTTTAACTAGGTAACTATTAAATAGTTCTTAACTATTTAATAGCTATTGTACCTGGTTAAAATAATTACAAAGTTGCCTGTAAAATAAATATTAATCCTAAAATAGCTACAATGTAATTATAATTTATATTGTAGCTATATTAGGATTTATTTTACAGGTAAGTATTTAGCTTTAAATAGGAATAATTTATTTAATAAGAGTTAATTAATTTCGTTAGATTAAAATTATATTTAATTTAGGGGAGTGTTAGTGTTAGGGTTAGACTTAGCTTTAGGGGTTAATACATTTATTATAGTAGCGGTGAGCTCCGGTCGGCAGATTAGGGGTTAATGTTTGAAGTTAGGTGTCAGCGATGTTAGGGAGTGCAGATTAGGGGTTAATACTATTTATTATAGGGTTAGTGATGCGGATTAGGGGTTAATAACTTTATTATAGTAGCGCTCAGGTCGGCTCGGCAGATTAGGGGTTAATAAGTGTAGGCAGGTGGAGGCGACGTTGAGGGGGGCAGATTAGGGGTTAATAAATATAATATAGGGGTCGGCGGTGTTAGGGGCAGCAGATTAGGGGTACATAAGGATAATGTAAGTAGCGGCGGTTTACGGAGCAGCAGATTAGGGGTTAAAAATAATATGCAGGGGTCAGCGATAGCGGGGGCGGCAGATTAGGGGTTAATAAGTGTAAGGCTAGGGGTGTTTAGACTCGGGGTACATGTTAGGGTGTTAGGTGCAGACGTAGGAAGTGTTTCCCCATAGCAAACAATGGGGCTGCGATAGGAGCTGAACGCTGCTTTTTTGCAGGTGTTAGGTTTTTTTTCAGCTCAAACAGCCCCATTGTTTCCTATGGGGGAATTGTGCATGAGCACGTTTTTGAGGCTGACCGCTTGCGTAAGCAACTCTGGTATCGAGAGTTGAAGCTGCGTTAAAAATGCTCTACGCTCCTTTTTTGGAGCCTAACGCAGCCTTTTTGTGGACTCTCAATACCAGAGTTATTTTTATGGTGCAGCCAGAAAAAAGCCGGCGTTAGCTACGCGGGTCGTTACCGACAAAACTCCAAATCTAGCCGTATGTTTGCTGCAATATTTTTTTAACATTACATTTCTTTATTTGCGTTGGATGAATATGGAAAAATTACATTATCCCCCAAATGCCAAACCACAAACAATTACTTATAATTTATTACAGGCAGTATATTCTATTTTATAAGTACTTCAAGTCTCAAATTATATCAAAACCGCATGTAAAAATGAAAGCACATTTCCTGTGACGTAATATAGAATAGAAATCTTAAACACACTCATATCATATCAATTTAGTATAAAACTCAACATTTATCTCCTGTGTTTTCAATATTGGGATACTCAGAACAGAGTTTTGGTGGTCTATTACTGATGTTGAGCCCTCATGTGAGAGATGATTTGATGATTCAAGGTTGATGATTTCCATCATGGTCATGATTAGTGCATGACAGGGTGGGCTTGGGGTGACCCACAGTTGGTTTCAAAGAAAATAGAACACTGGAACACAAATAGGAGGAAGTTGTGGAAGAAGAGACATTGGTAAAGAGCTAACAACCTCTGACAATACCAATAAAGATTGATGTTGGAACAGGGGTAGTTTGAAGGGGGTGATATGTACTCCCATTAAGTATAATAGTATAATACCAAACCTCAAATATACCAGTTCACTTGAATATGTAACATAGCGCTTCCTTTGCATGCCCAGTATGTTATGTAAAGCAACGAGAGTGGTTGGGAAAAGAGATTTAAATAAAATAAAACTACAGTCAGTCAACAAAAGATGAAGTCCTCAGTCAGTATTCCCCTATACCCCTATACCTTTAGCTTTTGTGGACATCTTTTTGAACTTCCAAATATTATGGTACAGAACTTTTGCTTTTGTTGGATCTCTGATTTGATGTTAAAAAAATACTCTCTGCTCTTCCCTTTACAAGGTGTGATGTACAGTTGATACAGGAAAATTACTTTAATGGAAGTTACTAGCTGCTTGCTTGGAGCCTCTTAAAAGGTATGTCTCTCGGATTTTGTGTTATTGCCTATTGACTTTTGCATAATTATATGAATATTATTACTATCATGAATTAATTATAAACAAACAATATATTCTCATATACTTTAACTGGTGCATGATTATAGAGTAATATAATCAAAAAAGTCATTATACAAACTGGGAAATAGTTGAGGGCATTGCCCATGAGTCACCATGTAATGAACCACATTTAGCAAATGGGATTTTCAGGAGAGGTGTACTCAGAAGCTTATATGTTTTCCTTACAAGAGTCTAAACTACTCAACTGCTTTAGCAACTCAGTACAAGGAATATTTTCTATGAATTTGTGTTATCTATAAATCTGTATTTTTTAAAATGGCTACATGATATATTTAGCTGGACAAAAAATATTAAAATTTAAGGTGTGGTAGATAAAAAGTGTAAAATAAATTAAAGGGATAGAAAAAAACCAAAATAATCTTTAATTTTTCATTTATATAGAACATGCAATTTTAAACAACTTTCCAATTTACTTCTTATATTTTTAATTTGCTTTATTATCTTGTTATCCTTTGCTGAAGAAACATCATTGCACTTCTGACTATCTAGTTAGCCAATCACAAGAAACACATGTGTGCAGGAAACAATGTGCTGCTAGCTCCCAATAGTGTAGGATATGTGTGTATTCTTTCTCAACAAGGGATACTTAGAGTCCAAAGCACATTTAAAAATAGAAGTGAATTTAAAAGTGTCTTAAAATGACATGCTCTATCTGACTTTCCTATCCCTTTAAAGAATATGTTTAAATAATTAGGGGAGGTAGAATTGAATATCCTTTCCTATATAATAGTGTAATATGGAATCATAAAGGAAATATCTGAGGGCAGCCTTTGTTAGAACTGTACATTGCTCAATGATTTACACTAAAACAAATGAAAAAATAATATATATATATATATAAATAATTCAGTGTCTCATCAACATCAAAACAGTTTAGCTATTATTATATAATGTTATAAGAATGTTTACATAACATTAATAAACATACCAATTACCAGAAACCTCATGTCCAGGATACTTTAATCAGAAAATGTTTTATCACTCAAGTCAAGTTGTTAGAAATATGCTGATATAAAGACTATCGGCTAGATTACAAGTGTTGCGATACGGCTTTTAACGCTGAAAAAAATTGCCATTCCAGTGTAATGGCCAGGAACGCATATTACGAGTTGCGGCAGTATAGCTATACCGCAAGCATTTTAGCCTGTAATGCAATGTCCATTCCGCACTCAAAAAAATGACGTTTAAAAACTGGATTTTTATAGCGCCCATATTACAGGTTGTGCGTTCCGGCTAAAATGCATGTGTTATGCTCTATACCGACACGATCCATGCCGTCATCTGAGAGCAGTAGTTATGGATTTTGCGAAACAAAAATGTTTCACAAAACTCATGACTAAAGTGTTACAAAGTACACTAACACCCATAAACTACCTATTAACCACTAAACCGCCACCCTCCTACATCGCAAACACTATTTAAAACTTATTAACCCCTAATCTGTTGCCCACCCACAATCGCGACTATTAAATAAAGCTAATAACCCCTAATCTGCCGCCCACCTACATCGCCAACACTATTTAAATATATTAACCCCTAATACGCCACTCCCCGATATCTCCACCACTATAATAAAGTTATTATCTCATAAACCTCCGGCCTTCCACATCGCCGCCACTATAATCAAGTTATTAAACCCTAAACCTCCGGCCTCCCACATCGCCGCCACTAAATAAACCTATTAAGCCCTAAACCGTCTGCCTCCCCCACATCGCAATACATCTAAATTAAACTATTAACCCCTAAACCTAACATCCCCTAACTTTAAATTAAAATTACAATATAACTATATTTAAATAAATAAAAACTTACCTGTGAAATAAAAATAAACCTAACATTAAACTATAAATTAACCTAACATAACTATTCTAATAAAATTAAAAAAAATACTACCAATTAAAAAATCTAAATTATAAATTTGAAAAAAAAATGAACACTACGAAAATAAATAAAATCTAAAATTACAAGAAATAATAATAAACACTAAATTTTGAAAAATAAAAAACACTAAGCTTACAAAAAATAATAAAATTATTACAAAATAAAAACAATCACACCTATTCTAATAGCCCTATAAAAATAAAAAGTCCCCCAAAATAAAAACACCCCTAGCCTACAATAAACTACCAAAAGCCCTTAAAAGGGCCTTTTGTAGGGTATTGCCCTAAGTTAGACAGCTCGTTTACCTGTAAAAAAATACAAAGTCCCCCCAACACCCCAAAATAAATAACCTGACTCTAAAAAAAACTAAGCTACCCATTGCTCTTACAGGGGCATTTGTATGGGCATTGCCCTTAAAAGTGCATTCAGCTCTTTTTCACTGCCCTTAAAAGGGCATTCAGCTTTTTTACAAAATCCCAAAGCCCTAATCTAAAAAAAAAACACCCAAAAAAATGAATAAAAAAAACTAACACTAACCCCAGAATATCTACTCACAGTTCCTGAAGTCCGGCCATCCATCTCCATCCAGGCGGTGACACCTTCATCCATCTCAGGGACGTCTTCTATCTTCATCCCAGCGGCGCGGAGCCATCCTGGAAGCCGATTCTATCCTGCACGGAGTGTCCTCTTCATAGGTCAACGCCGTACACTGAAGTTGAATACAAGGTAAATGGCGTACCTTGCATTCCTATTGGCTGATTTGATTCTTCAAATTCAAAATAGCCAATAGGATGAGAGATACTGAAATCCTATTGGCTGATTTGAACTGCCAATTGGATATCAGTAGCTCTCATACTATTGGCTGATTTGAATTTGAAGACTCAAATCGGCCAATAGGAATGCAAGGTACTCCATTTTTAAATGGCGACCTTGCATCAAACTTCAGTGTACGACGGTGACTGTATGAAGAGGACGCACTACGCATGATGGGATCAGCTTCCAGGATGGCTCCGCTCTGTGCCGTTGGGATGAAGATAGAAGATGTCCCCAAGATGGATGAGAGATACTGAAATCCTATTGGCTGATTTGAACTGCCAATTGGATATCAGTAGCTCTCATACTATTGGCTGATTTGAATTTGAAGACTCAAATCGGCCAATAGGAATGCAAGGTACTCCATTTTTAAATGGCGACCTTGCATCAAACTTCAGTGTACGACGGTGACTGTATGAAGAGGACGCACTACGCATGATGGGATCAGCTTCCAGGATGGCTCCGCTCTGTGCCGTTGGGATGAAGATAGAAGATGTCCCCAAGATGGATGAAGGTGTCGTCATCTGGATGAAGAATTCTCGCCGCCTGGATGGAGATGGATGTCCGGACTTCAGGAACCATGAGTAGATATTCTGGGGTTAGTGTTAGGTTGTTATTTTCATTTTTTGGGTGTTTTTTTTTTTTTTTTTTTTTTTTTAGATTAGGGCTTCGGGCTTTTGGAAAAGAGCTGAATGCTCTTTTAAGGGCAGTGAAAAGGAGCTGAATGCCCTTTTAAGAGCAATGCCCATACAAATGCCTCTTTAGGGGCAATGGGTAGTTTAGGATTTTTTAGAGTTAGGTTTTTTATTTTGGGGGGTTGGTTGGGTGGTGGGTTTTACTGTTGGGGGGACTTTGTATTTTTTTACAGGTAAAAGTGCTGTTTAACTTAGGCCAATGCCCTACAAAAGGCCCTTTTAAGGGCTATTGGTAGTTTATTGTAGGCTAGGGGGTCTTTTTATTTTAGGGGTCTTTTTTATTTTTATCGGGCTATTAGATTAGGTGTAATTGTTTTTATTTTTGATAATTTCGTTTATTATTTTTGTAAGCTTAGTGTTTTTTATTTTTCGTAATTTAGTGTTTATTATTTTTTGTAATTTTAGATTTTTTATTTTTTTTCGTAGTGTTAGGTTTTTTTATATTTGTAATTTAGATTTTTTTTAATTGGTAGTATTTTTTTTATTTTATTAGAATAGTTATGTTATGTTAATTTATAGTTTAATGTTAGGTTTATTTTTATTTCAGAGGTAAGTTTTTATTTAGATATAGTTATATTGTAATTTTAATTTAACGTTAGGGGGATGTTAGGTTTAGGGGTTAATAGTTTAATTTAGTGTTTTGCGATGTGGGGGGCAGCTGTTTAGGGGTTAATATGTTTAGGTTAGTAGCGGCGATGTGGGAGGCCAGAGTTTTAGGGGTTAATAGGTTAATTTAGTGGCGGCGATGTCGGAGGCCGGAGGTTTAGAAGTTAATAACTTTATTATAGTGTTGGGGAGTGGCAGAATAGGGGTTAATAGCTTTTATTAGTGTTGGCGATGTCGGGAGCATCAGATGAGAGGTTAATAGTTTTATTTAGGTGTTGGCAATGTCCGAGAGCGGCGGATTAGGGGTGTTTAGACTCGGGGTTAATTTTAGGGTGTTTTTTTTTTCCATAGACATCAATGAGGTTGCGTTACGGAGATTTTTCATTCCGCACTTCAGGTGTTAGGGTTTTTTTCCAACACTCTCTCCCCATTGATGTCTATGTGGGAAAGCGTGCACGAGCATGTCAAATCAACCCTTGGATTTTGGGCGGTATGGAGCTTAATGCCACCATATTGCACGCACAAGGAGGCTTTTCAGTAACTCGTAATGGCAGCGCTATGGAGAGTGAAATAACACAACTTTTTTAGCGTTAGTTTCGCACCCTGTTTAGCGCAAAACTCGTAATCTAGGTGTATATGAATACTTGTAGATACATCTATGTTAAGATGAATAGACCAATTTAATTTTTTCAATCTGCTCGTGACATAATATTCCAGCAATTTATCTGCTTGCCAAAGGGATGTACTGATAATGGTTTTACTTAAAAGTTGATTATTGTGGTCTGTGTTTTCTATACAATGTCTAATAATTAAATCAGAGCCATTGTATCTATCAATAACTGTTATATTATCACTACATGAGCTTTTAACACCATATAAATATATTTATCAATAGCTAGCTATTATCCCATGCTGTGATGGCCTCATGCTTATTCTGACAACTAGAGCTACTTGACATTTTTAATGACAATGTGCAATGAACCATGAGGCCTGAGCTGAAGGAAACAGACACAAGGCTGTAAATCACGTCAGCACAAGCCATCTGTAAACATGGTTGGGGGACAGAATGTATAACAAGAATACATGTGAAATATTGTGCTATCAATTCCAAGGTATATAGTATGTATCCTGTTCTATAAAGCCATTTCAGATTATACAATGCCTTAAAAATAGAATTAAAAGCATTCAATTATTAAAAGGAAATGAAATGTAAAATTTCAGTTACAGTAATTACAGTATGCTCGGATGCGTATGAGGTGGTTCTGTTTCGGGTTGCGTACGTGATAGCCTTTTTTGCGGCCTTTCGGGTCTCCGAGGTGGTGGGGGCGAATAGGAGAGATGGAGGGGGGATTCAGAGATGTGATGTTTGGATCCAAGAGAGGGAGCTTTTCATATGGCTAAGGAGGTCGAAAACTGACCAGGGTGGACAAGGGAGAGCTATAAGCCTCAAGGCAATTGGGGGTACATGTTGCCCAATTGAGGCCGTGGCTGCATTTTTGCGGGTGCGGCCGCAGGGCGACGGCCCGTTGCTGGTGCACAGGAACGGGGACTTGTTGTCAAGTTTCCAGTTTATTGCAGTCTTTAGGAAAGTGCTAGGGCAACTGGGGTTACCAAAGCTTGATTTTGGGTCCCATTCTTTTAGAATAGGGGCAGCTACAGAGGCGAGAATGTTGGGGATGTCGGATGCAAGGATTAAAAGGATTGGGAGGTGGGCTTCTGACAGTTTTAGATCCTATGTACGGAGAAACTTAATACTGTAAGTTAATTTGGGATGTTTTTGTTCTTCTTTTTCTTGTCTTATGGTTAGGTATTCGGGAGTGCTGGATTATTGGCCATTCCTACATTTATTGGGCTAGGCGAGCGGCAATGGTAAAGGATGATGGAGGCCAGCTGGGTTTGGAGGACAGTGCGGTGCGGATACGTTGGTTGGGGTTTCGGGGTTTGAGGTGGGACCAGGTGATTGTGAAAGTAGTGGAATTTGCAAGGTTGTATGGCCCGCCTGGGCTGTTGGTGATCCATGCGGGGGGAAATGATTTGGGCTCCATCTCTCAGAAAGATTTGTTGGATGGAGTAAAGAGGGATTTGTTAAGATTATGGGACTTGTTCCCAGAGCTCATTGTAGTGTGGTCCGAGATAGAACCTCGGCTGAATTGGCAGGCAGCGTGGGATTCTTGGAGGTTGGAAGTTTCCAGGAGGAAAATCAATAGAATTTTGAGCAAGTTTGTAGAGAAAAAAGGGGGGGTGTCAATATGACACGTGGAATTTGAAGGTGAGGCTGGGGCATGTTTTTTCCTGAGAGATGGAGTCCATTTGAACGAGGTGGGGCTGCATTTGTTCAATTTTAATTTGAAAGAAGGGGTAGAAAAGGCCTTGGGTAGTGGCGGGGTCCGGCTATAAGCCGTCCTTGTGGCGGATGGGGCTTGCCTTTGGTGGTCTGTGGAGTTTGCTGGGGTACCTCCTGCCATGCAGGAGAGGTATATATTACGGTTCCTGATGGGGACCTTCGGAGGGAAGTACAATGGATTAATGGGCAAGCCCCGAGGAGGGGGGATTGTTTATGTTAAAGTTATCATGGGAGTTATTTACCTGTGTTTGTTTATATGTTAATAGAATTTGTTAATAAAACAAGCTGCAGCCTTTTTACCCCATTTGGTGTTGTGTGTTTTATTTCTTAGAATAACGTAGTCCCGAATAAAGGGGTCATCTCCTATACACAGTGTACTGTACTGTACAGCAGTGTTTTCCAACCAGTGTGCCGTGGCACACTAGTGTGCCGTGAGAGATCCTCAGGTGTGCCACGGCAGACTGACAACAGTGTAACATATTTTTTAAACTTTGCTTGTTTTTTACTTCCAGTGCAGGGGTAGTTTGTAGGAGGCATGGCATAACAGCACAATACATAAAGTATGTGTGTGTTTGTGTGTATGTGTATATATATATAAGAATAAAGAGAACAAAAAAAAACAAACAGAGTCTCTATAGAAGTGCGCAAATGATCACAGCATGTGGCAGATGGCGGATTCGGCAACCAGCAATCCAGGCAGCTCTCTTAGAAATAGTAGATGGACAACGGGAACCTGTGGATGACAGATGGAAGAGGCGCCTCATGGGACAAGTATCGTTTTAGGCAACAGAGGGAAACACAATAACTGCAGGACCCCCCACACAGAGTGTTACTCACAAGAGCGGCGGTACAAACGTGTACCCAGACAAGCAGGACGGAACCAAAAGTCGCCCGTCAGACAGGCGTAAGCTCGGTACGCTAAGGCAGACGTCACTCAGCAGGCAGCGTCAGAGTCGACCCAGCAGGGGAACCAATGGAGTAGAAGGAAAACCGACACAGCGGACCTCCAAAGGGGAATCAGGAACGTAACCAAATTGCTCCAGCGGCAATAATAATAGAAAACAGGCAGGTGTGATGTACTCAAGGATATATTTATTGAGTACAAACAGATAAAAACATGCTGACAGCAACGCGTTTCTCAACAAATAGTCGTTTCATCAGCCTGATGAAACGACTATTTGTTGAGAAACGCGTTGCTGTACGCATGTGTTTATCTGTTTGTACTCAATAAATATATCCTTGAGTACATCACACCTGCCTGTTTTCTATTATTATTGCCGCTGGAGCAATTTGGTTACGTTCCTGATTCCCCTTTGGAGGTCCGCTGTGTCGGTTTTCCTTCTACTCCATTGGTTCCCCTGCTGGGTCGACTCTGACGCTGCCTGCTGAGTGACGTCTGCCTTAGCGTACCGAGCTTACGCCTGTCTGACGGGCGACTTTTGGTTCCGTCCTGCTTGTCTGGGTACACGTTTGTACCGCCGCTCTTGTGAGTAACACTCTGTGTGGGGGGTCCTGCAGTTATTGTGTTTCCCTCTGTTGCCTAAAACGATACTTGTCCCATGAGGCGCCTCTTCCATCTGTCATCCACAGGTTCCCGTTGTATATATATATATGCTTTATTAGGCTACAATGTGTGATTTTTTTAAAATTTTGGGATGGTGGTGTGCCACAGGATTTTTTAATGTAAAAAAGTGTGCCACGGCAAAAAAAGGTTAAAAATCACTGCTGTACAGTACTCACTATCGATTCACTTTTTAAACTTGCAAAGTGCGTGATTCACTTCGTAACTTGCAAAGATTCACTTTTTTACTTTCAAAGTGTGTTAGTTTGCCGTTTTCCGGAAACCCCACCTCTTCCTGGTGCGCAGCAACATCTTCCTGGCGCGCAGCAACCTCTTCCTGAACCATAGAGACTAACTGTTCATGTGCGCAGGCGCCGGTTTTTGTCCGTTCTCGCGAGTGTCCGTAAAGAGAGGGTCCGTAATAGCTATGTACGTACATGCGAGTGTCCATAAAGTGAAGTTCCGTAAAGTGGGGTATGCCTGTATATGATGTAAGCTCCCACAATCCATGGGCTATAATTCATTTTAATATTACATAGATCAGTAATAGTAATAGCCTATTATTCATATCATAGCAATTCAGCTCTGTCACTAGGACCTGGTGACTCATAAGGAAACAATATCAGTTGCCACAATAAACTACTAAAGCAAGCAGGTTAGAAGAGAGACAGTGCTCTCATGGTAGTCCCCTGACCTATGTTTCACTAAACACTTCCCCAGAGGGAGCTGTTTGTCAATAATGTAATACACTCCAGCAGGTAAAAGGGAGCATTGGGAACACATTAAAGGGGAGGACATTTTACATTACAATGCCCCTTTAAAGTGTTTAATGGGAGCATTGTAAACACTTCCAATACATGTATAGTAGGTCCTTTCATAGCTTATTAACTTCTTATTACAAGTCATCTGTTAAGTATTTTGATTGATTAGCTTGCACAATCTGAAACACCGCTTTTGTATTTAAAGGGACACTGAACCCAATTTTTTTTCTTTCATCATTCAGATAGAGCATTTAATTTTAAGCAACTTTCTAATGTACTCCTATTATCAAATTTCCTTTATTATCTTGCTATCTTTATTTGAAAAGCAAGAATGTAAGTTTAGAAGCCGGACCATTTTTGGTTCACAACCTGGGTTGTGCTTGCTGATTGGTGGCTAAATGCACCCACCAATAAACAAATGCTGTCCAGCGCCCTGAACCAAAAATTGGCTGGCTCCTTAGCTTAGATGCCTTCTTTTTCAAATAAAGATAGCAAGAGAATGAAGAAAAATAATTGATAATAGGAGTAAATTATAAAGTTGCTTAAAATTACATGCTCTATCTGAAAAAAATTGGGTTTAGTATCCCTTTAACGCTTTTGAAAACCTGATGTTAAATATCAATGTTTGGCATTGTACATTCAATTAAACATTAAAATGCTATAGAAATAAATAAATGTGAAAGGGTTATTAAGGAAGGGTTACAGAGAGAACCTTTATGACAAGGGGCAGAAGTGGGAAGTGGTCAATGGTGTCTGTGTGTGTTAACATAACATAAACAATAAGTGCCCCATTTATTAAGCTACCGATGTATCTTCAGAACCTCAGCGTTTCAGGCTTCTATAAGTGAACCTAAAACACGAGCACTTAGCTTCTCCATCAACAAAAGTGTGATGGATTTAAATCATCCTGATCTGATTGGGATGATTGACAGCCCTTTCTTCTGTGTAATTGGCTGCATGCAAGCAGGGGGCAGTATTGCACAAGCAGCGGCTTGTGCAATGATAAAGTGGTTCCTGAGAGCGAACCTTGTCTGTCTGGCAGATGATAAATGGAGCGCTTAATAGTTATTTCAAAGAACTAAATCAAAAACGTCACTAACCGAGCATAATTTTTGCTCTTAAATGTTATCTGACAAGATTAATTTTACCACTAGCCCTCATTAAAAACTATTACCTGAGGGAATTTACGCATCCATGTTATTTGTTATGAATACTGTAGTGCGCACTATACTACTACATGCACAATAAATAACCATCAAATTATAGTTTGATTGCAAAATGCAAGTGGTGTAGATTGCACACAAGCGTCATTAGCATTCCATACTGATTGCATTTTTGAGCATTAATCTAGCCCTACATCTAATACAACTCTGACCATGCTCTGGTATATGTAACAATGCAAGACAGTTTATTGATCAAATTATATTTTTATTTTAGCCTAACACTTGGGTGATTTATTCCTTGTAATAACGTAAAAAAAAACAAATATATACATATGGTTAAAATGGTAATTTAGAAAGCAGTCAAGTTAAAGGGACAGTCTACAATAGAATTTTTATTGTTTTAAAAGATAGATAATTCCTTTATTACCCATTCCCCAGTTTTGCATAAACAACAGTTATATTAATATACTTTTTACCTCTGATTTCCTTGTATCTAAGCATCTTCTGACAGCCCCCTGATCACATTACTTTTTATTTATTATCTATTGACTTGCATTTAAGCCAAGTAGTGCTGTGTTGTGCTGACTCTTAAATAAGTCAACGGGCTTGAGCACAATGTTATCTATATGGCCCACATGAACATCAGGCTCCTGTTGTGAAAAGCAAATAAAAAGCATGTGATAAGAGGATGTCTATAGTGGCTTAGAAACAGGCCAAAATTTAGAGGTTTAGATGTTATAAAGTAAATTAATATAAGAATGTTGGTTGTGCAAAGCTGAGGAATGGGTAGTAAAGGCATTATCTATCTTTTTAAACAATAACCGTTTAAGTGTTGACTGTCCCTTTAATTATTTGTTTTAATTGGCATTCTATTTTTGGATGTTACTATGATAGGGAATTCACTGTCAATCAATTTAAAAGGACAAAGAATAATAATTGTCATCACTTGCGTTGTGCTTAATATTTAGTAAAATTTGGATTATTACAAAGAGTGCGCAGAGTTGACCTTGGTGTTTTGTTAATGCAAGTCTCAAGCTTTTGTGTTTACCAGCCTTGTGAGACCATGAACTGGAGTTTTATATAACTATAAATTCTACCTACAGACAGTATTTTAATTCAGTATGAAATGGAATAGTTATCTAAATTGTAAGCTTTCCAATTACATTTAAAGAGTGATATTTGAAAGCTGAGAACAATTTTGCACCAAATTCCGCCTTTATAGTATTTTCTAAAATGTTTCAAAAAGCGATATTTTATGATATTTGGCTGCCATTGTGTATTGTTACATTGAAATGACAATCAATGCCAAGAAACTGATTTTAGTTTAATGATGTTGTCCACATGAGGAAAGCACAAGTTATGGTTCTGCAAATCTCAAACTGCTCAGTTGTAAACGTTTAACTTATTATCGTAATTGCAAATGGCATTCTCTGCTGCAGAGCTGTCTCAGCAGCAGCCAGTGCTATGTGCATCTCATTAAACAATTTAAATAAAATAATTATACAACACTGCAGTACGATCAGACAAACTGCAGATAATCTCGTCTCTTTACATATTTCAAATGCATTTTTTTACAAATCATTGAATGTGTTTTATACTACTAATAATAATAGTAATAACAATTAACTGTTACTGGTAAAAGTGGCTTATCTCTGTTTAGTTGTACAGATTTTGCTAAACTTAGGAAATCAACATCAAGAGAACATGATTGGCTACAAGCATATTATCCAGAACTACATTCTGTTGTTTTAACCCATTACACTCCTGTATCCTCATCTAAGAGCACATCTCTGATGATATCACAAAATATTCCTTGCCCCTGCTTCCTCCCTTGCCAGCCTGTTATATGCACTGTCAGACTTATTACATATAGTTTAGTTTCAGGCTTCAATCAATACTCAAAATAATACTCAATACAAATCATCAGGCTCGAAGAAACATTGCAGGAAAAACAAACAAACATTTAATCATCCATTCACAAAGCATCTAATGATAAAGAAAGATTTTTTTTTTGCCTGAAAAAAAACCCAAATGTTTATTAAAAGCTGTATACATCAGTATCTATTATGTACTTCCTGCTGATACCCACTGGCTGAAAAGGACAACTCTAGTGTTGCCAGTTGTCCTTCATAAAAATACTGGACAATCTGTAGGTGACTGGGCATGGCGGTCTGCGGGGGTCACACAATGACCCACCCACCAAAGCTCTACCATAGACTACACTCTTGATCATACCATGTATATATATATATATATATATATTCTTTTTTTCCCAACTAAGCAGTCATTTTACCACTTGTCTGCCAGTAACATAATATCAATAACTGTAAATCTGTTGTTGCCAGTAACACATGTTAACAGTAGAGATTTAAGCCCCTTGACTGACCCTCACTTATTTCTGCTCTATATTTGTAATGCATTGAGGCATATGAGGCCTTTTTCATTTAAACAAACTGAACATTTAAAGGGACAGTACACTGTAAAATTGTTTTTCCATAAATGTATTTTAAATGACTTGTTATTCCAACTGCAGGGTATAAAATATTTGAGAAATTGCATTTTCGGGTTTATTTGTGTATCTGAAGTAGCTGGTTTTGTGCTTTGAAACCACAGCCTATTACAATGGGTTGAGCTTCAGGTAATATCAGATCTCATTATGTTATCACTTTTATGTACACAGACTTGCTTCCTTATCTTATATTTGTCTGGAACACCAAAGCTCAATACATAAAGAGAACAATGGAAAATTATCATTTTATTACTTAACTATCCTGCATCCCACTGATAGTGTAATCTCTTCTGCTGGCTGTGTTTATTTTACGTTTACGCCAGTATCAAAACTTTCAGTATAGGTTGGGAAACCACAAGCTAAATCAGCTATTTCAAATGCTGAAATATGAGTAAAGGAGCTACTTGCAACCAATTTAATACACTCTAGCAGGTAAAAAGGATAATTGGGAATCATTTAACCCCTTAATGACCGCAGCACTTTTCCATTTTCTGTCCGTTTGGGACCAAGGCTATTTTTACATTTTTGCGGTGTTTGTGTTTAGCTGTAATTTTCCTCTTACTCATTTACTGTACCCACACATATTATATACCGTTTTTCTCGCCATTAAATGGGCTTTCTAAAGATACCATTATTTTTATCATATCTTATAATTTACTCTAATTTTTTTTATAAAATATGAGGAAAAAATGGAAGAAAACACACTTTTTCTAACTTTGACCCCCAAAATCTGTTACACATCTACAACCACCAAAAAAATCCCATGCTAAATAGTTTCTACATTTTGTTCTGAGTTTAGAAATACCCAATGTTTACATGTTCTTTGCTTTTTTTGCAAGTTATAGGTCCATAAATACAAGTAGCACTTTGCTATTTCCAAACCACTTTTTTTCAAAATGAGTGCTAGTTACATTGGGACACTGATATCTTTCAGGAATCCCTGAATATCCATTGACATGTATATATTTTTTTTTAGAAGACATCCCAAAGTATTGATCTAGGCCCATTTTGGTATATTTCATGCCACCATTTCACCGCCAAATGCGATCAAATAAAAAAAATTGTTCACTTTTTCACAAATTTTTTCACAAACTTTAGGTTTCTCACTGAAATTATTTACAAACAACTTGTGCAATTATGGCATAAATGGTTGTAAATTCTTCTCTGGGATCCCCTTTGTTCATAAATAGCAGACATATATGGCTTTGGTGTTGCTTTTTGGTAATTAGAAGGCTGCTAAATGCCACTGCGCACCACACGTGTTTTATGCCCAGCAGTGAAGGGGTTAATTAGGGAGCATGTAGGGAGCTTGTATGGTTAATTTTAGCTTTAGTGTAGTGTAGTAGACAACCCCAAGTATTGATCTAGGCCCATTTTGGTATATTTCATGCCACCATTTCACCACCATATGCGATCAAATTTAAAAAAACGTTAAATTTTTCAAAATTTTAGGTTTCTCACTGAAATTATTTACAAACAGCTTATGCAATTATGGCACAAATGGTTGTAAATGCTTTTCTGGGATCCCCTTTGTTCAGAAATAGCAGACATATATGACTTCGGCGTTGCTTTTTGGTAATTAGAAGGCCGCTAAATGCTGCTGCGCATCACACGTATATTATGGCTAGCAGTGAAGGGGTTAATTAGGTAGTTTGTAGGGAGCTTGCAGGGTTAATTTTAGCTTTAGTGTAGAGATCAGCCTCCCACCTGACACATCAGACCCCCTGATCCCTCCCAAACAGCTCCCTTCCCTCCCCCACCCCACAATTGTCCCCGCCATCTTAAGTACTGGCAGAAACTCTGCCAGTACTAAAATAAAAGGTTTTTTTAATTTGTTCTTTTTTTTTTTTTAGCATATTTACATATGCTACTTTGTAGAATCCCCCCTTAGCCCCCAACCTCCCTGATCCACCCCCAAAACAGCTCTCTTACCCTCCCCCTCTGCATTATTGGGGGCCATCTTGGGTACTGGCAGCTGTCTGCCAGTACCCAGTTTCAAGAAAAAAACGTGTTTTTTTAAAACAAAAATATAAATTCTGTAGTGTAGATTCACCCCCCCTAACAGACAAACCCCAACACCTTAATTGATTTATAAATAAAAAAACTTTTATTCCCTTTTGTATGCTTTTTTTTTTACTTTATTCTGTAGTGTAGCGGTTCCCACCCGCTCCCTCCCCGTGCACGCGCCCGCCCCCGCCCTTCCGTGCACGCGCGCGCCAGTGCGCGCCCCCGACCGCCCACGCCCACGATCCCGCCCCTCCTGCAAGTCGCCAAGGCCATCGATGGCCACCACCCGCCTCCCACCAGCCTCCCACCCACCAACGCCGGTAAGCCAACAATCTCCGGTGCAGAGAGGGCCACAGAGTGGCTCTCTCTGCACCGGATGGCTTAAAAATGTTATTGCAGGATGCCTCGATATCGAGGCATCACTGCAATAACCGGAAAGCAGCTGGAAGCGAGCAGGATCGCTTCCAGCTGCTTTCCAGACTGAGGACGTGCAGGGTACGTTCTCAGGCATTAACTGCCTTTTTTCTGAGGACGTACCCTGCACGTCCTCAGTCATTAAGGGGTTAAAGGGGAGAAAGTTTTTGGGTGAACTGCCCCTTTAATTGTCCAGTAGTTTTTATGAAGATTTTACTGGACAGCTTGCTAAAATACTGGACTGTCCTTTTGAATACTAGACAGCTGGTAACCCTAGACAACTCCCATGATTCTATTGGTGTTGGGAAAATACCTCTGCATATTAGGCAATAAACTGTTGATTTATTTAGGACAGGGACTATAAATATTGAATAGTTCTGTTTACTTCTTGCTTTTGTAATTCACTGAGATCTGATATTTTCTTTTACCGGCACTGATTTAAATTGTACTGATTTGTCTCTATTTATGAACTGTCTTTCTTTAATCATGCTGTTTGCCTAGCCTTCTTTTTTAGCTCTGTTGACCCTTTCTCACTGCAGTGGTGGTTCTCTGAAGGTGATCAAAGTGTTAAGTACAGGGGCAGAACTACCATTGGTGCAGTGACACCAGGGCCCAAGTACTGAGGGGGACCACAACAACCTGTCTCTATAAAGGCATGTGCAGAATGTCATTAGTGAGCATTGACTGCGCATGTGCAGTGCATTTGTGACATCATTATAAAACCACACAACTCCATTCCCCTTTGTAGTTTGCCAGCTCGCTGCTTCATATTGGGAACTGCGAGTGGCTTTATTTCTATATAGCATTTTGGAAGTTCCCAAACAAGGATATCTGGAAATTAATATATATTTATTTATGCATATTTTTATTTATCAAAAATGTATTTATACAAACAATCACGTCTAAATGCACATGCAACACAAATAAAAAAAATAAAAAAATACACAGCTGATGAAAATTCTGAAGATCTGATCAACAAACACTCTCTCCAGAACTCTATAGTAATTGAGTGGTAAGCGGACACCAAGCCATCAGTGAAAGGGTAATTTCACAGTTATATACTTATATTTTATTTTTCATATTTCATTTATCCTTTCACTGGTGACTTGATGTCCGGTTACCACTCCATTACTATAGAGCACTGGAGAGTGTTTGTTGCTCAGGTTCAGATCTTCAGAATTAATCAGCCGTGTATTTTTTTGTGTGTGTGCTGCGTGTGCATTTAGACATGTGATTGTTTGCATTAATACCTTTTTTTAATAAATACAAATATTCAATAAAAAAAGCCTTTTGATGAAGATCAGGCACCTCCCTACCACTTACTAGTAAACAACAGTAAATGAGGATGAGCGTGCGTGCACTCTAGCTATCAGTGACTAATTTACATACTAAAAATTATTGGACAACGTCAGCAGCCTACACAAGACTGAAAACAAGTTTTTCATGACGGGCGTTTTTTAAACTTGTTGTGAGGACTTCCAGAAGGCATTTTGTGTGAGTGGAAACAATATATTAAGTATCACTAATTTGATTGATATATATCTCTTTTTAAAAACAAATGTGTGAGTTCTTTGCAATAAATAAATATTTTGAGCTGGAAAAGCCCTTTAATTAGTTCCGCTACTGGATAAGTACTCCCAGTTGTTTCTGTACCACCCCAATCCACAAAGATACCCTTATGCTCCAAGAGGTCTGGCAAGAAGGAAACCGTATAAAGTACATTAAAGTACTACATTGTATCCCACCAGCCTTTGAATAAGTTGGCATGAGTATGAATTTAAAAGGAACTACATATAAATAGCGCAATATATTTGTTTGTATGAAATTTAAAGGGACACTGAACCCAAATTTTTTCTTTTGTAATTCAGAAAGAGCATACAATTTTAAGCAACTTTCTAATTTGCTCCTATTATCAATTTTTCTTCATTCTCTTGTTATCTTTATTTGAAAAAGAAGGCATCTAAGCTTTTTTTGGCTTCAGTACTCTGGACAGCACTTTTTTATTGGTGGATGAATTTATCCACCAATCAGCAAGGACAACCCAGGTTGTTCAACAAAAATGGGCCGGCATCTAAACTTACATTTGTGCATTTCGAATAAAGATACCAAGAGAATGAAGAAAATTTGATAATAGGAGTAAATTAGAAAGTTGCTTAGAATTTCTTGCTCTATCTGAATCACGAAAGAAAAAATTTGGTTACAGTGTCCCTTTAAGTCTAGAACCTAATCTAGGTTTGTGTTAGATTAATCAATACTATTCTAATTTTCACATTGTTTTTTAACAGCACAGAAGTGGAAGAAAAAAGAATATATATATAAAAAAAAATTGTTTTAGAGACTGATTCTTGTAGAGCAAATTTTCTTCAATGCCTCTCAACCAATAAAGCAGTGGCTGTTCTCCTTATGAACCAGTGAGTATTAGTGCGCACAAAACTTATACCAGTATAATTTTTAATTTAAATTAAAAATATTTTAACCAAAGCATCTCAACGCAGCCAAAACTTTTTAGCACAAGCTATACTAGAGTCCAGGAAGCACTATTACCCTGCTTATTGCATGTGTATTACAAGTGGCCGGTTAAAGGGATAATCTAGTCAAAATTAAAATGATTCAGATAGAGCATGCAATTTTAAGCAACTTTCTCATTTATTCCTATTATACATTTTTTCTTCATTCTCTTGGTATCTTTATTTGAAAAATTAGGAATGAAAGCTTAGGAGCCGGCCATTTTTGGTTCAGCACCTGGGTAGCGTTTGCCGATTGGTGGCTACATTTTGATACCAATTAGCAAGCACTACCCAGTTGCTGAACCAAAAATGGGCCGGCACCTAAGCTTACATTCTTCCTTTTCCAAATAAAGATATTAAGAGAATGAAGAAAAAAATTATAATAAGAGTAAATTAGAAAGTTGCTTAAAATCGCATGCTCTATCTGAATCATGACAGTTTTATTTTGACTAGACTATTCCTTCAAGTGTTACGCTTGAGCACAATCTAAAATAGTGCTGTAAAACGTAGTTATTTTTTTAGAACCTTAGAAGAACTTAGCTGGTGATTGGCAAGCGACAGTAAATTTATAAATATAAAATATAAGTAATGCAAATGCTCTGTTTTAGTATTCTTAGTGTAGCAATGCTTTTTCAATGTACTCCTTTATGTATTGAATTTAACCCCAAAATTATTCTCTTTCCCTCCTGGTTTAAGAAGTTTAAAAAAAAAAAAAAAAAAAAAGGGAAGGTAAAACTCTGCTTTAGGGGTTGAATTTACTACATAAAAGGGTGTATTTGTAACTCATTTCACTAATTATATTATTATAAAAGATTAGTCTTTGCATTGCTTATGAGATAATGATTATCATTACTGTACCTCTAACTTATAGCTCAGAGTTTACTATTATGATAAACTAACAATGAATACATTGTCAGGACAATATTAAATTATGTTAACGTGCATTTCATTCAACTAAGCAATTTTAAGATTTTTTTTTTTTAATCACTGTTTCCACCAGAGCTAGAGGTCTAGAATAAAGTTTTTACAGATTAAAGGGACAGTCTAAAAAGATAGATAATCCTTGTATTACCCATTTCCCAGTTTTGCACAGCCAACATGGTTATGTTAAAGGAATAGTCAAGTCCAAAAAAAAACCTTTCAGGATTCAATTACCAAGGAGTGAGCATTGATTGGCTAAAATGCAAGTCTCTCCAAAGAACTGAAATAAGGGGGCAGTCTGCAGAGGCTTAGATACAAGGTAATTACAGAATGTATTATTATAACTGTGTTGGTTATGCAAAACTGGGGAATGGGTAATTAAGGGATTATCTATCTTTTAAAACAACACAAATTCTGGTGTTGACTGTCCCTTTAATATATTGTTTACCTCTGTGATTACCTTGTTTCTAAGACTATTCTGATAGCCCCCTTATCACATACATGGCTATTTATTTATTATCTATTGACTTGCATTTTAGCCAATTAGTGCAGTGTTATGCACAACTTCATGGGGGAGAGCACAATGTTATCTATATGTTTCACATGAATTAACAGTCTCTTGTAAAAAAGCTAATAAAATGCATGTGATAAGAGGCTGTCTGTAGTGGCTTTAAAACAGTCAGACATTTAGAGGTTTAAATGTTATAAAGTATATTAATATAACAATGTTGGTTCTGCAAAGCTGAGGAATGGGTAGTCAAGGCGTTATCTATCTTTTTTTAAACAATAAAATTTTTGGTGTAGACTGTCCCTTTAAATTTAGTTGCTGGCATAGTGGTCATTGTCTGGGCCCATTATAAGATTCCTCTAAATTGACTGATTGCATTTACATTTTTATTGGCTAATGAGATCTTGGCAAAGCTTCATGAACTTTACCTATCCAATTTATTCTAAGAATTCAGTCATTAATTTGTCTTTTCTCTTTTCGTTGAACAGATGGAACCGTATTGGACTTGTTTTACTCAGCTAATCAGAAAACAATAAAACAATGTCAAATAAATATATAAAACATCAGGTATTATGCATTAAAGGGCAATTGAATGCAGTATAATTTCATAATCAACAGATACATAATAAAAATGTACAAAAGCACTTAGGACCCGATTCTGTAAAGGTCTCTGGGCTGGCGAAATTCTTTAAGAATGCTTGCCAGTACTTCTATTTCCCTGGTGGAATGATCTAAAGCCACTTTAGATTACTTTTCCAGCCCCAACTGCTGCAGCCCAGTATCAAAATACTCAAAATACTAATAATTGTAGTGTATTGAAAACAGAGTAATATGATATGTATTAGGCGTAATATTAAAGTTTAAACATGCATCAGGTTCTCCTGTATATTTCGTCCTCTATTGCAGACTTTTACCTAGCAGAGAATGCTCAATATTTCTATGGGAGGCATCTCGCCACTCACAGGGAAAGTCCCTTTTTTATAGAATTTCATGAGGGCTGCCCCTGCAAGGAGTTGAAAACCACGTCTACACCAGCAAATTTCTTAAATCGGCCCCATAGTATGAATTTCAAATGACAATTTTCTAAGTTATTTCAATTTTCCTTTCCCTATGTCATGTGACAGACATTAGCCAATCACAAAATGTGTATATACTTTGTATGTGTGTATATATATATATATATATATATATTATTTTTTTTAAATAAACTGCGTATATTCTATGAATTCTTCAATATAGTAGTAGAAACTAGTGATTGTGCACATTTTGATAATGGAAGTGCATGGGAAAAATATTTACAATTAGGTGCTCTATCTGAATTATTAGTTTAATTTTGACTTTAGAGTTCCTTCAAATGTATTATATTTAAAAATCTGCCTTCAAAAATGTGGACATTGCACACCAAATAATTGGTACAGGTATATTTTTGCAATTTTAACTTAAAAGGACAGTGTACTGTACATTTTCTCCTGTGTAATTTGTTACCAATTGACTATTGTACCTGCTGGAGTTTATTCAATTGGTTTAAAATAGCTCATTTACCTTTATTTTGGCAGTTGAAATAGATGTTGTATCCTAACCCAAACAAAAAAAATTATAATACTTACAAAGAAAAAGCTATGTAAGCATAGAAAGCAGAAGAAAGTACACTCCCAGTGGGGGTAGGAGGGATAAGTAATACAATGTTAATTTTCAATTGTTCTCTTTAAGTATTGGCATTTGTTATGCAGAAAAAGATAAGCTAAGGATACATTTGTGTATGTATAAGTGATAAAATAAGTAAATCTGATTTCCTTGCACGCCCAGTCCATTTTAAAGGGTTCTGGTAGCAAAGAACAAAACCAGCTACTTCATTTACAAAATAAAGGAGCAATTTCTCATACATTTTATACTCTGCTGCAGGTATAAGTAATTGGAAATACTTTAAGAGAAATAATTTACAATACACTGCCCCTTTAACCTATGGTAAACCTGTCAAGAAATCACAATGGTGGAACACAGATTACTTCTTTTGAAAAAAAAAGATGTTCCACAGGAGCTCATATCAGATATCTCTCGGCTAAATATGTGCTTCAGACTATACACTCTATAAAGAGATTGCCGTAAACATACCCTTTAAAAATAATTAACACAGAACAGTAAAACATGTTGGGGAATTGTTTTGGGTTGCACCTTAAAACAATTAAAGGGTTATGAAACCCCAAAAAAATATTTTGTGATTCAAACAGAGCATACAATTAAAAAAAATATTCCTTTTTAATTCTATCATCAAATTTGCTTAGTTCTCATGGTATTCTATGTTGAAGAGGGAGGAATATCTCAAAACACTCAAAGATGTGGTACTGGCAATTTAACAGAAGGATTGTCCTCCGCAGCCAATCCTAAACAGGTACAAGAAAACAAATGAGAAGTGTGCTATACAGCTGTACCACATCAACAGTAGAAAATAGTGAACAGTCAATTTTTTATTTTTTTATTTTACTCAAAACTGTTTATCACATCAAAAATAACATACTAATAAAAACATACACTAAACCACCGGTATTATATTATAAAACACACCCCAAGGCAGAACATACAGTGATCTGAGATGTCATCGCAGAAAATGCAGCATGTCTGCAGAAAGAACAGGACAGACACATGCAGGAACTGTTACTGCTTTAACTTTGCAGCTCTGCTTCACGCCAGGCTGTTCTCTTCAAACAGAGCTGTGTTCTGGCTGCACTGTGTAAGTTTTCATTAACACAGTGCATCCACAGCAAAGTGCTGTTTGAAGTGAACAGTGAAATATGCAGTAGCGCTGCAAAGCAGCAGCTCATTGATTGTTGACTGGCTCTCAGATTTTTTCAAACCTGCCCCCTAGCCTTTCCCAGTCTGCAAAGCATTTTTTTTTCTGAATGTAAGACATTCTTATGAGCAATGCATCTTTCTTTACTACATTTCTATGTTAGACTAAGAGAAAAGGAAACAAATTTATTCAAGAGACATTTTACAATTTATTTGTTTTGTCTGCAGCTCATTTGCAATGCAATTTTCAACTGCTGCAATATATTATAAAACTTTTAAAATTGCTTTATTATCTAGTTAACCAACACATTCATACAACTTTAAATGAAACACTATCTTAGGGAAATAATGGAACAATATGAAAGTCTGTATTAAAAGGGACATGAAACCCACATTTTTTCCTTTCATGATTCAGATACCGACTACAATTTTAATCAACTTTCAAATTGACTTCTATTATTTAATTTGCTTTCTTCTCTTGTTATGCTTTGCTGAAAGGTTTATCTAGGAAATCTCAGGAGCAGCACAGAACCAAGGTTCTAGCTTCTGATTGGTGGCTGCATATATATACCGATTGTCATTGGCTCACCCATGTGTTTAGTTAGAAACCAGTAGTGCATTGCTGCTCTTTCAACAAATGATACCAAGAGAATTAAACAAATTAGAAAATAGAAGTAAATTGGAAAGTTGTTTAAATATGTATTCTCTATCTGAATCATGAAATAAAAGTTTTGGGTTTCATGTCCCTTTAAGGACTGGGGCTATAAAGTATCAGGATATAGTGTCAGTTCCAGACTTCACCTTATCAGACATATTTCCATTTAAAACTCGTAGAGTTACACGGTCAGAACCATTAAGGTTGTTACCAGCAGATGAAAAATCACCCGGCACACCTGCCCACACAAGTGTATTACTCACTGCCTCCTATGCAGCAACACTCAATTCTGCTTCAGCATTCACGCCTCTGTTTATCACTCTGGACTGCTTTCATGAATGATGGTCACATGGGATTGATTCGCCAAAAGGGTTCTCTTTTAACTGTGCTTTCGCCATCTGCGTCTTTTCTAATTGTTACATTTCAGATCTAATATGTACACTGACGCTAACAGATAAATAGCAGCATCTAAATATTTCCAACATCACTGAGACTTCTAGGGTATTCAAGTTTATAATTCCGCTAATACTCATTATCCTGATACTATATTATAGCTGTACACCTATATAAAATACATCCATTTTTGCAGGTCATGTCACTGTGAACTAGCTGAGAATATTTGCAAATTAATTGATTCATATTTGCTACTAACTTCATATGATGTTTTACATTATTTAAACAATAACAGCAGATACTCAATTCAACTATTATCACCATCTCAGACCCAATTTTGAACATAGGGTTTTTGAACTTGAATAACTATACAGTGACTGACATATTATGACGTTCTAATTGAGACACAGTTTACATTTCGTAGAGCCATTCTCTTTTTCTATATACGTCTCCACTCTTTTTTTGTATAAAGCTCACAGTTGTAGTTTGCGGCTCCTAAGCCTACCTAGGTATGTTTCTCAACAGAGTATACTAAGAAAACAAAGTCAATTTGATAATAGAAGTAAATTGGAAAGTTGTTTAACATTGCATGCTCTGTCAGAAATATGTTGGGCCTCAAGTCCCTTTAAAGGGACATCAAACACTAAATACATGCTAGATAGAATGATGCATTCAAAGAAAAGATTAGTCCATGACTAACATGTAGATGTATTTTTTAAAGTTTCATTAGTTGTTTAAAAAGTGACAAAATAAGTGTAAAGTTTTAGTGTCTATAAAACACTGGGAGCTGCCATGTTTTAACTTGTGTTACCTTCTCTGCTGTGGCCAATTAGGGTCAGTTATAAATAGGTCACTAGAGTGTGCAGCCAATGGTTGTGCTGGATTTAACAGTGTTCTGCACTTCCATTTCTAACAGGAACTGAAAAGAATGGAATTACAGGCAAAGAGGACAAAATAAATAATGAAAGTATATTGCAGAGTTGTTTTATTATATAAAATTTATCATTTTAGATTACCATCTCAAAGTGTTTAATGTCCCTTTAAAGGGACACTGAACCCAAATGTTTTCTTTTGTAATCAGAAAGAGCATGCAATTTTAAGCAACTTTCTAATTTACTCCTATTATCAATTTTTCTTCGTTCTCTTGCTATCATTATTTGAAAAAGAAGGCATCTAAGCTTTTTTTGGTTTCAGTACTCTGGACAGCACTTTTTTATTGGTGGATGAATTTATCCACCAATCAGCAAGGACAACCCAGGTTGTTCACCAAAAATGGGCCGGCATCTAAACTTACATTCTTGCATTTCAAATAAAGATACCAAGAGAATGAAGAAAATGTGATAATAGGAGTAAATTTGAAATTTGCTTAAAATTTCATGCTCAGTCTGAATCACGAAATTAAAAATTTTGGGTACAGTGTCCCTTTAAGCTTGTGGCTGTTTATAAAAGCACCTAACATTATTTTGTTAATGGGTTATCAATATTGCTGTGTGTTTTTTATATGATCATACACTTGCCAGATAATTAGCATTGCTTCATTTATTGTTGCTACAATATACTCACTGGTCATTGTGTTTATTAGTAATCAATAGCATACGTCTTCCTGATAATGTACTTATCCGTCTTCATGCTCATTCAATTAACTAGACAAAGGTGCTCAATATTTCTGCATGATTATGTACAGTATATACCAAATCCCTGGAATGTATTGTGTTTGCTCATGGTTCTAGTAACCATTACTGTGTATTAGTTCCTTTTTTATGGGCAATGATCTTGCACCCATTAACCAGAATGATCATTAGTACTGATTTCTTCAGCTTTGTCAGATCGTGCTGTGAATGGTCACTAGGTTAATTATGACTTGCTTTGATTATAGTGGAATTCCTGTTGGGTTATTGTACACCCCCTTTATATTATAAATCATGTTTCATGACAAAACGGGCTTTTTATTTATGTAACAAATGCATCATTTGAATGGATAGAAAGGACAAAACTGAAATGTGCATGGTTGCATTTCTATTTTAAATAGAACCATACTTCCATTGGCAAAAATGCTTCTAGTAAAGATTATTATAGTTTCAGTGGTATATGCATACAGTATAGTAGTGACTAGAGCACAGGGATTCAAACAACATGTCTGCTCAGTGGTAGGTATTGTGTCAGTGAAGACTTAAAGGGTCATTCCGGTCAAAACTGAAATGCACATAGATGAATTACATCTTTGAATTGAAACATATTTGCAATATACATGTATTGTCAAAAATGCTTCTAGTAAAAGTTATCACTGCTTTAGTGTTAGCATTTTTCTCTGCAAGTGCATGTGAAGCATAGCTAGATATTCTCTTAGTACATCCCCATTTAAAATACTGCAGTTGATCAGAGCACCAGTGGGGCTTGTATCATGTCAGCAATAAAGCACCTTAGGCTCTCTGAGCAAGTGCCGTATTTAAAATGCTGGTGCACAGTGCATATTAAAATACTTTTGAAACAGTTTTCATTAAAAGCATTTTTGCTAATACATGTATATATATATATCAAACCTGAAATACATCCGTGTGGATTTAAATTTTGACTGGAATATCCCTTTAATTTGTGTCATACAAGCCACTGCTGACTGAGAAGGCTTTTGAATGCTAGTGTACAGAGCATTCAAAGCATATGTGCGTATGGTGCTTAAAAACAGTAATAACGTTTAATAGAATCATTGTTGCTGATGCTTCTATTTAAAATTGAAATGTACCCATGCACATTTAAATTTTGACCCTTCTATCCCTTTAAATATTTTTAAAGGAATGACAAAATAAAAAAAAAATCTTATAAAATCTTTAAAAACACATTTAGAATTTAATGATATGCACACACACTTAGTCAATTTACATGAACAAGAAATGCGTAAACATCTTGTAATTACAGTTCATTTCTGTTACGCTACTAAAAAATAAAATATCAGACAAGTCTTAATGCTTTTAAAACAAATTAACATATTTTTTCTGCAATTATTTTTTAAAAGCCAAACTTAACATTTGCCTTATTTATAGGAGCCAATCTCAGCTTTAGGGCTCCATTTATTAAGCAGTGCATGCTGCTTCAGCGCACATCATTTCAGGCTCATAAGACCGCTGCTCCTTAACTTGTATTCCACCTTTTAGGTGATGTATAGAAATCATCCCGATCCGATCTGGGTTATTGACAGCCCTTGCTAGCGTCCTATTGGCCGCCAGTGAGCAGGGGGTGGCATTGCACAAGTATTTCACCAGAAATGCTTGTGCAATTTAAAATGCCGATAGCGTATGCTGTCGGCATTTAACGAGGTCAAGCGAACATTATCATGTCCGCTTGACTTTTAATAAATCTATCCCCAAGTCTGTAGGCAACAAGGTTAATCAATGTCATAACGTTAGTATAAAATGCATTTATTTGCAGTTGTTATAAATTAAAGCCAATTAGGGATAGATATGTAGCAGAGTTAGCCTTGAGAAGTCTGCAGAGTGCATTTCAAGTTCTAAATATAAATAAATGTTTAATTTTTCAGAGCTTAATTAAAAGAAAAGGAGCCAAAATAAATAATGACAATATAATGCAAAGCTGTTTAATTATGCATAGCTAAACATTTTATATAAAAATTCAAGGCGTTTACTGTCCCTTTGTGAAAATGGAACAAAATTATTTTTTAAAAAAAAGGGCTCAAGCTGTGAGACAAATTTCCGTATGTATTTAAATAGCAAATGGACAAGGTTCCCAGGCAGGAAAAAAGAATGGCCATCCATGCTTGAGGCTAGAGAGGAACCATCACCTCCCACATTTCTTCTTCTTCCAGGAACATCCTGCGCGGAGAGGAGCTGAAGACTGTGGAGCTGAAGACCGGCAACTCTGGAACTGAAGACCGGCAACCGCGGAGCCATGGAGCGTGGAGGATCCTCTTCGTACAATCTCCGCCATACACTGAATAGTGAATTCAAGGTACGCGATTAAAGATGGCATCCCTTGAATTCCTATTGGCTGATTTGATTCTTCCAATTCAAATCAGCCAATAGGATCAAAGCTACTCAAATCATATTGGCTGTTTAAATTAGCCAATAGGATGAGAGCAAGTGAAATTTTATTGGCTATTCAAATCAGCCAATAGAATTTCACTTGCTCTCATGCTATTGGCTAATTTAAATAGCCAATAGGATTTGAGTAGCTTTCATCCTATTGGCTGATTTAAATTGGAAGAATCAAATCAGCCAATAGGAATTCAAGGGATACCATCTTTAATCGCGTACCTTGAATTCACTATTCAGTGTACGACACAGATCGTACAAAGAGGATCCTCCGCGCTCCATGGCTCTGCGGTCGCCGGTCTTCAGCTCCAGGGTTGCCGGTCTTCAGTCTTCAGCTCCGCTCCATGCAGGATGTTCCTGGAAGAAGAAGAGGTTGTGCTTGGAAGAAAACGTCACCGCCTGAAACAGGACCTTCTCCACCAGACTTCAGGAACCATGAGTACCAACCTGGGGGTTAGATTTAGGATTTTTTTTTTTTTTTTTTAAATCAGCTTTATTGAATGATCAGACATCATATTACAATCATTATCACACAGTGACATATCAAAATGCACAGAGCTCCACATAATTCAAAATAACATTGTGTTGTGCGTATCTTAAAGCATTATGAACATTATGTAATAACAAGACATCCAATCATTTTTTATATCAGAAAAACTCTTAACACAAAAAGCAATTTAATCATTCCAAGCCGAGTGTTTCGGTATAACTCTGTTGTGTAAAACTAAACTGTTTGTAATCTGAGGATCTAAGTTTGCCGTATATCATAGCTGGTTGATTATTCGGCACACTCAGCCTGGTCAGGTCTTTGTAAGGAGGTTGAAGAAGTGTTAAGTGAAGGTGTATAGGGGAAGGGATGAATAAGAGGGGCATTAGTAGAGGGACAAAGGTATCAGCAAAGGGGTTAAGAAGTTCAGGTCGGGGGGGGGTATGCGAGGGTCAGAAAGGGGGAGAGAAAAAAAAAAAAAAAAAGGGGGGGGAGAAGAGGGGAGAGGTTTCCACTCTTCACGGGTTCATCTCAGTAACTCATGTAAGTCAGGTCCTGTATACTCTGCCAAATCAGCAATGGCTTATATGTCTCTGCCTTCCCAAATTAGAGTCATGTATTCATGCAGCTCTAGTTTCCCAGTTCGCAGGTAATGATACCTCTCTAGATTCAGGAGATCTCTTACCTCCCGTCTCCATTCGTCCAGGCTCGGTGCCTGAGGCGACTTCCAATGTCTCGGAATGAGACTCTTGGCCCCATTCAACATGAGGAGGAGTAAATGGCGTTTGGCTACCAAAGCCATCTTGGGGAGTTCGTGATAGATTAGGTAATTGGGGTTTGGTGGGAGGATCACCCGGAGAAGTCTGCTACTTTCTCCAAGTACTGCCGTCCAAAAATGTTGTATCAGCGGGCATTGCCACCATACATGCAATATGGATCCCTCTTCTCCACAGCCCCTCCAGCATTCCCCACCGGCGTGGGGGTATATTTTCTTCAGTCTCTGAGGGGTGAGATACCACCTGCTCAGAAACTTAAAGTGCATTTCCTGCAATCTTGCTGATACAGAGGCTCGTTTAGCTCTATCAAAGATTGTCAGCCATGTTTTGGGATCGATCTCCACTCCCAGGTCTCTCTGCCATGCAATCGTGTAAGAGGGCAGCGCTACCTCTCCTCCTTCTATTAGGAGTTTGTATAAGGTCGAGATCAGATGACGAGGATGGATTTCTGATGTGCAGAGTGTTTCAAACAGCGTTCTCTGTTTGTTTAAAGAGTCTCTGCTCCCTAGAGTGCTGAAGTAATGTTTAAGTTGGGTGACTCGGAACCAAGAAGTGAAGAGCTCCTGATCCCAATCTGCAAGATCCCTCTGCGTTTTCAATTTCCCATTTATTAAGGCGTTAGAGACCATTGTTACGGACAGTGGATAACTTGAGCCCGTGGAGTAAGCTCTGTTGGCAATGCCATTATCCGGGTTTTCTCGAACGGGTATTAGTGGGGAAGCTATGGAGGAGATATGACTCCCCGTCATGAGTGCTCTATCCCAGATTTGCAAAACATCTCTAATCAGGGGGTAGTGCGCTATTTGGTCTGGGCGGGAGCTAGGACTAATCCAAGCCAGCGCTCCCACGTTCCCCCTCTGCAGGATCTCCCTGTCAAGGGCTATCCACGCCTTGTCTGCCGATCCCCGGCACCATTCAACTATGCGCTGCAAAGAGATTGCTGTAAAATACTCACTCAGGCGGGGAACTCCTGCCCCCCCTCTGTTCCTGGGGAGGTACATTGTCCTTTTTTGTATTCTCGGTCTCCGTCCCATCCAGACATATGTCTCTATTGCCACTTGTATTTGGTGAATTAAATGACCTGCGGAAGCTAGGGGGACCGCTTGCATGACATATAGGACTCTGGGCAGGATATTCATTTTAACGACATGAATCCTGCCCATCCAGGAGATGGTTTTGTTCTCCCACATCTTAACGTCTCTCTGAATATCGTCTCTGATAGCTTTACAGTTCACATCGACTATATCTGAAATTGATGGTGTTAAGGTAATGCCCAAATATTTCAAATGTTTGGATGCTACTTTTAAGGGGCAACCGAAGCTCTGGCTTAGGAAAGCTTCTTGTGGCATTGATATATTCAAGATTTCGGACTTAGAAAGGTTAAGTGAGAAATCCGAAACCCTGCCGAACACCTCAAATTCCCCCAGTGCAGATTGCAGGGACCGAGAGTTGTCTGCCAATGTCAACAGAACATCATCGGCATACATTGCCAGCTTATGCTCCAGTCCTCCTGTTTGTATGCCTCTGATATTAGGGTTGGCTCGGATGTGGCTTGCCAGAACCTCCATAACAAGTGCAAAGAGCAGAGGTGAAAGTGGGCACCCCTGTCTCGTGCCGTTAGTGATGGGAAAGGGCTCTGAGAACAAGCCGTTCACCCGGACTCTGGCGTTAGGTTTGGAATACAGGGAGAGGACTAAATTTATAAAATCTGTCCCCATGCCCATTTTTCTCATGGTATGCTGCATGAAGGTCCAATTTACCCGGTCAAAGGCTTTTTCCGCATCCGTTGATACAAGTACCAACGGTGCGGAGTCAGCCTGAGCATGTGAGATCAGTTGGATGACTCTGAGAATATTGTCACGTGCCTCACGGGCTGGGATGAATCCCGCCTGATCAGTACTTACCAGCTGTGGGAGGAGTTTCTTAAGGCGATTCGCTAATACCTTGGCCAAGATTTTAATGTCGCAGTTAAGCAGAGAAATGGGTCTGTAACTGCTAGGGTGATTCTCTGGTTTACCCGGTTTCGGGATTACTGAGATAAATGCCTCAAGCATTGAGTGTGGCAATTCTGGTGTTTCAGATAACTGGTTGAATAGGCGGAGCATGCGAGGAACTAAAAGACCCGCAAATTTCTTATAGTAACGTGTCCCAAATCCATCGGGGCCAGGACTTTTGCCTACTGGGAGGTCTTTAATGGCCGATAGGAGCTCCTCGCAGGTAAGGGGAGAATCAAGAGCTTCTGCTTCTTCCCCTGATAGGCATGGGAGTTCTGCCTTCGAGATGTAATCTAGGATTTCCCGTGTAGGGGTCTGCTCATCCTCTAGGGCACCCTGTCCGGCGACACAATCACGTATATTATATAAGGACTTGTAATATTGTCCGAAGATATTAGCAATAGATTGCCCGTCATTGTGTTTCTCGCCCTGTTTGTCGACCATCTCATAAACATAGGAGCGCAGTCTCTTCCTAGCCAGTGCCCGGGCCAAAAGCTTACCCGCTTTATTACTATGCTCAAAGAACTGTTGGCGCAAAGTAAGTGCTTTCCTATGCTGTTCTTTCTGTAAATGATTCAGCAGGGCTGATCTAGCTTCAGACAAGCTTTCTTGCCTTTCCCGGTTGTGTGGTTGCTCCTTGTGAGCCAATTCCGTTTGGCTCACTTGAGCTAGGAGGGCATTATAGGTGTCTCTTTTTGCTCTGTGCAACATTGCGCTGTGTCTCATCAGTATACCTCTGACAACACACTTGTGTGCCTCCCATACTACTGAGTCTGCCAAAGTCTCATCTACGTTGAAACGAAAGTATTCGTTAATCCCATCTTGTAGTTTTTGCATTAGAGATTTGTCATCCAATAGGTTTTCGTCCAATCTCCAAAGATATGGTATTATCGGGGTATTGGGCCAGTCTATTGTACATCTGACAGGGGCATGATCTGACCACGTTATTGGATTGATACAACAATCCGTCGTGACTGTAAGTCCCGCGGAGTCAGTGAGGAGGTAATCTATCCTCGTGTATTTTTTGTGAGGGAACGAGTAAAAAGTATAATTCCTCTCTTTCGGATGTAGGGTCCGCCAGATGTCATGCAGAACCATATCCCTTAATGATCGTGTCAGGTGCTTAACTACTCTGCTCGGGGCACTAGAAAGACCGTCCGAGGTATCCATGGCTGGGTCTAGGGAGACATTAAAGTCTCCTCCCACATAAAGTATCCCTTTCTGTATTTCAAGGATCTTAAGCACAATTTTCTTAAAGAATAAGTCTTGGGCAGTGTTTGGGAAGTAGAGGTTAACCAGAGTCATATGTCTACCATATAACGTACCTACTAAAATTAAGTACCTTCCATTGGGGTCTTTTAATTCTTGTTCGGTCTGGAATGGTGTGGAGTGGCGAAACAAGATCCCCACTCCGTTCTTTTTGGAAGGTCCAGATGCGAAGTGTGCGGTCGGGTAGTGTCTATTGAACCATTTAGGTTCTCTGGTCTTAGCGAAGTGTGTTTCTTGAATGAAAATCACATCTCCTCCCTGCCTATTAAGGTCTCTGGTGACGACCGATCTTTTCTCTGGGCTATTTAAGCCCTTGACATTGATAGTAACAAGATCTAAGGTATGTATCCTGGCCTGTGAATGCATATTGAGCTAAGGAGTGGATGGAGGGGGAAGATAAAAAAAAAAAAAAAAAAAGGGGGGGGAAAAGGGGGGAGGGTAAGGAGGTAGGAAGGGGATAGGGTGGAGGTTGTTAAGATAAATGAGCTATTGAGGTCGTCAGGGAAGGGGAAAGAGGTGACAGTGGGAAAGGGAGTGAGTCTTAAAAAGGTGTTTAGTAGAGGGTTGGGAGGGGAGATTGTCTGGTAGATAAAGTAGCGATCCAAGGTCGCTGTTCCTAGTTTCTAGGGGTGGAGAGTGGTAGGGAAAAAGAAAAAAGAAAAGGGGAACAATCTGTAAAACAAGAGTAGTTAAATAGCAGGAGGTATTAGCCCCAGAACATCTATACAGATTATAATTATGGTGATAAACTTTGTAGGTGAAATAACCCTAAATTATCTAAAAAGTAATCGTCAGAACGTGTGTATGAACCAATTGCGGATAATTTATTTTTAACTAAAACGAGGTGAAGGGAACCTAAGTTATAGTCCCCACTGTCTGTCCTTTAATAAAGGTTGAGAAATGGACGTTCAAATCCCAGCTCCACTTCGCAGAGTGTTGGGGGTACACTTGAGTGTTCAAATATGATATCTATGTATGTATATATTTTAATTTTTTTTTTTTTTTTGGCTCCCATCCCCCCCCCCCCTTTTCTTTTTATATATTGAAATGTGTTATTGGGAGCTTAAACTGTGAATAAAACATGGCTTCTCATAGGCTCAGTTCCTTTTAGTGTAAATAGTTAATCAATCAGTTGCTATTTCTTTGATAACAGAAAATAAATGCTTTGTGAATTGTTACTGTAAATATGTTGGTTATGACAGATTAGTTGCAATAAAAACAATCTACTGAAGCAAAAACATCCAAACTATCACAATGTTGGAGGAAAGGTGTAAGAACAGCTCCAGGGCTGGGCCCTTTGTACAGTCCAAGCATCAGTCCGTCCCACCCGTAGCTGCCTTGTCTTATTAGAGAAAATCACATAATTCCTTGTGCTTAGGTACATGAGCCAAGGGTCAGTAAGTTAAGGGAAGAATATGAATACATTCAGATATAACTTTTATGTATATGCATACATACATATCTAAGATTTTTTTTTTTTTTTTTTTTATTATATTGAACTACTGTGATTGAAACTAGTAACATAGCATGGTATCTCATAAACCTAATTTCCTTCAGCGTAGTCAACCAGTTATCCTGTTATTGTGTCTAAAGTAACAGAAAATAATTGCACTATATCACTATCACTATAAACGTGTTGGCAATGACAAGTTAGTGATAATATAAACAAACATCATAAACCAAAACATCCCATTTGTCCCAGTGTTCAAGAGATTGCGAGTACAGCTACAGGACAGGGTTCTTTTTACAGTCCAAATATCAGTCCGTCCCGCCTGTAGCTGCCCCCTCATATTAGAGAAAATGACATTATTCCCTGTACACAGATTAAATAAGCTAAGGGCAATTAAGCTAATAGGGGAATGTGACACTTCCATGATGCAATAAAGGGGTGGAAGGTGTTTTACTTATCTGTCTGGAAGTCTAGCTGGGTTGTAGTTTCAAGTGGAGGAAGTTTCCCATTTCTGGGGTCTTTCAGGTGGTGCATAGTATGACAGTGGGTCAGGTCCCTTTGTGGTAGGAATCCAGATTGAAATCAGTGGCCATCCACACCTCGAGCCATCCCCGGTCCAGGATGTGCACGAGCAGCTGCTCCTCCCGGAGGTCTAATCTGCAGGCCGAATGCCTGATTAAAGGCGCTAAGGTCATCCAGCGACCTGAAGATGGCAGAGGTGCCTTCTTTAGATGCTATTATGCATGTGGGGAAGCCCCATCTGTACTGGATTTGCTGCTCCTTGAGGATGGAAGTAATATAGCGTAAGTCTCGCCTCTTTTGCAGTGTAGCAGGACATAAATCTGTATAAATTTGAATCTCTGTGCCCTCAAATATTAGGGGGTGTTTGTTCCTGGAATGCCTTAGTTTGTCTTCTTTGTCCTTGTATGAGAGTAATTTAATAATGATATCCCTAGGAGGGGCTCTGGCTGGTGGCTTGGGTCTGAGCGCCCTGTGTGCTCTTTCAACTGGGATCTCAGCTGCATTAGGAGTGTTTTTCAGATATTTAAACAGTTCTTGTATATATTGATTTAAGTCAGGCGGATTAACTGTCTCAGGTACTCCACGGAGCCTCAGGTTATTACGCCTGCTCCTGTTTTCTAAATCCTCTATTCTGTCTGTGAGGCTTTGTACCGTTGTATCTTGAGACTGTATACTACTAGCTTGTTGTTGCAGGTCAGATCTGAGTTCTTCCTGTACTTCCTCCATTTGTGTGACCCTGTGATCCACTGCAGCTATATCTTTTTTCAGTTCCCCAAATAACATTTTCACATCCATCATTGCTTCTTTAATGTCATTTTTGGAAGATAGGTGCCTAATATCTTCTTTGGTAACATAACTAGAGAAAATGTGGTCTGCGCTGGAAGTTTGTACAGCTGCAGTCTGTTTGCTGGATTCAGTGGCCTCCCTTGTGGTATTTGTTTGGGTATCAGCTGCAATAAGGTAGTTCTCCAAACTAGAGGACTGAGAGCCCTTAGTTGATTTTGCAAGTCGTTTCTGGGACATACTGATAATAGGAAGGTAACCTCACTATACTCCTGATTGCCTAATAAGCTTCTTGTGTGAGAGAGGCAGGCCTCGTGGGTAATATATTATTCTTTATTATCTTCTTCCCCCACTCTAGGAGCCTATTCTTTCAGTGAGGGAACAATGCAGCCCTGCAGTTAGGAATTTTGTCACCCTGAGGTCTAATGCAGGTTACACACATTAGCTGTCCCACTCCTCCTGGGCCCTGTTATTATTTGGTGTTCTCACCTGCTCTGCGTTGGTGCGGTTCTACCGGGACAGGGCAGATCTTCAAAATGCACTTCCAGGGCCTCCAATCTCTCTGTCGCACTTGGTTGATGTTCAGGCTGTTTCTCCAAGCCTCTCTGTGTTTTAACCGGTCTCTGGGTTAGTGTGCGTGTGGCTAGGGAAGGGCCGCTGCACCACGCAG